>NC_139217.1:414949690-414954690 GCF_055691185.1 Crinia signifera | reverse complement strand
CTCATTGCCACGGTCCTTTGCAGTTCCCAGTATACGTTGTGCGTTGCCAAAGATAATGAATTTGCTCCAACCCCTCTCATAGTCCTCATTTGGCAGACGGAACAAATTTGAAATGTCTGGTCACTCGGAGATCACTCCTTCCTAGACACCAGCATAGGGGAGCATGGAATATATTTACATCGGGCAGTCACTGATTTATTGCCTCCTTTGTTAGTGCTATTGCAATGCAGTCTATGCAATTTATTGTTTTGGGTTTTGTGTGTGTGTTTTTTTTAACCCATCTTAATAAGTATGTATCAAGATGTATCAGGTGCAGCCAGTGTGAAGTTAGTTATAACGCAGGGAAGTGAATGTAATGGGGTCATTGTTATAATCTCTCTTAGGGTGACATTTTTAAAGGGTTAATATCCCTCCAGCCTCATTTGATGTATTATAAGTATGACCAAGTCCCAGAGATGGATGTGAGGGCTGTGATGAGCCAGGCAGGCAGGGACCTGTCCGTGGGAGAAAATGACAAGGGGAAGGGAGGGGGCCGGGAGGAAGAGGGTGGCATGACTGGAGCAAATTTAAATTGGCTTCAAGATTGTGACTGTTAATGAGAAGTGAAGGGAGGCGATAATGAGAGAGACAGGGGAAGGATGGGGGTACACGGAGAGGGGGGGTGCCTAGGAGAGGGTAAGGGTGGGAGCAGTGGGGTGTGTTCGAGGGTTCTCTCACATAAAAATATAGATGATGCACATAAACAATGTACTGTATACAGCCCTGGTGAGCACTACAACAAAGAGACAGACATAGCTTCCACCTTACTACCATCACCTGTCCGGAGGATGCACTCATACACACACATAGACGTGTTTCAGCATTCACTCCTACATATTTCCACACCGCATATCTATGCAGCACACAAAATGTATGATCTACCTATATACCGAGCCTATGGCCCAACACACCCTGTATCTTATGTACTACATTTCTCATAATGGACCTGAGACATCACAACAGATAACGCCCGCATTTACTGAAAGTATAACATGTATGGCAGAATATACACGAGGTTACTGTCATCAAATGATCAAAGGATTTTATCTATCTTTAAAACCTTTATATCATATATATATATATATATATATATATATATCGCAGCTATATATTATTCTGTGTGTGTGTATGTGTGTACATGTGTATCTATTTATATACATACACACATATATAAAATGTACCTATGTGACGTCTTCTCTCTCTCGATATGTGTGTGTGTGTGTGTGTGTGTGTGTGTGTGTGTGTGTGTGTGTGTGTGTGTGTGTGTAGATAAATGTACCTACAGTATGTGACGTCTCTCTCTCTAGATATGTGTGTTTGTGTATGTTTGTATATGTGTCACAACACAAACACAAAGCGTGTTTTATTGTGTTGTACGTCTTCATTATAATGATATAGATGTTGCAGTGTGTAGTCATTGTTTGTCTTGGGTTGTTATAGTATTTTTAATTTCTTGATTTTTATTTTATTTCATTACTCCACAAATTTCAATCAAGAAAGACAGATACAATACCCAAAGCCATAATATTAGGAGTATCCTGAAATAAACCTAAGAGTAGATGTTATTTAATGTTTGTCACTTAAGAAAAGCAGAATGTTAAATGTCCTTGTATCCTCTTATGGAGTCGGGAAGAGCAGGGGGAGATGGTTCTAGGGAGACACGTGACCAGGGTGCTGTGTAAACTATTTATTGCTAGGTAGAAGCATATTTCTGATGGGAAACAACAGACTGCTGGCATATGCAGCACGCCCCTTCATTAACATGCAAAAGCCTATACCTGGGTATAATGAGCCTATTACTGGACCTCCCTTTTTGGCTGACGGCCAGTTCTATGTAGCCAGGACAGACATGCTCCCCATGCACAGTAAGAGGGACATATGTGCTTGGCATGATCTAGCCTGGCTGCTGAACTGTGCAATGCTACATGTCTGTATAGGAGTCCCAGTGCCTTGGTGCACTGCTGCCCATCTCATCCCTCCTCCTCCCCTCCCCTCGGCTGGTGCTGAGCACTGCCTCCTGCCTCCCAGCTCCACTCTCAGCTCCTCCAGCAGGGTCACAGCCACTGACGTCACCCGCCCGCACGCCCGGGCTACATTTACATACATCAAGGAAATTAGGGCATTAAAAAAATATATGCTAATCCGGCTCAGCGCTGGCTGCGGGCTGCCCACCCTTTCCTATTGCAGAACAGGCTCATTTTATTTATTACTATTATTTCTAATTTATTTTATTTTAAAAAAAGGGGAAAAAATATTTTTAAAACAAAAAATATAATAATAAGGGAATGAAAATGCCCGGATGAATGAACATGCAGAGCTGCTGGGAGAGGATGTCTCCGGCTATCCGTGCTGCCTGCAAGACGCTGAGGGCTGGAGCCGTCCTTGAATAATAACAACGCCATTCCTTTCTCCTGCTCCCGTTGGCTCCAGACTGTATTATTTTTAAATACTGATGCATATGTAAAGGTATATTTGCATTTTCTTCATTTATTATTTTAAATGCTGACTTCTTTCATATATTAAAAAAACAACAACAACAACAACCAAAAATTTGAGCTCCTCTGTCTGTGCCATTAAGACATTTGATTCTTTGTGTGTGAGACATTTGCCATCTTATTCTGGATTATCATGTAAATACAATATTAGATACTGGTACACATAAGACACCTTAAGGACATGGAAACAATATGCATTTACAGGTTAATATTCCTATAGGAAATGGCTAAATGTCACATTTTATCCAGCTAAAAATGATAATGTTCTATTCTTTTAGATGGCACCTGTGCTAGATCCCTGACACATTCTAGAACATTGGCTATAAACTTGTCAATAGAATTATTTTATTCATCAAATGCCATGTTTAGACATTTAAATAAAAAAAAATGATATTTTTTTTTTTATATTATTTTTTATGTTTTTGTTATAATGGCAGAGGAGTGTGTGTTATTGTGCCTGACACATAAGGGGCCTGGAGTCACCTTTTTTTTCTTTAAGAAGAAAAAAAAAAGACTTAGACAATTTATGTTCTAAGATTGGGTGTAAGAGGACCAATTCCTGGCACATAAGGAATGTAAGGGCTGCACTTGCGTTAGGTGACCGCAGAATCAATTGTGGAACAAGCATAGTCCATTGCCAATCACTTACCTGCAGACACCCCGGGCACTACGTGTCCCTCCCCGAAGACCGTTATGCAAATACATATGCATATTTATATAAGGAACACAGATTAGAATAGAATGCTAATTGTAAGTGCAATGCATCAAGGATGCCAGATGGGTGTTTTTCCCTTTCCAATTTAACGATGTTCCTGAACATATCTATATATCTGGAAATGTTATATTAGGATGTAAGTGTAAGGGATTAGATGCAATGTCTCCTTTCATTTGGGTGTGTGCATGCCTGTCCGTATCTATCTATCTATCTATCTATATATCTATATCTATATATATATCTATATATATATATATATATATATATATATATATATATTATATATATATATAATATATATTGTGTCCATCTATTTCTCCATATGTATATCCCTCACATACAGTATTGTGGTGTACAGTCTGGATATAGGCAGAGATATATATATATATGTTGAGTTACCGTGTAAGTCAGGTGTCTGTCTCCTATGTCCTATATGGCATGGTCCCCAGCACAATGCACACTGATAGTCCTGCTTACCGCGGGGGTCGGTGGAGGTTGGGCTGGCGAGGATGCCATGCAGTGCACTTCTCCCTGGCACGTCTCTTTGGGCCTGTGCCCTATTTGCCTGGGCCACAGCTATGTCCCATTCTGCTGCCTGTGCTAGCGGTGCCTGAACCCGCTCCCCCCCTGTCTCCCCCTCTCCTCTCTCCCCCTGCCCTCCCTCCCCTGCACTCCTCCTATCCATTGCCAGGCAGCAAGGCAACCCTCTGCCTGCGAATCACAGCATCAGTGACTGGCATTTGAATAAGAGTTTCATCCCTCCAAACACCTGACTTTTACACCACTTTATACACCCCAAAAACTGTCTGTCTCATTGGTGATTCCAGCACTGGGAGCCCTCCAGTGCTACCCGCTAATACAAACTCGCTAATCTATGCACACTGTGTAAATGACTAACAGGACGATCTCTCGCACATACAGTACAGGGCTGGAATTATTTATATAGGGTTAGGGTACCGCTAGTCTATAACTTCCTTCAATGATTTACCAACACCACATCTGCAAACATATCATCACTTCTATCACATTATACAATGTCTGTGACTCGCACACACACACACACACACACACAACTGCATACATACAGTACATACATACAGTACATATATATATATATATACACACACACACACACACACACACACACACACACACACACACACACCAACTGCTTATATATATATACGCACATGCAGGGGCTACTTACGTACACACACACACACACAACTGCATACATACAGTACATACATACAGTACATATATATATACACACACACACACACACACACACACACACACACACCAACTGCTTATATATATACGCACATACAGGGGCTACTTACGTACACACACACAACTGCATACATACAGTACATATATATATATATATATATATATATATATATATATACACACACACACACACACACACACCAACTGCTTATATATATACACGCACATACAGGGGCTACTTACGTACACACACACACACACACACACACACACACACATATATATATATATAGTATACATTATATATCTACAGTACCATATATTTATACACACACGCTTATATGTACCCCCGCTACTACATACATCCAGATACAACATATACCCACTGTGTGTGTGTGTGTGTGTGTGTGTGTGTGTGTGTGTGTGTGTGTGTGTTGGTGTACGTAAGTATCGCCTGTTAGATAGATAGATAGATAGATAGATAGATAGATAGATAGATACTGTAGATAGACACAAAA
>NC_139217.1:414834690-414944690 GCF_055691185.1 Crinia signifera | reverse complement strand
CACACACACACACATACATACACACACACACACACACACACACACACACACACATTATCAGTATGCTGGATTTTCTATTTAAGGAAATGCTATATCTCGTCTTATATGATCTTCGAATATTATGTATAAATCATCTTTTCGTTTTACTTTTAAATAATTTTAACACGTTTTTTTTTTTGTTACTAAAAATACATTTGGTTTAAGATTTTAGGAATACACGTTCTTGTGTCAATGAGAAAAAAAACCCAACAACAAGGTAAATAGATTCGTTAATTAAACACGCAATTACCAGGCACACTGAAAGCAGAACAAAACACCCCCGAGTATAATAGACAGACACACAAGCAATTTGCTGGAGAGCTGATGGTCTTTGATCCTGGCGGTGCGGGGTATTGAGACATCATATTGCTACCTGCAGTACCATACTCGGGGCATCCAAATACTCCCAATGGCAACTCTGGGATCCATGTTCTCCAGGCTCAACATAAAGTTTATCTGAGATTCCGTCCTACATTGAAAGTTTTGTCGGAGATATATATTTGTATTCATTTAAGTGTAATTACAAAACACTATTTGGACTCGTGTTTATTTTTTAACTGAAGAGCAGAATTATGTTTCCAATAAGATAGGCTGTAATATTTTATCTATCTATCTATCTATCTATCTATCTATCTATCTATCTATCTAACGAATATTTGATGTAGACAAAAGTCCTCTCACGTTTATTTAGCTTCTTCATATTTTTTTCACAGTTCTAAACAGTTTTGGCTATTTAGAAAGTATTTATTTATATATTGTTTATTTATTTGCAGATATTGTTTTGTTGTTATTATTATTATTATTATTATTATTGTTGAGGCGTGTCTTCATTTTTTAATCGGAAGCTAAATAAAAACTACAGAAAATATAGTCATTTGTTGTGGAACTTGAAAATGTTGGAAAATAAACAACACAATTGTCTATTAACCGATTTATTTCTTTATACACACACAGTCTTTTAACTAAAGGAACCATAAGCTCAAATGTGTAAACAAAATGTAAGTTTACAATAAATCGTTGTTTTTTTTCTAATGTATCCTTAACATAATATCAAGTAAAAAGTAACATATCTGCTCAAATAAACTGCTAAAATAAAGATTGGTAATAATCTCAACAGCACCAAGAAATGCTATTTTAAGTCAAACGAATATGTATATGGTGGCTGGCTTAATGCAAGATAATATAAATTATATTTGTATTAATTTCATTTAGTAGAAACCGCATCCAATTCACTGTATGAAAGTAACTTATTGTTACCGCTACACCTGTCGGAGTCCTGGTAATAAATTGAGCGGAAATGATAAATCAGCGCAAACATTCCGGTACAATCGTTACCCAGAAATTATTTTTGTTAGTACATTGAAAAATAAAACAATAGAATATATTTGGTTTTATCGGTGGCATAAAACTTTATTTATGAAATACGAGTATTAATAATTGTCTAAAATGGTTCATTGTTATGTAGTAATATCACCCCCCCCCCCCCTTTCCTTAATGAACTCTACACACCCAGAGAGGCCACAGTGGTCTCTCCTACTCCTAAAATACTCAATTGGTTTAACAGAACCTAATAACAAAATATACTTACACTACCAATGGAGTAAGTACTCCTTATGACAGGCTAATCTAATCCGAATCATAATGCAATTAAATCAACGAAAATCTGCTTATTAATGTAGAGTTGCACCAATATATAAATGCGCATAGATGTACAGTACTGTACATCTATAGCTCTATCTATCTATCTATCTATCTATCTATCTATCTGCATTTATATATTTATTTAGATAGATAGATAGATGATAGATAGATAGATAGATAGATAAATCTGTGCACACTTTATACATACAATGTATGTGGTTTTGTGTCTATATATGTGTGTTTCTCTATCGATCTATCGTCTAAAATATCTCTATCTATCTATCTATCTATCTATCTATCTATCTATCTATCTACAGGCTGAAGTTCATTTGCTGCCGCTGTGTGATTTGCCTTGACTATTTGAGCACTGCATAATCAATAGTAAATGCAAGTTAGAGAACGTGATAATGAAGCAGAATATTTTATTCAGCTGCAAAGTGGAGGATTCGGGCAGCCCGTGGGCTAATTGGTCCTTATCTGCAGTCAGCCTCTCTGTTCAATATTCAGATATTTCATTAGACCCCTTTATAACTCTCTCAGCCGCAGACAGCGTGTTGCTGGCATTGCACCCATAGATTTTACCATCCGCAGTCATGTTACCAGCAGTGTTATGTCTCATCTGAATCCCAGTTTCTGCAAGTTTACTGCTAATTATTAATCAAAGGCTAGATCTGGCCTAGTTTACTGGAACATCGCAGGATAACAACGCCTGCTAAGCCCAGATGCCCTGCAACACTGCTTCGCGTCCTTTGCTTCAAAGCAATTAGGAAAACGAACAAGATCTCCATCTGATGTTCTATTAGGAGATCATCAGAACTGAGGGTCCCCCTGATTATTTACATTTAATCCGACTCCATTATATAACTTTGTTTTATTATCACGTCCTTGTTTTATTTTTCTCTGTGCAGCCACAATATCCTGGATCCAAAGAGAAAATATTAAAACAACAGAGTTTAGAAGACTATACCTTGGCTGCGTTATTCAAGGCAAACACCGTATCTGGTCGGTTTGCAGCAGCTAATGGGATTGGTTTGTTTGCCTTTACAAGTCTGCTTGATGTGCTGTGATGAGAAACATCATTTGATGATGTTAATTAAGAAAAGGCTAATTGGAGTGACAGAATGGAGTAGACGGAACTATGTGAAATGTGACATTCTGGTGAAGGGTGACCTCTAGTGGATATAAATAAATATGCATGCCTCCATAAGAAGTGGGGATAATACAGTACGTCTCCCTGGGAAGTGGGGATAATACAGTACTTGTGTAACACACACACACACGCACACACACACGTTTCCATTTGATTATCCTTGTATTTTAACTTACAATAAATTACCAGATTGTTTTGAAATCAAGAAAACTCTTTCCATGCCCGTTCTACTGCTCATCATACTGATTGTATTCAGTGCAACATTATGTGTTGCACGTGTAATTGATGTCTTTGTGTCCTGCTTATATAATGATAAATAGATAGATAAGTAAAACCAGCTTTAAGCCCTGTACACACGCTTAGATTTGCTTTAGATTTGGTGTTAGATTCGATTTTCTATTAGATCTGGCATTAGATCCTTCCATTCGGTTTGACATTAGATCTGTACTTTTGCATTCGATTCGATTTCGAAATGTACTCATTTGATTTACTGGATCGAATTCGAGATTTCCTTGGCTGCACAGTAGATTTTTCTATTCGATTTTGAGAAAACGGTATCAATTGAATGCAGATCGAAAGTGTCCTAAAAACCATTCGATGTGGATTCGATTTTGCTTTTATAAACAAAATCGAATCAAAAATAGGGAAACATCTAAGCGTCTGTACACAGCTTAAAGCAAAAGTACAGGGCATTAGAGTCATATAATCAGGCATTTCCTAACTAAAATAAAGGCCAACCAGGTGAGTTTTGTGTGTTGATCTACTACTATTACTATATGAAATATCACCAATATACTATTCTAATCAAATATATTTCATTATGTATTTATTTGGGACCACTGCGTGAATAAAGGAATGTATAGGAACTGAAGTATGGTATTTACTATTGGCTAAAGTTAAATTCAGAGTGATGCAGCATAAATTCTGAGATAGATAGATAGAGAGAGAGAGAGAGAGAGAGAGAGAGAGAGAGAGAGATTCCAAGAGACCAGCAAGTAGTATGCATCAAGGTTTTAAAACATCATCTTGCCAGCATGGAATCCAGAGACAACACAGCGATCAAATATAGCAGGTTAGTACACAGCGTCTCAATGCCGGAGCCGAATTCAGAACGCCCGCGTCAGCCCAGCCGGATAGTAGATGACGTCACCACGTTTCGTCACAGTGTCAGGACTTTGTCAGGGGGTGTGTCCATTCAAATCCATCGGTGTCTTATATGGTCCATGCACATGTCAATCAGCAGCACTTTGCCGGTAATTAATCAATTAACTTCTTTGGAGCGGAAACTGCACTTCATATTGTGAGTTATAAAGCAGCAGTTTGAATTAACATATTTCTAAGGAGTTAAAAAGATCTATACTTTTAATAGTCACATCAAAATGTAAATATATATTTTTTTATAATAACTTTTTTATTAAATTGTCACAATTGAACAGAAACAATAATTCAATTCAATACAATACTTAAAAGTGATATTAACAATAGATAAATAGGTGTAATGTGTACTTAAAATTAAAATATATTTAAAAATACAAATTAATAATTATTTATTTATTTACAGTTTCTTATATAGCGCAGCAGATTCCGTTGCGTACAATAGTAGACAGTGATAAAACAAACTGGGTAACAACAGACAGACTTGGGGGTTAGAGGGCCCTGCTGCAAGCTTACAATCTATAGATACTCATTAGTTAAAAAAATATATATATATCTCAATACCCAATTGTGGTGTGGTGCCTTTTAAAACTTTATAAATAATGTCCATACATATGGTAATACTATATTCAGTGAAGCCAACAGTGAACGTTTGTCCAAAACTTGTTTATTTGATTCTTGAGCAAGTTATCATATGTAAAACTGTACAAAAGGACCCGAAGCGTTTTGTCTACAAAGACTTAGGGGGTTATTCTAGTTCATTCTTTCTGACAAAATCCTTCTTAGATGGACAAAACCATGTGCACTGCGGGTGGGGCAGATGTAACTTGTGCAGAGAGAATTAGATTTGGGTGGGGTTTTTCTTCAAAGTGAGATCTATATTGCAGTGTAAAATCATGCAGTCAGTATTTTCCCTGCACAGAAACAAAAAAACTCACCCAAATATAATTCTCTCTGCACATGTTACATCTGCCCCCCTGCAGTGCACATGGTTTTGTCCATCTAAGAAGGATTTTATCAGAAAGAATGAACTAGAATAAACCCCTTAATCAGGGGAACAGTGTATACAATCTCTTTGGGGAAATAGCAGAGATTATTTTACCCCAAGCTCCCAATTTGTTATCAGGACCTGGATGAATGATGTGCTAGTGGCACAAATATATGAATAAAACCATAGGAGTTATCGGATTATTCCAACAGTCCTTCCCTGAAAAGGTGCGTACACACGGGGCAATATGATCGCTGGCAATATATTGCTAGCAATATATTGCTCAGCAATCATATTGCCCCGTGTCCCGTTTTCATCTGCGACCAGAAATGGTCGCAGATGAAAATTTGAGCACTGCTGGGTGAAGAGGCAGGGGCTGAAAACGGGAGCGTGCACCCGGCGATTTATCGCTGGTGCACACTCCAATCACTGGCAATATGGTCACTCAGCGACCATATTCCTAGCGATTTCAGCCCCTATCGCCCCCGTGTGTACACAGCATTAGTGCTAACTGCTTATATCAGTGGTCAAGAAGTGCAACTGTGCATCAATAGTGAAAAAGAGGGTCTGATATCCTTCCCTGTAGGAGATAGATGTCAGCATTAACATGCTGCCACATCGTCTTATATATTACTATAACGTTTAAACGAGTATCTAGGTCTTTCTTGTTTTTTTAATTAACTTGGTATTGCTATTATAAAAGTAAAGCTGTTTTCATGTGGTTTGTAGTAATGTGACTGTATTATGCATATACTGTGCTGGACATTGTGCTTTGAGAGTTATAGTAATATATGAGACGATGTGGCAGCATATTAATTACATTACAGTTGTATTGCCTTGACAACAGTAACGCTTTTTAATTCATTAATTTATGCACGTACAGGTTCCCTCCCAGTGGCGTAACTACTGTAAGGCAGCCCCAGCAGCCGCTTGGGGGAGCAAGCAGCAGCAGGGTCTGTGTGGGTGCCGGCACCTGCTCGATGCACTGACATGCTGCTTCCTGCCGCTGCCCACTGACGGAGCACTGGAGGCAAGTCAGCCACAGCACGGGTGCGGCCATGGCAGAGATGACAAATCCCCCCCTGAATTGACTGTACACATAGCCGGCTATTGGGTACTGTGTACAGGATGGGTGCGCTAGGGCGGCCTGGGATGCGTCAGAGCCAAGGGAAGCAGTAGTGTCTGCTGGTCTCTCTTCCTCTCTCCTGCTTCAGGTTCTCCGTTATGCTTGTGACGTCATCACGTCACACGCTGGGGAAACATGCTGGAGCCTGCGGGGGCACAAACTTTTTGGCAGGGGGGAGCAAAATTTATAGTTCCGCCACTGTTCCCTCCCAGGCTTCCCCGGAAGCAGAATGGTGACATCACCAGATACGTGCCAGGACTGGCGGCGGGAGAGGAAGGGGATGGACGGAGGGGTATTTAGGTAAGCTCTTATCCATGTTTGTTTGTTGAAGCACCCTGACGAAAATGATAATAAATCATTAAAACTTTGGTATACAATACCTTGATTGGGACGTTTTTCTGGCTGAGTGCCGCCAACCAGATTGTGTATATATATATATATATATATATATATATACACAGGGGGGGTGGGCGGCACTCACGCGGATTTGCACAAATAAAGCACTACCAGACAGGTAATGAAGTCGACGTTTCGGACGTCACTCCTTTATCAAGACGAGAACAACACATAAATGACAAGTACATACCTATATACCACAAGCAAGTGAGCGACTTCCAATCGGTGCTCTTCAGGAGGTGTGTGTCGGATCCCCTCACGCTTCCGGGTTGCCCCGTACTTCCGGTATCGGCGCAGTGCGTCATCACGCCCTGCCGTCTCCCCAGTGTGTATCAGGGTTGCCTGGCAACTAGCCTCCGAGTCGCACCGCAATTCTGGAAGAAGGAAACAAAATCAAATGAATGTTACAGTGAAAAACACCAAAAGGCACAGTCGGGTGTAACCCAGCAAGGCAAAGTCAGATGGCAAATGCAGTTTACAAAAAGATATTAAGAGAGAACTGTTCGTTCAGACCTTTAGGTCTCATGGTCTCTAACTTATGTATCCAATACATCTCTAATTGTAACAGTTTTTTATGACGGTCCCCACCCCGAGGGTCAAGGGGGACATGATCAATAATCACGTAGCGCAGGCTGGCGAGGCTATGTTTTTCAAGGGCAAAATGCCTCGCAACAGGTTGGTCATTGTCGTTTCTGTTGATAGCAGCTCTGATCGCAGAGCGATGGAGTGCTATCCTCTCGCGAAAAGTTCTCACAGTTTTTCCCACGTAGCACTTACCACAGGGACATTTAATCATATATACAACATGTGTACTTAAACAAGTGACCGGGTGTCTAATTTTAAATTTAATGCCAGAATGGGGGTGGCAGAAGAACTTAGTATTAGACATTCCGCTGCATGTCGTGCAGCCCAAGCAGGTATAGCATCCTCCTTCTTTAATGCGTGTGTGTGGAGGGATTCTCTTGGCAATGTCCGTCCGTACCACCCAATCACGTCTGTTGCGGCCTCTCTTGTAACAAGACATGATGGACGAATTTTTTAACTTCACCAGGTCCCTATCCTGTTGAATGACCGGCCATAGAGTTCTGGAAGCATCGGAGATAATTTTATCAGCATCATTAAACCCTCTAACCCATCCGAAGCGATTTTTGAGTTGGTCTGGGTCAGGGCTCTTTCTAACAAGAAGAGATTCCCTAGTGTGGGCATCGACTTTCGCTCTGGCCCTTTTCAGGGTGGCTTCATTGTATCCTCGCTGTCTAAATTTGGTGGTCATGTTGTCGAGCTGGTTCTGAAGGTTGTCATCATCATTGGTGATACGTTTTACCCGGATTAGTTGGGACAGGGGCAAACCCCTGATGAGGGCTGGTGGGTGGTGACTTTGGGCACACAACAGTGTGTTGCGGTCGGTGGGTTTGGAGTAGATGGATGTCTGAATTTGTTGATTCGCGATGGAAATCAGGACATCCAAATAGTGGATCGAAGATTGGCTCATGCTGTAAGTGAACTTGATGGGGCAGTCTTTGTTGTTAATCTCACTCATCAAGTCAATAAATTCTGGTTCAGATCCTGTCCAAAACAGCAGGACATCGTCTATATACCTTGTATATAGTAATATTTTGTGGGCCACCTGCTGATTAAAGAACAAGTCCTGTTCCACGGTGTACATATAGGCGTTGGCGAACGAGGGTGCCACAGGAGAACCCATGGCACACCCCGTTCGCTGGAGGAAGAATTCTTTATTAAACCAGAAAAAATTCCTGGTAAGGGTGAGTTCGAGGAGCTGAACAAACAATTCAATGGCCGGACCCTTGTAATCTGGGTCAGATTCCAATACACTTTTAATGGCTGCCAATCCCCCAGCTAGTGTATAGACTACATATATCAAGCGAGCATAGCCATAGGCCAGGTGGAGGAAGTTGAAAGTCTCGCAATTTTATGAGTAAATCGGTTGTATCCTGTAGGTATGTCGGCAACCTCTGTATACACGGTTGTAGATAAAAGTCAAGCCATTTGGAAATGGGTGAGTATAACGACTCGCGTGCCGCAATGATGGGGCGTCCTGGTGGAGTTTCAAGATTTTTATGGACCTTGGGGAGGCAATATAATAGTGGAGTTTTGGGGTAATCAGTGGTCAAAAACTTTTTAGTTGACTCAGATATCCACTCTTTTCTGAATGCATTCTCCAATACAAGGTCTAATTCCACTTTATACGTGGTCGTCGGGTCAGTCCGTAGTTTTTCATAGGTTGACACATCGTGTAATTGAGAATAAACCTCTAGTTTATAGGATTCAATGTCCCAAATAACAATCCCCCCACCTTTGTCGGCGGGGAGGATCATGATGTCATCATAGGATTTGAGTGCTTTGAGCGCATTCCATTCATCAGGTGAAAAATTGGGGTGTAGTGGTTTTTTAGCCGCTGCCTCTTCAACCTGGATGTCCAGAACTTTGACAAAGCTAAGGATGGAGGTGTTGGATGATGGGGGATCAAAGCGTGATTTACTTTTTAATGGCGTGTTGTTAGACAGTGTGTCGACGGGCTCAGGGGCATTCTTGAAAAAGTCCTTTAATTTAAGGTTTCTATTAAATCTGTGTAGATCGATTTTCCAGTTGAATGAGTCAAATTTTTGCGTCGGCACAAACGATAAGCCTCTATTGAGGACCTTGATCTCAGGGTCAGACAGTGCGCGGTTAGACAGATTGAAAATTAGGGCTTTGTCGGGCGTCCCCTTGCTTTGGGTCCTTTTGCCTTGCCCTCCTCTGCGTTGAGGTCTAAATCTTTTCCCCGTCCTGCACGTGTCCTCACTCCGGCAGGCGGCCTCTGTCCATAAAAATCTTGAAACTCCACCGGGACGCCCCATCATTGCGGCACGCGAGTCGTTATACTCACCCATTTCCAAATGGCTTGACTTTTATCTACAACCGTGTATACAGAGGTTGCCGACATATCTACAGGATACAACCGATTTACTCATAAAATTGCGAGACTTTCAACTTCCTCCACCTGGCCTATGGCTATGCTCGCTTGATATATGTAGTCTATACACTAGCATCCCAC
This sequence comes from Crinia signifera, assembly GCF_055691185.1. NCBI lineage: Eukaryota > Metazoa > Chordata > Amphibia > Anura > Myobatrachidae > Crinia > Crinia signifera. The sequence goes on along the minus strand of NC_139217.1, from coordinate 414,935,137 downwards.
ATGCTGGGGGATTGGCAGCCATTAAAAGTGTATTGGAATCTGACCCAGATTACAAGGGTCCGGCCATTGAATTGTTTGTTCAGCTCCTCGAACTCACCCTTACCAGGATTTTTTTTCTGGTTTAATAAAGAATTCTTCCTCCAGCGAACGGGGTGTGCCATGGGTTCTCCTGTGGCACCCTCGTTCGCCAACGCCTATATGTACACCGTGGAACAGGACTTGTTCTTTAATCAGCAGGTGGCCCACAAAATATTACTATATACAAGGTATATAGACGATGTCCTGCTGTTTTGGACAGGATCTGAACCAGAATTTATTGACTTGATGAGTGAGATTAACAACAAAGACTGCCCCATCAAGTTCACTTACAGCATGAGCCAATCTTCGATCCACTATTTGGATGTCCTGATTTCCATCGCGAATCAACAAATTCAGACATCCATCTACTCCAAACCCACCGACCGCAACACACTGTTGTGTGCCCAAAGTCACCACCCACCAGCCCTCATCAGGGGTTTGCCCCTGTCCCAACTAATCCGGGTAAAACGTATCACCAATGATGATGACAACCTTCAGAACCAGCTCGACAACATGACCACCAAATTTAGACAGCGAGGATACAATGAAGCCACCCTGAAAAGGGCCAGAGCGAAAGTCGATGCCCACACTAGGGAATCTCTTCTTGTTAGAAAGAGCCCTGACCCAGACCAACTCAAAAATCGCTTCGGATGGGTTAGAGGGTTTAATGATGCTGATAAAATTATCTCCGATGCTTCCAGAACTCTATGGCCGGTCATTCAACAGGATAGGGACCTGGTGAAGTTAAAAAATTCGTCCATCATGTCTTGTTACAAGAGAGGCCGCAACATACGTGATTGGGTGGTACGGACGGACATTGCCAAGAGAATCCCTCCACACACACTCATTAAAGAAGGAGGATGCTATACCTGCTTGGGCTGCACGACATGCAGCGGAATGTCTAATACTAAGTTCTTCTGCCACCCCCATTCTGGCATTAAATTTAAAATTAGACACCCGGTCACTTGTTTAAGTACACATGTTGTATATATGATTAAATGTCCCTGTGGTAAGTGCTACGTGGGAAAAACTGTGAGAACTTTTCGCGAGAGGATAGCACTCCATCGCTCTGCGATCAGAGCTGCTATCAACAGAAACGACAATGACCAACCTGTTGCGAGGCATTTTGCCCTTGAAAAACATAGCCTCGACAGCCTGCACTACGTGATTATTGATCATGTCCCCCTTGACCCTCGGGGTGGGGACCGTCATAAAAAACTGTTACAATTAGAGATGTATTGGATACATAAGTTAGAGACCATGAGACCTAAAGGTCTGAACGAACAGTTCTCTCTTAATATCTTTTTGTAAACTGCATTTGCCATCTGACTTTGCCTTGCTGGGTTACACCCGACTGTGCCTTTTGGTGTTTTTCACTGTAACATTCATTTGATTTTGTTTCCTTCTTCCAGAATTGCGGTGCGACTCGGAGGCTAGTTGCCAGGCAACCCTGATACACACTGGGGAGACGGCAGGGCGTGATGACGCACTGCGCCGATACCGGAAGTACGGGGCAACCCGGAAGCGTGAGGGGATCCGACACACACCTCCTGGAGAGCACCGATTGGAAGTCGCTCACTTGCTTGTGGTATATAGGTATGTACTTGTCATTTATGTGTTGTTCTCGTCTTGATAAAGGAGTGACGTCCGAAACGTCGACTTCATTACCTGTCTGGTAGTGCTTTATTTGTGCAAATCCGCGTGAGTGCCGCCCACCCCCCCTGTATCCATTTGCTTGGCAGCTGCACCCCGGTCATTGGATTTATTGGATTACGGAGTGCCAGTCATCCCCCCTATATATATATATATATATATATATATATATATATATATATATATATATATATATATATATATATAAAATGGAAAATGGAAGGAAAAAAGCGCTTCATGGTGCATTAAGAGGAGTTTAATGAGGGATACATTAGAAATCCACGGTACATAACGGTATAGCCTTGTACCCAATATAGACACTCTGAGGGCTGGTTACCACACGGTTTTATAGTCATATAACCACAGGCAAAGCTGCTCACATGAACATCAATGGACCCGCTTTATCTCTTACTGCACGCCGCCACGCTGGATTGCTGGACAGAGGACGGAGAACCACAGCCGGGAGACACATCAGGAGAGCAGGAGGGGGGAGCGATGTAGGCCACACATCTGACGCATTTCATCACAAGACTTCTTCAGAGTATATATATATATATATATATATATATACACACACACACACACACAACCCAATAATCCTCCACGCGCTAGTAAATTCAATAAACAATAAATAAGGGCTGCCCTACCACACAATCCCCATAGGGTTAAGGGACACAGGAAACACACACATATATATATTTATATATAGATAAACAGTTCCAGCGTTTTCCACCAGAGAGGGCACTCACCACCATTAGCAGATAAAAATCTTTTTTAATTGACAGAAGTCAGCATGGTATGTCGACGTTTCGACCCCGGAGGGCCTTTTTCAAGACAAGGATCAGCAAGTACAATGTGTCACCAGGAGAAGCCAGGAGTACACTGATCATTCCCAGAGGCTCATATATACCATAGCCAATCACAATCAAACAATCAATTAACCAATGGGTCTTGGAGGTAAATCCCTCCCCTATACCTGTTATACCAGCTGTTGGTCAATCAGCAATATATGTCACAGAACATCATTACAAAAGTATGCTAGAACATATGGTAACAGAATCACTGTTCTATGTTTACCTTATTTAGCTGTGGCAGCATGTGCAACGTGTGCACGCCACTTAGACTGTTGCAGAGATCACGATCAGCCCCGCCGGCTCCAAAAACCGGAAGTCGGAAGTCTGCATGTCAACTGCGTGTCATCTGTATTCACAAGACCCGGAAGTCTGCGGGTCATATGCGCTCCAGCGCCTGAGTCAGATGGGCTATGAACTGCGTGTCGTCTGCAATCTCAGAACCCGGAAGTCTGCGGGTCACCTGCATTCCAGCGCCTGAATCAGATGCGCTGTCACTTAATACTGATACCCCACTCACTCTGCTTACTTGGTATTATAAGGCGGACCCAGTGGCTGCTGGTTATTCATATAAGACCACTAGTCCATCTTACCTGAGGCTAGCAATCATTCTATCGCTGCACCCAGGGTGGATTTTATGGTGAGATTTTTTATAACCATATAGCAGTCATCCGCTCTATGGACCTGGGTTTACTGATAAGGCTGAAGTTTATAGGGGTCCACTTAACTCTTACCGGGTCCATACCATCGTACCTAGCGGTACCCGGGAGTACAAGTGATATCCACCCCTCACAGCCAGGTACAGTACCTAATGGTCCTCAATGGAGTGTGTTCGTAACAGTGTGGGCATGTGTGATATATTCATTATTAATAATGAACCAAAAAGAATATCATGTGACTTGCTGATTTGATGACCAAAAAAGGATAAATATTAGTCTTAGGTATAGACATTATTTTTGAAAAAATAACAGAAAAAATTAAACTAAAAATTAAGAAATATGAAACTATTCGGCCAATATATATGAAACTCTGGGATGACTTGAGTCACAAAAGATGAATGAACAAATATAAAAAATTTTGGGAAATGATGACACGTCCCGACCCATGTGAATACACATAAAGTCCCGTCGCATCATCAAATCCACAAAACACATCCTATGGTTCCGACACCTAGGTAAACAATTGATCATATAAACATTACTGTAAGAATATATTCAACGGATTATTCTCATTCAATCCAAACGGATGAATTGTATTTAGATTGTATATCCATCTTGCTTCTTTTTTCTTCAAAATCAGTTCTCTATTACCACCACGGGGTGGTTTGGGGACATAATCAATCAGCATACATCTAAGTGTGGACACCTGGTGTTTCTGATTTAAAAAATGTCTTGCCACCGGTTTATCCGTTTTTCCTGAAGATAATGCCGTTCTGATTGAAAGCCTATGATTGGCCATCCTTTCACGGAAGTTTCTTGTGGTTAGACCAATATAATATAGCCCACACGGGCAGGTGAGCAAGTATATGACATGGTCCATTATACACGTGAGCTTGTATCGGATCTTTATCTTCTTCCCTGAATGCGGATGTGGGAACGAGGATCCGGTCAGCATAGCACTACAGGTGGTGCAAGATGTACACTTGAAGCATCCTACCTTCGTGCTTCTCAGCCATGGTTCCGTGTTGGGTGATGGATGTGCTAATGGACGCATTAACAGTTGTTTAATGTTAGGGCTCCTCCTGTAAGCACACATGGGTGGTGGTGTGCGTTCCAATTTGAGTGCTCTATCAGAGCTTAAGATCGGCCAGTACTGTTTAATGGTTTGATTAGATTTCTTAGACGTGTGATCGAATGTACTTACAAACGTCATGCGTTCAGTCTGATCCCTTGTCATGTCAGTATTGGTGGTGGTGTTGACATGCCGTGCCTGAGCTTTTTTTAGGCATCGGTCAACGCAATTGGAGGAGTACCCTCTCTCAATGAATCGCTGTCGCATTTCCTCGAGTTGTATTGACGTTCTTTCTGGGCATGTGTTGATTCTGAGCACCCTCAGAAATTGTGACACTGGCAAGCTTTCTTTTAGGTTTGGTGGGTGTTGGCTGGTAGCCTGCAACAGAGTGTTGCGATCGGTCTCCTTTTTGTACAGGGTAGCCCCCATACTATCGCCATCACGAAATAAAGTCACATCGAGAAAGTTCATTTTATCCTGGTCGATCTCAAAAGTGAACTTCACTGGTTCATCTAGTGCATTCAATGAACTAACCATCAGGACAAAGTCATCCCTAGTACCAGACCACAATATAAAAATGTCGTCAATAAATCTAAAGTATTTCACAATACTGGCACTGTACTGCATGTAAATATACTTTTTCTCAAAGGCGGCCATATAAATATTGGCGTACGCTGGCGCCAAGTTGCTGCCCATTGCAGTCCCGTTGTTCTGGGCATAGTATTTGGAGTCATACAAAAAATGGTTTTTAGTGAGGATGAGCTCAATAAGATTAATCAGGAAATCAATGGGTGGTGTGGTATGTCCACTAGCCTGCAAGCTGTTACCTACTTCCCGTATACCTTGTATGTGTGGAATTATGGTATACAGCGATTGTACATCTAATGTAGCCAGCCAGCTGTCATGAGGTATTATACCTACATCAGAAATTTTTGACAGAAAATCCCCAGTATCTCTCACATAACTGGGGCTCTGAAGGACCAATGGTTGGAGGTATTGGTCCACATATATCGCAAGGGGCTGTAGCAATGAACCCCTTGCCGATATAATGGGACGGCCTGGGGGATGTTCAAGTTTTTTATGTACCTTTGGTAAGGTGTATAAGATGGGTGTGATCGGGTGGTCCACTGTGAGATAAGCAAGTGTTTTATCATCTATTATCTTGTTATTAAATGCTCTAGTTAGTACCTTGTCAATGGTTTTTTTGATGGTTGTTGTAGGGTTGCAACTTAACTTGGCATAGGTCCCTACGTCAGCAAGTTGTCTGCGTATTTCGGAGTCATAGTCAGTCCAATCCTGGACCACTATGGCCCCGCCCTTGTCTGCGGAACGGACCACTATATTATAGTTGGTCTTAAGTGCATTTAGGGCCATTCTCTGCTCGTACGTTAGATTATAGTAATGTGGTGTATCCAAAATTGGATCATTCATCTGTACTGAAAGCATGCGAGAGAATGTCTTGATGCTATCATTCCGTGACATGGGATCAAAGGTGCTAGGTTTGATGCATTTAGTAGGGGCCGTGATATCACTTTTGGTCACCGGGAAGTGTTCCCTAAGCCTCAGTTTCCTACAAAATTTGTAGTTATCTACCATAAGGTCAAATTTGTCGTGTTTAGAGGTCGGTACAAATGACATACCCAGTGTGAGTACAGATCTTTCGGCGTCCGAGAGGGTATGGGAGGATAGATTAAAGATCAAATTTGGTATTTCCGTGGCCTGCCCACCTTTTTTCCACCCACCCCTCCTCTGGTGGGTCCTGGACCTCTTCCTCTTTGTGAAGGTGGTAGGCCTTGATCTAAAAAATGACTCCTACCTGATCTATAGTCAGAATTTTCGCCCTCTGAGGACGATGCAAATGATGATCTGTCAGTATATGTCGGTGGTCGATTTGGTCTACCCCTAAATGGGCGTCGATTCCTTCGGTCCACAGTGTTACCGGTCAGCCACCGGTACACTTGGTGATTTTTGTAGTCACTATTGACTGTTTCAAGTTTTTTACGTTTATACAACACCAGTTCTTGATGGTACGTGTCGACTTGACTTTTAAGTTTGTCGAGCCACGGTTCAGATTTGTCTGAGGTCAGTTTTTTTAGATATTGTGTCTTAAATGTCTCAATGTCAGCTCTCACCTGTTTAAGTTCTACACCTACCTCAGCTATCACTAGCAACAATAAATCCGCTGAACATTTATTTAAAACACCGCACCATTTGGCGCAAAAGGCAGGATTAGTGCGTCCAATCGTTGGCACATTGGCCACCCGGAAACCCCGGGGAATCTTTTTATTTCGATGGTAGTCGCTTAGGAACTGACCATGAAGAAGGAGATCGGTTTCCCTCTTTCTGAGCTTTAAATATCTATAATATAGGTCTGATGAAGTCTCAGCTGGTAGATCCTTAAACTCACACTGATCAAAATAAATTTGATCCGCGTCGTCATCAGTCAATGATATTAATGTGTTCTGGGCTGCTGCTAAAAGCTCCTCATCCAACACACAAATGCCAGGCTGTGACATAACAAATCAGCAAAAAAATTCCAGGTTCCACTTAGGTGTGTACGCAGTGGTCTGGTATTAGAGAATATACAACAATAATGTAGGTGTCGGACCAATAGGTGTACCATAAAAACAAACCAGATATTCACATATCAGTGTAAACATAGGCAATCACTTACATGACACATACAGTTTAAATGCATAAATATAAAATGCAATGCAATTTCTTTGTATAACTGTTAGAAAAATGTTCTTTTCCAATGGGTGCCGGATAAGAGGCTATCAACCCAGATGATAGACTCACATATATTGTGCATAGGATCCGCACTCACATCCAGGTAGGGTCAATATAGAAGGGGGTGCTCCACTAAAGAATGCAATTCCAAATATAGATAAACAGTTCCAGCGTTTTCCACCAGAGAGGGCACTCACCACCATTAGCAGATACAAATCTTTTTTAATTGACAGAAGTCAGCATGGTATGTCGACGTTTCGACCCCGGAGGGCCTTTTTCAAGACAAGGATCAGCAAGTACAATGTGTCACCAGGAGAAGCCAGGAGTACACTGATCATTCCCAGAGGCTCATATATACCATAGCCAATCACAATCAAACAATCAATTAACCAATGGGTCTTGGAGGTAAATCCCTCCCCTATACCTGTTATACCAGCTGTTGGTCAATCAGCAATATATGTCACAGAACATCATTACAAAAGTATGCTAGAACATATGGTAACAGAATCACTGTTCTATGTTTACCTTATTTAGCTGTGGCAGCATGTGCAACGTGTGCACGCCACTTAGACTGTTGCAGAGATCACGATCAGCCCCGCCGGCTCCAAAAACCGGAAGTCGGAAGTCTGCGTGTCAACTGCGTGTCATCTGTATTCACAAGACCCGGAAGTCTGCGGGTCATATGCGCTCCAGCGCCTGAGTCAGATGGGCTATGAACTGCGTGTCGTCTGCAATCTCAGAACCCGGAAGTCTGCGGGTCACCTGCATTCCAGCGCCTGAATCAGATGCGCTGTCACTTAATACTGATACCCCACTCACTCTGCTTACTTGGTATTATAAGGCGGACCCAGTGGCTGCTGGTTATTCATATAAGACCACTAGTCCATCTTACCTGAGGCTAGCAATCATTCTATCGCTGCACCCAGGGTGGATTTTATGGTGAGATTTTTTATAACCATATAGCAGTCATCCGCTCTATGGACCTGGGTTTACTGATAAGGCTGAAGTTTATAGGGGTCCACTTAACTCTTACCGGGTCCATACCATCGTACCTAGCGGTACCCGGGAGTACAAGTGATATCCACCCCTCACAGCCAGGTACAGTACCTAATGGTCCTCAATGGAGTGTGTTCGTAACAGTGTGGGCATGTGTGATATATTCATTATTAATAATGAACCAAAAAGAATATCATGTGACTTGCTGATTTGATGACCAAAAAAGGATAAATATTAGTCTTAGGTATAGACATTATTTTTGAAAAAATAACAGAAAAAATTAAACTAAAAATTAAGAAATATGAAACTATTCGGCCAATATATATGAAACTCTGGGATGACTTGAGTCACAAAAGATGAATGAACAAATATAAAAAATTTGGGGAAATGATGACACGTCCCGACCCATGTGAATACACATAAAGTCCCGTCGCATCATCAAATCCACAAAACACATCCTATGGTTCCGACACCTAGGTAAACAATTGATCATATAAACATTACTGTAAGAATATATTCAACGGATTATTCTCATTCAATCCAAACGGATGAATTGTATTTAGATTGTATATCCATCTTGCTTCTTTTTTCTTCAAAATCAGTTCTCTATTACCACCACGGGGTGGTTTGGGGACATAATCAATCAGCATACATCTAAGTGTGGACACCTGGTGTTTCTGATTTAAAAAATGTCTTGCCACCGGTTTATCCGTTTTTCCTGAAGATAATGCCGTTCTGATTGAAAGCCTATGATTGGCCATCCTTTCACGGAAGTTTCTTGTGGTTAGACCAATATAATATAGCCCACACGGGCAGGTGAGCAAGTATATGACATGGTCCATTATACACGTGAGCTTGTATCGGATCTTTATCTTCTTCCCTGAATGCGGATGTGGGAACGAGGATCCGGTCAGCATAGCACTACAGGTGGTGCAAGATGTACACTTGAAGCATCCTACCTTCGTGCTTCTCAGCCATGGTTCCGTGTTGGGTGATGGATGTGCTAATGGACGCATTAACAGTTGTTTAATGTTAGGGCTCCTCCTGTAAGCACACATGGGTGGTGGTGTGCGTTCCAATTTGAGTGCTCTATCAGAGCTTAAGATCGGCCAGTACTGTTTAATGGTTTGATTAGATTTCTTAGACGTGTGATCGAATGTACTTACAAACGTCATGCGTTCAGTCTGATCCCTTGTCATGTCAGTATTGGTGGTGGTGTTGACATGCCGTGCCTGAGCTTTTTTTAGGCATCGGTCAACGCAATTGGAGGAGTACCCTCTCTCAATGAATCGCTGTCGCATTTCCTCGAGTTGTATTGACGTTCTTTCTGGGCATGTGTTGATTCTGAGCACCCTCAGAAATTGTGACACTGGCAAGCTTTCTTTTAGGTTTGGTGGGTGTTGGCTGGTAGCCTGCAACAGAGTGTTGCGATCGGTCTCCTTTTTGTACAGGGTAGCCCCCATACTATCGCCATCACGAAATAAAGTCACATCGAGAAAGTTCATTTTATCCTGGTCGATATCAAAAGTGAACTTCACTGGTTCATCTAGTGCATTCAATGAACTAACCATCAGGACAAAGTCATCCCTAGTACCAGACCACAATATAAAAATGTCGTCAATAAATCTAAAGTATTTCACAATACTGGCACTGTACTGCATGTAAATATACTTTTTCTCAAAGGCGGCCATATAAATATTGGCGTACGCTGGCGCCAAGTTGCTGCCCATTGCAGTCCCGTTGTTCTGGGCATAGTATTTGGAGTCATACAAAAAATGGTTTTTAGTGAGGATGAGCTCAATAAGATTAATCAGGAAATCAATGGGTGGTGTGGTATGTCCACTAGCCTGCAAGCTGTTACCTACTTCCCGTATACCTTGTATGTGTGGAATTATGGTATACAGCGATTGTACATCTAATGTAGCCAGCCAGCTGTCATGAGGTATTATACCTACATCAGAAATTTTTGACAGAAAATCCCCAGTATCTCTCACATAACTGGGGCTCTGAAGGACCAATGGTTGGAGGTATTGGTCCACATATATCGCAAGGGGCTGTAGCAATGAACCCCTTGCCGATATAATGGGACGGCCTGGGGGATGTTCAAGTTTTTTATGTACCTTTGGTAAGGTGTATAAGATGGGTGTGATCGGGTGGTCCACTGTGAGATAAGCAAGTGTTTTATCATCTATTATCTTGTTATTAAATGCTCTAGTTAGTACCTCGTCAATGGTTTTTTTGATGGTTGTTGTAGGGTTGCAACTTAACTTGGCATAGGTCCCTACGTCAGCAAGTTGTCTGCGTATTTCGGAGTCATAGTCAGTCCAATCCTGGACCACTATGGCCCCGCCCTTGTCTGCGGGACGGACCACTATATTATAGTTGGTCTTAAGTGCATTTAGGGCCATTCTCTGCTCGTACGTTAGATTATAGTAATGTGGTGTATCCAAAATTGGATCATTCATCTGTACTGAAAGCATGCGAGAGAATGTCTTGATGCTATCATTCCGTGACATGGGATCAAAGGTGCTAGGTTTGATGCATTTAGTAGGGGCCGTGATATCACTTTTGGTCACAGGGAAGTGTTCCCTAAGCCTCAGTTTCCTACAAAATTTGTAGTTATCTACCATAAGGTCAAATTTGTCGTGTTTAGAGGTCGGTACAAATGACATACCCAGTGTGAGTACAGATCTTTCGGCGTCCGTGAGGGTATGGGAGGATAGATTAACGATCAAATTTGGTATTTCCGTGGCCTGCCCACCTTTTTTCCACCCACCCCTCCTCTGGTGGGTCCTGAACCTCTTCCTCTTTGTGAAGGTGGTAGGCCTTGATCTAAAAAATGACTCCTACCTGATCTATAGTCAGAATTTTCGACCTCTGAGGACGATGCAAATGATGATCTGTCAGTATATGTCGGTGGTCGATTTGGTCTACCCCTAAATGGGCGTCGATTCCTTCGGTCCACAGTGTTACCGGTCAGCCACCGGTACACTTGGTGATTTTTGTAGTCACTATTGACTGTTTCAAGTTTTTTACGTTTAAACAACACCAGTTCTTGATGGTACGTGTCGACTTGACTTTTAAGTTTGTCGAGCCACGGTTCAGATTTGTCTGAGGTCAGTTTTTTTAGATATTGTGTCTTAAATGTCTCAATGTCAGCTCTCACCTGTTTAAGTTCTACACCTACCTCAGCTATCACTAGCAACAATAAATCCGCTGAACATTTATTTAAAACACCGCACCATTTGGCGCAAAAGGCAGGATTAGTGCGTCCAATCGTTGGCACATTGGCCACCCGGAAACCCCGGGGAATCTTTTTATTTCGATGGTAGTCGCTTAGGAACTGACCATGAAGAAGGAGATCGGTTTCCCTCTTTCTGAGCTTTAAATATCTATAATATAGGTCTGATGAAGTCTCAGCTGGTAGATCCTTAAACTCACACTGATCAAAATAAATTTGATCCGCGTCGTCATCAGTCAATGATATTAATGTGTTCTGGGCTGCTGCTAAAAGCTCCTCATCCAACACACAAATGCCAGGCTGTGACATAACAAATCAGCAAAAAAATTCCAGGTTCCACTTAGGTGTGTACGCAGTGGTCTGGTATTAGAGAATATACAACAATAATGTAGGTGTCGGACCAATAGGTGTACCATAAAAACAAACCAGATATTCACATATCAGTGTAAACATAGGCAATCACTTACATGACACATACAGTTTAAATGCATAAATATAAAATGCAATGCAATTTCTTTGTATAACTGTTAGAAAAATGTTCTTTTCCAATGGGTGCCGGATAAGAGGCTATCAACCCAGATGATAGACTCACATATATTGTGCATAGGATCCGCACTCACATCCAGGTAGGGTCAATATAGAAGGGGGTGCTCCACTAAAGAATGCAATTCCAAATATAGATAAACAGTTCCAGCGTTTTCCACCAGAGAGGGCACTCACCACCATTAGCAGATAAAAATCTTTTTTAATTGACAGAAGTCAGCATGGTATGTCGACGTTTCGACCCCGGAGGGCCTTTTTCAAGACAAGGATCAGCAAGTACAATGTGTCACCAGGAGAAGCCAGGAGTACACTGATCATTCCCAGAGGCTCATATATACCATAGCCAATCACAATCAAACAATCAATTAACCAATGGGTCTTGGAGGTAAATCCCTCCCCTATACCTGTTATACCAGCTGTTGGTCAATCAGCAATATATGTCACAGAACATCATTACAAAAGTATGCTAGAACATATGGTAACAGAATCACTGTTCTATGTTTACCTTATTTAGCTGTGGCAGCATGTGCAACGTGTGCACGCCACTTAGACTGTTGCAGAGATCACGATCAGCCCCGCCGGCTCCAAAAACCGGAAGTCGGAAGTCTGCGTGTCAACTGCGTGTCATCTGTATTCACAAGACCCGGAAGTCTGCGGGTCATATGCGCTCCAGCGCCTGAGTCAGATGGGCTATGAACTGCGTGTCGTCTGCAATCTCAGAACCCGGAAGTCTGCGGGTCACCTGCATTCCAGCGCCTGAATCAGATGCGCTGTCACTTAATACTGATACCCCACTCACTCTGCTTACTTGGTATTATAAGGCGGACCCAGTGGCTGCTGATTATTCATATAAGACCACTAGTCCATCTTACCTGAGGCTAGCAATCATTCTATCGCTGCACCCAGGGTGGATTTTATGGTGAGATTTTTTATAACCATATAGCAGTCATCCGCTCTATGGACCTGGGTTTACTGATAAGGCTGAAGTTTATAGGGGTCCACTTAACTCTTACCGGGTCCATACCATCGTACCTAGCGGTACCCGGGAGTACAAGTGATATCCACCCCTCACAGCCAGGTACAGTACCTAATGGTCCTCAATGGAGTGTGTTCGTAACAGTGTGGGCATGTGTGATATATTCATTATTAATAATGAACCAAAAAGAATAGTTTCATATTTCTTAATTTTTAGTTTAATTTTTTCTGTTATTTTTTCAAAAATAATGTCTATACCTAAGACTAATATTTATCCTTTTTTGGTCATCAAATCAGCAAGTCACATGATATTCTTTTTGGTTCATTATTAATAATGAATATATCACACATGCCCACACTGTTACGAACACACTCCATTGAGGACCATTAGGTACTGTACCTGGCTGTGAGGGGTGGATATCACTTGTACTCCCGGGTACCGCTAGGTACGATGGTATGGACCCGGTAAGAGTTAAGTGGACCCCTATAAACTTCAGCCTTATCAGTAAACCCAGGTCCATAGAGCGGATGACTGCTATATGGTTATAAAAAATCTCACCATAAAATCCACCCTGGGTGCAGCGATAGAATGATTGCTAGCCTCAGGTAAGATGGACTAGTGGTCTTATATGAATAACCAGCAGCCACTGGGTCCGCCTTATAATACCAAGTAAGCAGAGTGAGTGGGGTATCAGTATTAAGTGACAGCGCATCTGATTCAGGCGCTGGAATGCAGGTGACCCGCAGACTTCCGGGTTCTGAGATTGCAGACGACACGCAGTTCATAGCCCATCTGACTCAGGCGCTGGAGCGCATATGACCCGCAGACTTCCGGGTCTTGTGAATACAGATGACACGCAGTTGACACGCAGACTTCCGACTTCCGTTTTTTGGAGCCGGCGGGGCTGATCGTGATCTCTGCAACAGTCTAAGTGGCGTGCACACGTTGCACATGCTGCCACAGCTAAATAAGGTAAACATAGAACAGTGATTCTGTTACCATATGTTCTAGCATACTTTTGTAATGATGTTCTGTGACATATATTGCTGATTGACCAACAGCTGGTATAACAGGTATAGGGGAGGGATTTACCTCCAAGACCCATTGGTTAATTGATTGTTTGATTGTGATTGGCTATGGTATATATGAGCCTCTGGGAATGATCAGTGTACTCCTGGCTTCTCCTGGTGACACATTGTACTTGCTGATCCTTGTCTTGAAAAAGGCCCTCCGGGGTCGAAACGTCGACATACCATGCTGACTTCTGTCAATTAAAAAAGATTTTTATCTGCTAATGGTGGTGAGTGCCCTCTCTGGTGGAAAACGCTGGAACTGTTTATCTATATTTGGAATTGCATTCTTTAGTGGAGCACCCCCTTCTATATTGACCCTACCTGGATGTGAGTGCGGATCCTATGCACAATATATTTATATATATATATATATATATATATATATATATATATATATATATATATATATAAAAACAAATACAGGGGGCTCAAAACTGAAACGTTGTAATTCCTCAAGTTGTGGAGCATCATTTCCAAGTGCCGCACCCTTGCACACATATATGCTCCAGACCAGATCTACCTTGTTTTGTAACAGTTAAGAGACATTTTAGTACAGCTTGTCTTATTTTTGTTGATGACAGTCTGTACACAAAAAGGTAGAGTCTGTGAGCGCTGGGCTGGCTCTGTTTCCCGTTCCAGTACCACAGGGCTCCTCTGTCTCCCGACCTGAGCAGCTGTGTACTGTACAGTGCCTAATGATGAGGCCGGCCCGGGATCCTGCCTCCTTCCCTGTAGCCTGCGTACTCAGCCAATTTCTAAGACCATTGTGATGGCTCCGCTGTCCTGTACTTGTAGGCGGTGCCTCTGGCTGTCAATCATTCCTGGCAGCCGCTGGGCACTGCAGCATTGAGTTGGGAGTGCAGTGCCGCAGATCAGAGCACTCTTACCAATTCTGGGCCCCTGCCTTAATCTGGCCCTGCACAAAAATGCACATGTTGCTTGCTGTGAGAAAAGCACAAGGAAGCGGTGCTGCTGGTGGTTCTTCCAGTTGTGAAGTATGGTACCAATCAAGGGTGTAACTTCAGCGTAAAGAAATATATTTTAGACTAAAAGGTAAAAAAGTTCCCTGACCCCTGATCTAGATAGATTGCTTAGCAGGGTTTTTTTTTTGCTTAGCACAAAAAGGCTTAGCACACCAAGTATGTATGGGCAATCTAGACACCGGGAAGTTCAAGGGAAATTGCCTACCCTAAATCACTTAGCACACATCTTAACATGTGTATTGGAGATATTAGTTTTTTCTAAAGTGCTTTACAGAGACTGTGCAACCATTCACATCACTACCTGAACAAGTGGAACTTACAATTTATGTATTACTTCATTTGTGCACACATGCACAATAAGCCATACCACCCAACTGTCCATATTTTTGTGGGACTGTCCAATTTTTTGGAGATGTTCATGCATCCTGCCCGGGGCTGGCAGTGTCCCAAGGTGGTGGGGGCAGTTGGGAGTTCACAACTAAACACTGAAAAAAGGATAGATGTAAAACAGTAGCTGTGACCTTGTAAAAGAGATCCGGATCCTCTGAGCCAGGTTCGTAAGTCCAAAAGAAAGTCCAAATTCTGTAGAGGTGGAAGAAGGTCCCTCCTTGCTGCTGTCCAACACATTCCAATCCTCTTAACTGGGATCTTTTTCAAGGTGTGCAGCATGGGTGGCATTTTTGGCTATTTATACCATACCCCAGACCTGACAGGAAGTGACATCACTTCCAGTTTTTGGTATGGCAAAGCTAATTTTGTCTTAAATGAGGGACCTTCTTCCAAACCCCTACAGAATTTGGACTTTCTTTGGGACTTAGTAACCTGGCTCAGATGATCCGGATCTCTTTTCCAAGGTCATAGTCACTGCTTTACATCTATCCTTTTTCGGTCTGTTTTTGGTTGTGTTAGAGAGTTACCCCCCCCCCCCCATTTTTTTAACTTTTTTGTATTTTATCTGTATCTTTTTTATGTACTTTGAAGCAACTTTCCTTTAAATGTTCTCTTATGAAAAATGGTGGATGATGTCAAAGAAACCTTGATGAGAGTCAGACTATTCAGCAAAAACTGAGTCCGGACACGCTTCTCCATATTTATGGGTTAACTGTTTCTTCTAAAAACTGTTCCACCTGGGTGAAATTATCACAAATAAACACCCCATTTTGGACATGCTACACTATTGTGCATTTCTTGTTCTTTTTATGGTAACACCAGAGGCAGAACTCTGGGAGGCAATGGAGTCATCTGCCGCCGGGCTCCTGCTCCCAAGGGGGCACCTCTCCTTCCTTTGAGTTTGAATCAGTTAATTGAAAGCAGTTGATATTGCTAATGTGGCTTACTCCCCCTTCCAACATCATTTTTGCAAGTGTCACACCCTGTATTAGACCCATGACCTTACTGGAGACAGACACCTTACTGAATGAGCTATTTGGGGGGGGGGGCACCAGTACTTACCTTGCCTCTGGGCAACTGGGATGAACTTACGCCACTGGGTAACACCATTCTGGAGGAAGCATGAAAGAACAAGGAACCAGTTTCGGTTTAAAGATATCTTCATAAGAGAGATCATCCGAGTTACACTGTGAGTCTGGGTACGATTGCCTTGAAAAGATACCTTATTATGTAGAGTATGACTTTGACCTACTCAGACTGGTGGAAGTTTACTCCAGGCACTTCTTGGTCTCAGACCTGCATCACTTGGGTGTTGATGTATAAACACAGAATATTGGAAATATTACACTATACTGTATGCATTTTTTTCTATTTCTTTCGTGGGAATACTACCTCGGGGGAAATAAGAATTTGTGAGGACCAGGAATACCAATGAAGGGAAGTTTGTTTCTTGTTTTTATGGATTAGCGCTCGTATGGTTTAACTTTCAACCTATATTTTTTCCTGGTAAAAATTGCCAATGAATGATGAGACATAAACGCTGTATCTGACTGACGTCTTGTGGAGATGGAAGAAGGACTATTAGACAGACTAAAATGAGAATTAAGAAGTAGATGTTGAGCCAAAGGGGGACATTGGTGCAAAGGTCTAAAGTTTCCAATCGAAGGGACTTTTTGACTGTGTCATAAGTGTGAGAAAGGTCAATGAGGATGAGTAGATTGTCTTTAGTGTGGGCAGTCTAAGTGTTAAGGGCATACGCCAGACTGTAGGTGTATCAAAATAGAGTGAGTGTAAAGTGAGTGGGAGATTAGATGTTTGTATGCCATTCTAGTAGTTTAAAAGCATCAGAGAGGAGAGAAATACGGTATTGAGCTGCAGAGTGAGATAGGGTTAATATATGCTTTCTAAAATATAGGATAAATGTTCTCATGAAGATTAATGATAAAGTGCCAGTGGAGAGTATCAGGTTGTACAAGTGTGCTGGTTGCAAGGCCAGACTGGCCCACAAGGGCAGGGAAACCTCTGGTGGGCCCCAATGTCCAGGGGTATACATGTGGTATATTATGAAACAAAAAAGACGTGGCGTATTTTATACAGGGCATTGTGGTTAATCTTTGTAGCGCACATGCACAGGCCATCCTGTGAACAAAGCTAGTGATGGCTTTTTATCGCTGGCCGTTCGCAAGATTATTGACAGTTGGTAAGTGTTTGATGGCTCCACAGGTGCGGGTTTTTACTCTGGCAGGAGGCAGCTAACTGATAGTTGTGCTTTGAAGATTCACAGTCCAGTAATCTGAATCGGGCCCTATGCCCCAGCCCAGCAATCCAGTATGGAGGAATGGCAATATAGAAGTGTGAAGGGAACAGAGTCAAGGAGACAGGAAAAGAATTGAGACGTGTTGAAGGCCACAGTTTCATTATGGCATTGGTGGATTATATGAATTTAAAGTAGGTTTGCTCAGTGGTAGAGAAGACAATATGGGAAAAATGATGGTAACAGTGAGCCGACAACCTACAGTTGAGATGTCTGCTGCTATTGTCGTGCTTTATGCAATTTTTCCCTCAGCAATAGGTCTTTAATATACCACACCCTGGCAGAAGGATATTCCAGACAGACACAAAGAAAGTAAGAGAGAGTTTTGCAAAAAAGAATTACACGGTTCATTCCATAATCTGGACCATGAATTGGTTAATGTAGGCAAATTAAAGAATGGATTCAGGTGACTACATTGAAGGTAATTGCACATATGGCAAAAATCTGCCACAATTTAAGCATTTAAGCATTAATATAGGTTACTGAATCAACAATACTGAATTAATTCATTTATTTATTACAGGTTGAGGATCCCTTAACCAAAATGCTCAGGACCAGAAGAATTTTGGATCATGGATTATTTCGTATTTTGGAATATTTTTATAATATTTAATAATTTGGATAACGGATATTTGGATAAGAGATACTCAACCTGTACCAGTTATTTATAGTGCACACATATTTCGCAACGCTTTACAGCTAATATTTGAATATTCACGTTAGTCCCTGCCCAGTGGAGCTTTCAATCTATATTCCTTTACAACATATACACTCACACACAGATTTTCTATGGTTAATTATTTGAGGGAAGCCAATTAACCTACTAGTATATTTTAGGATTGTGGGAGAAAAACAGGAATACCCGGAGGAAACCCACACTAGCACGGGGAGAATATCCAAACTCCACACAGTTAGGGCCATGGTGGGAATCAAACCCATGACCTCAGTGCTGTGAGGCAGTATTGCTAACCATTACGCCATCTTAATTAATAAAAGTCCTGTAGAATATACTGTTAAAGTCCCAGTTAATGTTGGTGTAACCTGGGTTACTGCAGGATAATATTCTGAGCACATTTGGGCCCAAGTATACAGAGGAATACAGCTCCAAGTCTCCTTTAAACAGTAAACAAAATATTGCTGCATTGTGTGATAAAGATGGTTGCATTGAACAAACTGGAACTGTTTCCTGTAGACTCCATTGTCTGTGCAGTGAAGTAGGTTTCAACATAATTAAATATGATTTATCTCATCCAGTCCATTTTATGTTGGTTGGAACGACTTCCTCTCAGATGTAAGCAGATGTGCAGGTGTAACGTCTATGTACTCAGTTGTCTCAGTCCCTTGCTGTGCTCTCTCAGCTGACGGAGACAGCAGTATCACAATTTGACAACTTGCAGTTGTCAGTCTATCTCTGTATTGGTCCTGTTTTTCTTCCTATGCTGTGTCACTCCCTTCAGCTTTCGATCTTTCTTTCTCTTTCTCTCTTTCTCTTGCTTGTTTCTGTCTCCTGCTTATGTCTCTCCCATAGGCTGCTTATCAGCTGCTCATCTCTTCACCTGTTTAATAAGGACCTCAGCTCTCATCTCTCAATGGCTCCAAATGCCACGCCTCAAGCTGATTCTTTTTTAGATTAACTTTATTTAAAATGGCACTAGCATCAATTCCCTTTACCAAAATGTACTAATGATTAAACTAGTGGTGCCCAAATGCAGTGGTCAAGGTACCCCACAGGTCCAGATTCTAAGTATATCCATTGCTCAGCATAGATGGTTAAATCAAATTGATGTAGTTACTGTGGTCAAGTATGGAAATACTTAAAACCTGGACTGTTGCTGTGCGTTGAGGATTGTCTTTTGGGAACTTCTGGGCTCAAGGGCCCGAGCACCCACGGAAATTGATGAGTACCCAGAGGCCCGAGTCCCGCTGCTGGGCCACCATATTAATTTGCTAATTTGCGGCTGCAGCACCCACATTGCCAGACCCGCCACCTGGGAAACAGTATGCCGGGAAGAGTGTATTCTGTCCGCGGAGTACCTGCACTGTGGGGGCATTTATGTACCTGCACTGTGGGGGCATTTATGTACCTGCACTGTGGGGGCATTTATGTATGTGGAACTCTTTTGCCATAATTTGAATATTGGAGACAACTGTGCTCCATAATATAAATTGGCATTATTTTGTGGCCACACCCCTTCCCCATGAAGCCACTCCTCTATATTTTTGGCATGAGCACCCACCAGCAAAACATAAATAGGCACCTATGCTTCTGGGTTAAACTTATCACATGCATATATCATAACATGTTAACATCTCAAGACACCATTCATCATCATCATCAGCTAAGATAAACAATTCTACATGAAAAATAATAAAAAAGATTGGATCTAACATTTTTTAAGGCTGGTAAATTGATAAAGTGCCCGATGATAAAGTACCAGCCAATTAGCTCCTAACTGCCAACTTTTAAACCCAACCTGTACTTATAGTATATCTTTATTGGTGATATTGCAAATGGAATTGAGGGTAAAATGTGCCTTTTTGCAGATGACACAAAGGTATGCAACAGGGTAGACACACCAGGAGGGGTAAAACAAATGATTGATGATCTAGGTCAGGCATGTCCAACGTTGGCCCTCCAGATGTTTTGAAACTACATATCCCAGCATGCTTTGCAATAGTTTTAGCATTCTCTAATAGCAAAACTGTGGCAAAGCATGCTGGGATGTGTAGTTTCACAACATCTGGAGGGCCAACGTTGGACATGCCTGATCTAGGTAGATTAGAGGAATGGTCAAGAGCAAGGCAACTACAGTTTAATGCCAAAAAATGCAAAGTCATGCACTTGGGTCTCAAAAATCCAAAGACTACATATAGTATAAATTTAACTATAATGGAAACTACTGAGGAAGAGAGGGATCTTTGTGTCACTATTTCAGGGGACTTAAAGCCAGGTATGCAATGTAACAGAGCAATGAAAAAGGCAAGTCAGATGCTTGGTTGCATAGGGAGAGGTATCAGCAGTAGAAAGAAAGAAGTAATAATGCCACTGTATAGGTCATTGGTACGACCTCAGCTAGAGTATTGTGTTCAGTTCTGGAGGCCAAATCTCCAGAAGGCTATAAATACATTAGAGACTGTACAAAGAAGGGCAACTAAAATGGTGCATGGCCTACATCACAAAACGTACCAGGAAAGACTAAAAGATCTTAATATGTATAGTTTAGAGCAGATAAGGGAAAGGGGGGACATGATAGAAACTTTTAAATATATCAAGGGTTATAACAAGGTACAGGTGGGAGACATTCTTCACAGGAAGAGGAGCAACAGAACACGAGGACATGCACTGAAACTAGAGGGAGGAAGATTCAGGGGAAATATGAGGAAGAAAAAGGAAGGATTTGTGTGGTGCGCTATCAGCAGCAGCTGGCACTGGGTTTGTCAGACCCAAATATATATGGAAATAGAAAAGAAGGTGTGCCAGCGCTGGCTGTAATCAAATATACTGGTACACGGTTCTCAAAAAGTACACAATTTATTAATAACAATAAGCAAAATTATAATAAAAACAATTAATAATGGTTAAAAACACTACAATGAGTCGCTCTAGAACCATAAAAAGTCCATAGTGCACATTTAGAAGAGGTATCCCAGGGGATATTTTGAGGATAAATTTCAGATAGCTGTTAGGCTCATAGGATATTAAAATGAGTGTAGCTGTATATTACCATTCCAATTGAGTCTGGTCCAATGATTGTCAGAATCCGTGACTTTATGTCCTTAGGTTGTCCTATAATTTCAAGGACTCAGGATGTCCCAATAAACGAATGTCCTCTGTGGTGGTTGCTGGATAATTAGGGAGTAGGCTGTATCCCATATATTCTTAGGTCCAGAACGATTTTTGGAGGTTCATCGATGGGAGAGTGGACTTGTCACTTAGTGGATGAAAGGTATAGGTGGTAACAGCATAGACTCAAGGCTCAACGCGTTTCCCCGGAATCTCCGGCTTCATCAGGAGCAGATATGTTTGTTTGAGAGTTCAGGCATGGTTTTTATACCTGATGGTTAATTACCTAGGTGAATTCACCTGTGCGCTCATTGTGTCTAAAAAACATTCTATTTCATGAGAACCGTGAATACATTATAATAATATTTTTATTTATTCTATATAGGAGGCAATCCTACAAAATACCAGTATATTTGATTACAGCCAGCGCTGAAATATGAGGAAGAATTACTTCACAGAAAGGGTAGTGGCAGGGGCGTAACCAGAACCTCATGGGCCCCATAGCAAAGTACTGTCGTGGGCCCCCCCCCCCCTCAGCGATGGGGTGAGAAGGTGACAGTGATTGGGGGAGAGAGTGAGGGACGGTAGATAGACTGAATGATAGCGATGGGGAGAAAAGTGTTTTTTACAATATCACTGCTGCAGCAGCATGGACGGGACCCCAGCGCTCAGCATTAGAGGTCCCATCCACTAACAGCAGGTCAGTGAACGGCGCTTCTTACGCTGAGTGCTGGGGTCCCGTCCGTGCTGCTGCCCCAGCATTTAAAATTACCGGCACTGCCACTTCCACCTTCCTCTCCTCCAGCTCCCCCGCCCCGTCCATCTTCTGAGAGCTGGCTCCCTCCAGTCCTGTTGGCGGGGCCGCTGCTACTTCGCCGCAAAGTCATCCTCCTCCTCCAATAACACTTCCCCCTCCAGTGCCGACTGCCGACTCTGAGCCTGCCACCGAGATAATTCATTATTCTGTGCAGTGTGCACTGCAGCAGCAGTAGGGCGGGCTTGTCCCTCCATGACGGACACCTCCCCGGCACGCTCCTGCGCTCTTCTCTGCATAGTGCACACTGGTGACTGGTCTGGTGTGACAGGGTGCAGGGGATGCAGCGGGCCCTTGGGACAGTCCGGGCCCCATAGCAGCTGCACCCCCTGCACCCTCGGTAGTTACGCCACTGGGTAGTGGATAAGTGGAATAGCCTCCAATCAGAGGTGGTAGAGGCAAATAGAGTAGAGCAATTTAAACATGCTTGGGATAGGTATATTGATATACTTACAAAAAAATAAGGATCAAACATGTTTAGGGGAAGACTAGATGGGCCAATGTTATTTTGACATTTAGGGGCTGATCGGCCAATGCTTTATCACTACATACTTTTTCACTTCAGCAGACTTATGTATACAATGGGAATATGCTTTTAATGCTTTGCTAAGATTCAAAGCTGGAATACTGGGGTGGAATTGGATGGATTTTGGTTTGTAATCATTTGATAATGAAGGGTGGTTGGGAGTATTTATTTTAACATGCCAATTTAGGTTTGGAGGGACATTTCTTTCAAATGAGTGTGCCCCCATCATTGTTGGTGGTGGGGTTGGTGAGATAGAGGGACTTAAAGCCCTCCACCTATATATTATTGTTTATACAGCAATATCAATTCCTGATCCAGCCTGGCAGATGCCAGAGCTCCCGATTCATTCTTAGGACCATTGGGACAATGATACATTTAACAAAATACATTATTCAGCCCCTCGCTGTGGTGGCTCATCCCCCACAGCAGGCTAGCCAGAGAAAGGGTGTAATAAAGTATTTTATTTCTGCACCATTCTTTTTTTCCCCTGTGGCCTGCTAAGGAATTGTGTAATGTGCTGCACATTATAACAAATGGACCCTGAACCACCAATTTCTCTGTTTTATTGTACCTGTCTAGAATTTCTTATTGCTTGCACGATATGACTCTACACTGTTCATCACCATGAAATTGTTGCACCCATTTTTGCTGAGAGAGGGGTGGGTACTATTTACCCTGGCCTGGGAAAGTCGAAGGGCCTAGCCCCAGTATTTACTCTCAAGTGGAGTGGCACGGAAGAAGGGGGGGGGGGGGGCTTTTTACTCGGGCCCAGGTCTGTTGGAGGAGCCGTAGTCCTACTCCCCATTCCTCTGTGGCAGGGAGAGAGAGAACTAACTGACACTCGGTGGGGCAGATGTATTAAGCCTTAACAAGAGTCAAATGCCAGGGTGATAAAGAGAGATAAACGTCCAGCCAATCACCTGCTAACTGTCATGTTACAGGCTGTGTTTGAAAAAAGTCAGTAAGGAGGTGATTGGCTGGATGTTTATTTCTCCTTATCACCCTTGTATTTACCTCTTTTTAAGGCTTAATACATCTGCCCCACTGTGTGATATTGTCAGACTGCGTGCTGGTGTGTGACTGTTACCTAAAGCTCCTGTTCTCCTCTTGGCACTGTTTATCTGTGACCTGCCTGCTTCGCTCGCCTGCAAATCAGAGGGCAGAGGAACAGAAGGACCCCGGGAAGGCAATACCCCAAAACAACCACACAATGGTCACTACACGTGAGGACGGTGAACACAATATTTTATTTTGCAGCAGAAAGAGTCACGGATTTCTGCTCTAAGAAAGGTTAAACAATGCAATAACAGTACTACATTTAGCAGTGACAAAAGACTTAAAGACTTAAAGAATATCTTGCTTATATTGATATTGTGCGCGATGGGGTCACTGTTGCACTGTAGGCCACACCTCACACAATACACAGTGCAGTGATGATAATAACCCAGTTCAATCAGCAGTATCAATAAATGACAAAAGAATAATCATGATTTATAAAGAGGATATCATGTGCGATGGGGCCATTGTGACAGGCCGCAACTCGCACGGTATGCTGCACCCAGAATATCATTAAGCGATTATGACCCAATACAAATGATATCAGCCATCAATAAAGAATACATGCAAAACCATTTAAAGGAATATCAATAGTGCAAGGTAATTAGTTTGATTCAATGATAAGTGCAAGTGTCCTGGCTTGAAAGACTGAGTCCCTGAACTGCGCAGTTCTACTAAAGGGTAAGGTACCTGTTGGCCTAGGTGTACCGTATCTCCTTGAAGTAATAGTAGGACTTGGCACTCTGCCAGCCTCCTGTTGTCACTCACTAAACAAAAAGGCTTCTCTGAAGAAAGGGCCTGAGTCCAGAGTTTGGCTAGTGGAAGGTGCTAGGCTGAGGAAATATTGTGTCCTGTTCCAGATAATGTAGGGTGAGGGTAAAGGCAGTCACTGAAAGGTGTGCCGGACCTCAGTCTAAAATGGCGCTGGTGCTGGGCTGTGTCAGCTGGGCTAACAGGCTTGGGGGGGGGGGGGGCAAGGATGGATGACAAGCAGCCCGACCAAGGGGGGGGGGGGGTAGTGTACCTGTGTTCCCCTACAAGTTGCTGGCTCCTGCTGGTCTCAACTCCTCCAGTTGGGGTCAGCAAAGACTGGAGCCTGGTGGTAGGTGCTGCCTCTGCGCTGCCGTGGTCTTTCTGCACTGGGCTCTCTCTCTCCGCAGCCGCCGGGCTGCCTTGGTTGACAGTGGCTCCATCCAGTCACTCTTCGCCGGGGCTGCCGCAAGTCTCTCCCTCTCGCTCTCTCTTCGGTGGCTCTCCTCTCCCCTGTCATTCACCACTGGGCTCCTTTGCTGGTGGGGCCTGGTGCCGTTGCACACGTCACCGGGTTCACTGCAGGCTACATGTCAGGCGGTGCTCACTGTCTCCCTTCTGCACAGGGCTCTCCTCTCTCCACAGCTCACTCTTCACCTCTCCCGTTCTGCAGCTCTATGTCCCATCTCTCTCTCTCCTGCTGCACAGCTCTGCCGGGTGTCACTCCACAGCACGCCCTGCGCAAGTCACTGCTCACTCCTTACTTTCCTTCTCTTCGTGCACTGGGAAGAAAAAACATGCCTCTCCTCCTTGGCGCCCGCATTCAGCCAATGCTCAGACACCCTCTCTTTCCTGCTTCCCAGGGATATGCAGGTCAGAGCTAGGTCCTAAGGCCCGGTGTGTTAAGCTGGCTGCTGTGGAGTGGTTGCCCCGAGGCCCATGTTTTCGGCCACAATAGTTTGCAATGGTAGCACTGGCCACCAGTGCATGTCAGGGGTACATAAAAAGGGGTACTCTGGTTGCAGGGTACCACAACTGCAGCAGCCTCTCTCTCATCTCAGCACATGCAGCTCAGTGCTGTGTGAGTGGGGAAGAGAGGCAGCTGCCACGACAACTGTCCTCTCCTTCTCCTCAGTATCAGAGCCTGTAAAGTAATTTTCTTTCTTTTTTGGGGGCTTAGCAGGCCTGGCCATACCTCCTCCCATTGGCCACACTTCCTCCAGTGGCCATGCCTCCTTATTTTACTGGGGCCTGACTGACTTGCTCAAGTGCTCCTGCCCTATCTTCCCGAATAACACTGGGAAGATGGCACTGCACTGGAGGTGAGAATTGCTTCTGAGAGCAAGGAAGGTAAGTTGCGAATGTAATCCCCGTATCTGGAAGGCATGGCACCCCACTGTGGGGGATCCCTGCAACTACTTTTTGATGATATAGATTTTTTTGTAAGGTCTATGACCATGCCCAGGGCTGGCGTTACCCACTCAGCGGCTCCTGCGGTGCAGGGAGGTGCCAGACTGAAGAGGCACTCAGTCTCTTCCTGCACTACCACACACTCTGCTTCAGCCGGGTGCCTCCTGTACTGCGCCTGTCACACAGACAGCAGTGCCGGAAGCAACAATGCAGAGCTGACTCTACCGCATCGGCTATTGCTTAATCAGGTCTTCCCTATCGCGAGTCCGTCCAGTTTCCAGGATTGTCAGCAATAGCCTGGACCCTGCTGGGGCAGTTACATTGTTGCTGTGCTTTGTGCTGTCTGTGTGACATGAGCAACAAACACCTGGAGCTGCAGCAACAGCATGGACCAGCCCTGCTTTCTCTTCACTGCCTAAGGTAGGTGTACTGGGCTGGCTGCCACCAACCCCAAAACTGCTGGGAAAGGGGGGAGGAGTAGGTTGTGTGGTAATAAACACTTGCTGAGTGCTTAAACATCCCAACATCTTATGTGTCCCTTTAGCATGTAAAACTTTATACATTCTTAGCTTACATAACTAAACCTGAAATAAAGACTCGGAGGCATAGGTTTGGCAGAAATTGTTAACTGATTTATTTATAGAAGTATTTTAAGCTAGATTGATTATTTAAATTATATTAATTAATTAATGGCCAAGAAAGAACGGCTACTATTATAACTCCACCCCAACTATAAACGTAACTGGCCTAACTCAAAACAAGCGTTATCCAACTCCACCCAACAGCATTGACTACCCACCCAGCTGGGTGGGGTCGCTGTCCCCGAACGGGTGATCCAGCGAAGGCTTAAGCCAATGAGAGGTGAGTGCACCGAAAACAAGCCAATAAACGTCAAATCAACACGTAATGTGAGCTAAATTGATTAAACCTGCCGTTCTTTCCAGCCTATCAGCTAACGCGATTAAACCCACCACCCTCAGTAGGGAGGGCTGGGAATTCTGCAGGAAGAAGGGGAAGTCTCCTCCTCTTCCTGCTATACTTAATCACAGTCAACCAACCAGCCCTATACCCCTATTGGATCCCCGAGTCACATGCCTCCCAGTGTGACACGCAGATGGGGATGTTTAATTCACTTCATGTCTAGTGCTGGCATTATGTTACTCTTAACCCTAGATCACCAGGGAAAGCAGAGTTATAATAGATAAACTGTTTATTTTAAAAGCAATTTAATATGCTTATCTAAAACCACATAAATTAAATGTAATGAAACCCCTAGCAAGGAGCATGTAACTCCTGTATTTGAGCAATAAACCCCTGGCAACGAGCAGGTAACTTCTGGCAATGAGCACTTAGGTAAGCACCACTTATGTGGCATAATATGTAATAGGCACTACAGTGTGTGCCATAATGTGTAATAGGCTTTACAGTGTAAATTTTGCCATGCGCTGGTTTTGTTATGTATGTTTGTGTATGGGAGGGGGATGTGGGGGACACGGGCACCAATTTATTTTCTGGCACAGGGCACCAAAATTTCTAGATATGGCATTGCTGCTACTAAGCCCATTATGTGTTTTTTTTTCATAGTGCGCCTTCGGCAAGCGCTGAGGGTGCAAATTTTTAGTTTGCAGGGGGGCCGCCGAACACCCTAGCACCGGCCCTGACCATGCCTCCTAATTAGGCCCCACCTGAAGACCTGAGCCCGATGCCGCTCTCTGAGGCCCCAGTTTCAACAAGCCTAGTCAATTAGTACTGGGGCTTAAAGCACTTTTGAAGAGTACATGCCTTTTTTTAATGTTTTTATTGAAAACAATATTTTACACACTGTAAAGTTCTGTGCTGATAACAATGATCATTGATTGAACCCCTATATTGTCTTCTCCTAAGTAACGAATGTATTGTTTACTAAGATTGATTGGTTAACATTTTTTTTCAAGCATTATCACTTGACACCCAATGTTTCTAGCTAATAAAAGGTATCAGGATGAAAGGTAGACAGTGTCTAGGCTGACAATCAAACGATTAACACCATATGGTCAACACGCATATGGTTGACATAGTCAAAATATCGACACCAAGAAGTCGACAATAGTTTTTTAGAAATTTTCTCTTTTTTTAACCAACCACGTGGACTCTGATTGGGAACTATAAAGTGTGTCGACATAGACATTGTTGACCTAATATACCTTCGTGAGAGAACATTGAACTATCAAAACTTTTATCCCAACCTACAGACTATGAGGGAAATTTACTAAAATATGAATGGCTATGAATGCCCGTATTCGTAGCCATTTGCACCCGTTTATGGCCGTAAATACTTATTTCTGAATTTACAAAGGCCAGTATATGGCTTTTCATATTCTTTTCCGAGACATATTTGTATTCCGGAATACGAGTGCATACACCATTAACCCCTTCCCGACATTTGACGTACATTTACGTCATGGTCGGGAAGCACTTCCCGACACATGGCGTAAATGTACGTCATGGATTTAAACTGTCACCGCGTCTATAGACGCGGTGACAGTTTCAACATGTCTGCTGTCCCTGACAGCAGACATGTCCGTGCATGCCCAGGGGGGGCTGCGATGCCGCCCCCCCGTCGGCGATCGCTGTGATTGGCTGTTCAGTATGAACAGCCATTCACAGCGTTTTCCTGTGTCACCGGCGAATAACGTTCGCCGGTGACACGGGATCAGAGGTGATTGGTGCTGTAAAGTACAGCACCAATCACCGCGGGGTGTAAGGGTGACACTGGTGTCACCCCACCTCACCCCGCCCGCCCCCAAAGGCCGTGATTGGTCCGTCGGACCGACGGACCAATCACAGCCAAGGAGGGGGATTTAAACTAACGGTGACTGCACTGCAGACGCCATTCCGGTCTGGAATAGCGTGCAGTGCGGTCACCGTACCCCCCTGCCGCCATACTGACCAGAACCTTGCTCCATACTTGCTCCATACTTGCTCCATACTTACCTGATCGCTGCTTCATCACTGCTTCCTGGATCCTGTTGCTACTTGTGCCTTCCTGTGAAATTGTGCTGCTGCAGTGTACTAGCTAGATAGAGAGATAGATAGAGAGATAGAGAGAGATAGAGAGATAGAGAGAGATAGAGAGAGATAGAGAGAGATAGAGAGAGATAGAGAGAGAGATAGTGTCAGAGAGTGCTATATTTTGTGCTGCTGCAGTGTGATATAGTTATAGATAGAGAGAGAGAGATAGAGAGAGAGAGATAGATAGAGAGGCCTAGTGACAGAGTGCTATATTTTGTGCTGCTGCAGTGTGATAGTTATAGAGAGATAGAGAGAGATAGAGAGAGAGAGATAGAGAGAGATAGTGACAGATTGTGCTATATATTTTTTATAAAACTGACTGCTTCCCCCTCCTTTTGTGCTGATCAGTATAAATTAACTGATCAGCAACTTTTTGGGGGCGCAGGTTTTTTTTTATATATAGATATACCTGTCAGTGCTGCTGCTGCAGTGTCATAGAGTGATAGATAGTGAGAGATAGAGAGATAGAGAGAGATAGTGACAGAGAGTGATAGAGAGTGCTAAATTTTGTGTCTGCTGCCCCCGCCTTTTGTGCTGATCACTATATCTGAGGTGATCAGCAACTTTTTTGGGGGTACAGAGGTTTTTTTTTTTTTTATATATACCTGTCAGTTGCACCAAAGGTTGTGCACCTGCTGCACCTCACTGGTAATCAGTGTCGCATCACTGATCACCTTTTTTTTTTGTGTGTGTGCTGTGGGGTCTTTTTTTAATTTTTTTTTTACACACACTGTGATTTTGTGGGTGTCCTGTGGCCGCTGTGCGCTGATCAGTGACGTACATCACTGATCATCTTTTTCGGCACAGGGTTGATCTATTTTTTTTTTTTTTTGATCAAATTCCTGTTGCCTTTGAGCGCTGTTCAGTGACAGACGTTACTGACCAACATCTGTGCTCAATTTTTGGCGCAGGACCTTTTTTTTTTTTTTTTAACCCCTTAAATTTTTTATTTTTAACCCCTTCATTTTTTTTTTTTTTATTGGTATAAAGTATTTTTTTTTTTTCTGCACTACATACACACTACACACTACATACCCCCCGGATTGAAATAAAGTTTGTACCCCCCCCTACACTATACACGTGTTGAAACATTTCACTACCAGTAACACAAAAATAAAAATGGCATCCCAAATGTCCTCCCAAATGTCCTCCCAAATGTCCTCCCAGTCATCCAGGAGAATGTATTCAGTGGAGGAGGCATATGCCATGCTTGCTTCTGACTCTGACACAGCCAGTGATGCAAGCGGGGAATTTGAAGGATTTGCCTTAAGCTCCTCTTCCTCCTCTGGTGATGAGGGACCCCCTCAAAGACGCCCCCGTAGAGCAGCTGAGACCCCCCCCCAATAATTGATCTCGTATGGACCCCACCACCAGACAATTTTGAGCCCCAGGTTCCTGAGTTTTTGGCCATGCCAGGAATCCAATTTGATTCCACAGGTCTCAGAGAAATTGACTTTTTCAAATTATTTTTCTCTGATGATTTTATAAATTTAATGGTGGACCAAACTAATTTATATGCCCAGCAGTTTATTGCTCAAAACCCCACGTCATCATTTGCTAGGTGGACCCCTGTAGATGCAGTAGAGATGATGACGTTTTGGGGTCTGGTGTTTCATATGGGCATAGTAAAAAAGCCAGAAATTAGGCAATATTGGAGTACAGATGTTCTGTACAGTACTCCATTTTACCGTATGGCCATGACCCGGACTCGATTTGAGACAATTCTTAAATTTATACATTACACCGATAATGCACAGTGCCCACCCAGAGATGATCCCACCTTTGACCGGCTATTCAAAGTCAGGCCGGTCATTGATCATTTCAGTGCCAAATTTGAAGAGGTGTACATCCCTGAAAAATTTATTTGTATCGACGAGTCCCTTATACATTTTAAAGGAAGGGTTAAATTCCGCCAGTACCTTCCCAGTAAGAGGGCAAGGTATGGCATAAAAATGTATAAACTGTGTGAAAGCACCTCAGGGTACACCCACAGGTTTAGGGTTTATGAAGGGAAGGATTCAAGAATTGAACCGCCAGAATGCCCCCCCTCCCTCGTAGGTGTTAGTGGGAAAATTGTCTGGGATTTAGTGCACCCCTTCCTGGATAAAGGTTATCACCTCTATGTGGATAACTTTTACACCAGCATCCCCCTGTTTAAGGCCCTTGGTTCAAGAGGTACAGCAGCTTGCGGTACTGTGCGCAAGAACCAAAGAGGCCTCCCAAAAACGCACATTGCCCAAGTAATGAGAAGGGGTGAAAGCAGGGGAATATGCAACGAAAATATGTTGTTGGTCAAATATAAGGACAAGAGGGATGTCCTTATACTGACAACAATTCACGGAGACAGTACCACCTCCATCCCTGTACGAGGTACCAGTACCCACACCTCCAAACCTAATTGTATCCTGGATTACAATAGGTACATGGGCGGAGTGGATCTTTCAGATCAGGTACTGAAGCCGTACAGTGCCCTGCGGAAAACAAAAATCTGGTACAAGAAGGTGGCCGTGTATATCATCCAGATGGCACTGTATAACGCTTACGTGCTATTCCGTTCTACCGGCCAGAGGGGGACATTTATGCACTTTCAAGAGGAAGTCATAAAGGGCCTAATATTTGGGAACCAGCAGGCAGAGGGCCCCAGTACTTCTAGTACTGGTCCCCGTATTGTACCAGGGCAGCATTTTCCTGATGAAATCCCCTCCACTGGAAAAAAGGGCAGGACACAAAAAAGGTGCAAAGTTTGCTATAAAAAGGGAATAAGAAAGCAAACTATTTTCCAGTGTGACACTTGCCCCGACAAACCCGGCCTATGTATAAAGGAGTGTTTTAAAATATACCACACATCTATGGAATATTAGGTTCATAATTTCACCGTGCTTCGGGGGTCTTGCTAATGCCACATAGCACCCACCATTCATTCCACCAGAATCTGAGCCGCAAAATCCAAAAATCACTCCTTCCCTTCTGAGTCCTGCCATGCACCCAACTGGTATTTTTTGGTCACATGTGAGGCATTGCCGTACTTGGGAGAAATTGGGGCACAGATTTTGGGGTGCTTTTTCTCCTTCATTCCTTGTGAAAATGAAAAATTTTGAGCCAGAACTGCATTTTTGTGTAAAAAAATGTAATTTTTCATGTTCACTGCCCACTTGTATCAAAATTGGTGAAACCCCTGGGGGTTTGAAATGTATACTATACCCCTAGATGAATTCCCTGAGGGGTGTAGTTTGCAAAATGGGGTCACTTGTGGGGGGGTTCCACTGTATTGGTGCTTTGGGGGTCTTGCTAATGCGACATAGCACCCACCATCATTCCACCAGAATTTGTGCTGCAAAATCCAAATATCACTCCTTCCCTTCTGAGTCCTGCCACTTTTTGGTCACACATGAGGCATTGCCGTACTCGGGAGAAATTGGGGCACAGATTTTGGGGTGCTTTGTCTCCTTCATACCTTCTGAAAATGAAAAATTTTGAGCCAGAACTGCATTTTTGTGTAAAAAAATGTAATTTTTCATTTTCACTGCCCACTTGTATCAAAATTGGTGAAACCCCTGGGGGTTTGAAATGTACACTATACCCCTAGATGAATTCCCTGAGGGGTGTACTTTGCAAAATGGGGTGACTTGTGGGGGGGTTCCACTGTATTGGTGCAACATAGCACCCACCATTCATTCCACCAAAATCTGTGCTGCAAAATCCAAAAATCACTCCTTCCCTTCTGAGTCCTGCCATGCACCCAACTGGTACTTTTTGGTCACATGTGAGGCATTGCCGTACTTGGGAGAAATTGGGGCATATATTTTGGGGTGCTTTGTCTCCTTCATACCTTGTGAAAATTAAAAATTTTGAGCCAGAACTGCATTTTTGTGTAAAAAAATGTAATTTTTCATGTTCACTGCCCACTTGTATCAAAATTGGTGAAACCCCTGGGGGTTTGAAATGTACACTATACCCCTAGATGAATTCCCTGAGGGGTGTAGTTTGCAAAATGGGGTCACTTGTGGGGGGGTTCCACTGTCTTGGTGCTTGGGGGGTCTTGCTAATGCGACATAGCACCCACCAAAATTCCACCAGAATCTGAGCTGTAAAATCCAAAAATCACTCCTTCCCTTCTGAGTCCTGCCATGCACCCAACTGGTATTTTTTGGTCACATGTGAGGCATTGCCGTACTCGGGAGAAATTGGGGCACAGATTTTGGGGTGCTTTTTCTCCTTCATTCCTTGTGAAAATGAAAAATTTTGAGCCAGAACTGCATTTTTGTGTAAAAAAATGTAATTTTTCATGTTCACTGCCCACTTGTATCAAAATTGGTGAAACCCCTGGGGGTTTGAAATGTACACTATACCCCTAGATGAATTCCCTGAGGGGTGTAGTTTGCAAAATGGGGTCACTTGTGGGGGGGTTCCACTGTATTGGTGCTTGGGGGGTCTTGCTAATGCGACATAGCACCCACCAAAATACCACCAGAATCTGAGCTGCAAAATCCAAAAATCACTCCTTCCCTTCTGAGTCCTGCCATGCACCCAACTGGTATTTTTTGGTCACATGTGAGGCATTGCCGTACTCGGGAGAAATTGGGGCACAGATTTTGGGGTGCTTTTTCTCCTTCATTCCTTGTGAAAATGAAAAATATTGAGCCAGAACTGCATTTTTGTGTAAAAAAATGTAATTTTTCATGTTCACTGCCCACTTGTATCAAAATTGGTGAAACCCCTGGGGGTTTGAAATGTACACTATACCCCTAGATGAATTCCCTGAGGGGTGTAGTTTGCAAAATGGGGTCACTTGTGGGGGGGGTTCCACTGTATTGGTGCAACATAGCACCCACCATTCATTCCACCAAAATCTGTGCTGCAAAATCCAAAAATCACTCCTTCCCTTCTGAGTCCTGCCATGCACCCAACTGGTACTTTTTGGTCACATGTGAGGCATTGCCGTACTCGGGAGAAATTGGGGCACAGATTTTGGGGTGCTTTTTCTCCTTCATACCTTCTGAAAATGAAAAATTTTGAGCCAGAACTGCATTTTTGTGTAAAAAAATGTAATTTTTCATTTTCACTGCCCACTTGTATCAAAATTGGTGAAACCCCTGGGGGTTTGAAATGTACACTATACCCCTAGATGAATTCCCTGAGGGGTGTAGTTTGCAAAATGGGGTCACTTGTGGGGGGGTTCCACTGTCTTGGTGCTTGGGGGGTCTTGCTAATGCGACATAGCACCCACCAAAATTCCACCAGAATCTGAGCTGCAAAATCCAAAAATCACTCCTTCCCTTCTGAGTCCTGCCATGCACCCAACTGGTATTTTTTGGTCACATGTGAGGCATTTCCGTACTCGGGAGAAATTGGGGCACAGATTTTGGGGTGCTTTTTCTCCTTCATTCCTTGTGAAAATGAAAAATTTTGAGCCAGATCTGCATTTTTGTGTAAAAAAATGTAATTTTTCATGTTCACTGCCCACTTGTATCAAAATTGGTGAAACCCCTGGGGGTTTGAAATGTACACTATACCCCTAGATGAATTCCCTGAGGGGTGTAGTTTGCAAAATGGGGTCACTTGTGGGGGGGTTCCACTGTATTGGTGCTTGGGGGGTCTTGCTAATGCGACATAGCACCCACCAAAATTCCACCAGAATCTGAGCTGCAAAATCCAAAAATCACTCCTTCCCTTCTGAGTCCTGTCATGCACCCAACTGGTATTTTTTGGTCACATGTGAGGCATTGCCGTACTCGGGAGAAATTGGGGCACAGATTTTGGGGTGCTTTTTCTCCTTCATTCCTTGTGAAAATGAAAAATATTGAGCCAGAACTGCATTTTTGTGTAAAAAAATGTAATTTTTCATGTTCACTGCCCACTTGTATCAAAATTGGTGAAACCCCTGGGGGTTTGAAATGTACACTATACCCCTAGATGAATTCCCTGAGGGGTGTAGTTTGCAAAATGGGGTGACTTGTGGGGGGGGTTCCACTGTATTGGTGCAACATAGCACCCACCATTCATTCCACCAAAATCTGTGCTGCAAAATCCAAAAATCACTCCTTCCCTTCTGAGTCCTGCCATGCACCCAACTGGTACTTTTTGGTCACATGTGAGGCATTGCCGTACTCGGGAGAAATTGGGGCACAGATTTTGGGGTGCTTTTTCTCCTTCATACCTTCTGAAAATGAAAAATTTTGAGCCAGAACTGCATTTTTGTGTAAAAAAATGTAATTTTTCATTTTCACTGCCCACTTGTATCAAAATTGGTGAAACCCCTGGGGGTTTAAAATGTACACTATACCCCTAGATGAATTCCCTGAGGGGTGTAGTTTGCAAAATGGGGTCACTTGTGGGGGGGTTCCACTGTATTGGTGCTTGGGGGGTCTTGCTAATGCGACATAGCACCCACCAAAATTCCACCAGAATCTGAGCTGCAAAATCCAAAAATCACTCCTTCCCTTCTGAGTCCTGCCATGCACCCAACTGGTATTTTTTGGTCACATGTGAGGCATTGCCGTACTCGGTAGAAATTGGGGCACAGATTTTGGGGGGCTTTGTCTCCTTCATTCCTTGTGAAAATGAAAAATTTTGAGCCAGAACTGCATTTTTGTGTAAAAAATTTAATTTTTCATTTTCACTGCCCAGTTGGACCACAATTGGTGAAACCCCTGGGGGTTTGAAATGTACACTATACCCCTAGATGAATTCCCTGAGGGGTGTAGTTTGCAAAATGGGGTCACTTGTGGGGAGGTTCCTAAATTTTAGCATCTTATGGTGCCTAGAAACCTACATGGTGCCTAAAAAATAATCTCATAAAAAGGAGGCTCCAAAATCAAGTAGTTGCTCCTTCTATTATGAAGCCTGTGGTTTGGTCAACGTGCACACTAGGGCCACATATAGGATATTTATGAAAACAAAAGATTTGGGGGAATCAATTTTTAGTCACATTTCTCTAGTAAAATGTACTGTGTTCCTTAGAAAAATGTATTAAAATTGCAAATCTGCAAAAAAAATGAAATTTTGAAATTTCACCTACACTTTGTTTTAATTCCTGTGAAACACCTAAAGGGTTAACAAACTTCCAAAATGCTGTTTTGAATACTGTGAGGGGTGCAGTTTTTGAAATGGCATCATTTATGGGGGTGTCTCACATACAAGACCCTCAAAGTCACATCAGAACTGAACTGGTCCCTAAAAAAATCAGTGTTTGAAATTTTCTTGAAAATTTGAGAATTTGCTATTCATATTGTAAGCCTCCTAGTGTCCAAAAAAATTAAAAGGAAGTTGAAATAATGATGGAAACATAAAGTAGACATATGGTCTATGTTAGTTATTAACTATTTTGAGTGGTAAGATTATTTGTCTCACAAGCAGAAAATTTAACATTTTGCAAATCGCTAAATTTTCCATTTTTTCACGACATTTTGGTATTTTTCACAAAAAAACACAGACTGTATCGACCCAAATTTACCACTAATTTGAAGTACAATGTGTCACGAAAAAACAATCTCAAAATCACTGGGATAAGTAAAAGCAAAAAAAAGTTATCCCCACTTAAGTGAGACATGTCAGATTTGAAAAAAATGGCTCTGTCAGGAACGCAAAAACTAGCTCTGTCAGGAAGGGGTTAAAAGAATACGAATTAGAATCACCATTCATTTGAATGGTGATTTTAAATTTCCTACCAGGCCATATGTAAAATAAGGCTGGTATTTGATCGAAAATACGCCTGGAAAATACTCCTCATTTTTCAGGCATATTTGGCTGAAGCCTGCACAGATCAATCAGATTCGTGCAAGCTTCCCTGTGTAAAAAAGTATACATAAATAAATAGGCATGGGTCCCCCCATGGCTATAACTAGCCCCGGGCTCAAAGAGCCGGTTTTGGTTGTAGAAATATAAGGGGCAAACAAGTTGGGGTATCCCCCGTATTTCTAGAATCTCTTTATTGGGGGTCCCCACTCACCCAGGGTCCCAGCCAAGGCTGACCAGTCAGGGGTTTAATGCTTCGGCTAGGCGGAGTTTGTATAATAATCTCCCCCAGCTGTGGCATTACCCTGTTGGCTGCTTGGACCCGTGCTGGTTGTCAAAATATGGGGGACCCCTATTCATTGTGTTCCCCATATTTTGGAAAGCAGGACCGGCCCATGACCCTGGTGCCGGTTCTAGAAATATGGGAGGACCCCAACTTGTTTGCCCCTGGCTCTGTGAGCCAGGGGCTGTAGCCATGGGGGGACCCCACGCCGTTTTTTCAAATGATTTATTTATTCTTTTATATATATATATATATATATATATATATATATACAGAACAGCATATATATATATATATATATATATATACATACACAACCCAATAGTGTTATTAAGTGCCCATATACAATTTTATCAATACAATTTGTAATATCTTTCCACTCAATGTAGAATTAACATCCACCAGGACTTCATTCAAATAAAAAACATTTATTAAAAATATATAAAAGGTAATACACTTGGAACACTTTTCTCGGAATAGCGATCAAACAAAGAACCCGATGCGTTTCGTCCCTTTATGGGACTTCATCAGGGGTTAGACATAAATCTACAAGGGTAGAACATAGTTGTAAGTATTAATGGGAAAGACATTGATAACTTATACATATCTTTATGTAACTTAACATAAGAAAATATATATATATTTAAGACAGAGATGGCGAACAGAATGGATACAGAACAGATAAACGGGAGAAAAATGATTGAGAGTCTGTCAATAATTGACTAAAATGAATTGAATCATCAGCAATGTAAATTTAGCAAAAAAATTGAGCAAAAAAATTTGCAAAAAAATGATTCTTTTGGCAAAACAATATATATATAGTTAATTGGTCCGGAATGGAGTTTATAAAAATACCAATAGGCGTATAGTAATATATATAATGGAATACCTTTTCAGCAATAAGGGATGTTTTTTAATTAGTACGGAGTTTTGGAGAATTTATTCACGCTGGATCTTCTAAATGATAAATTACTACTGTAAATAAAAAGGTTTTAATTATTATTCTTCGTGTGTATTTATATGAAAATTTCTTTTTTAATAATTTAATGAATAAATATACCTGTAGTACTGGTCCCTTATTTAGAAGATGTTTTTTTAGACTTATATGATCCGTCTTTATTCAGACCATGTGGCTGGACCTACAAAACATATATGTGTAACTGGTCTGTTCCTTGTGGATGATCATTCACGATTATCCCAAGGAACAGACCAGTTACACATATATGTTTAACCCCTGATGAAGTCCCATAAAGGGACGAAACGCGTCGGGTTCTTTGTTTGATCGCTATTCCGAGAAAAGTCTTCCAAGTGTATTACCTTTTATATATTTTTAATAAATGTTTTTTATTTGAATGAAGTCCTGGTGGATGTTAATTCTACATTGAGTGGAAAGATATTACAAATTGTATTGATAAAATTGTATATGGGCGCTTAATAACACTATTGGGTTGTGTATTGGATTGTGTGGGTCCCTCTAGTAGGGGATCTAGTGTTAATAGCGACCACCCCATATCTAGCGCAAATACCTGGTGATATTGTATTGTTGATATATATATATATATATATATATACATATATACATATATATATATATATATATATATATATATATATATATATATACAGAACAGCATTGCACAGATCTGACTGATCCTTGCATTGCTACGGCTTCATACATTTTTGACGGCCGTCAAATACAAATACTATACAAATGGATACAACATCAGAAAATATGAATCAGGTGAATACGGCAGATTAGTAAATTTGCCCTATTCACAATTCGTATTTTCATCCCAATACGGCCGATGCTGGCCGTATCCATTCGTAGCCCGAGATCGGCCGTATTCCGGCAGGTTAGTTAATGTCCCCTATATACAGGTTGAGTATCCCTTATCCGAAATGCTCGGAACCACGAGCATTCCGGATAGGGGATTTTTTCGGTTTTTAGAATATAATTTTTTTTGGCTTACTTACCTGTCCCCTGATGGTGTCCGGTGGTCCCTCGGTGTCCACGCAGTCCCCGGGCATCCACAGCAGGCCTCCGGCATCTTCTCTGGGTCTCCAGCGGTCCCAGGAATGCATTGCGCGGGTATGCGCACGCACCGGTGACGTCACCCGCGCGCACACTCGCGCAATGCATTCCTGGGACCGCTGGAGGCCCTGGAGAAGATGCCGGAGGCCTGCTGTGGATGCCCTGGGACTTGGTAAGTATGAAAAGAGGGTTAGGGGGGTATAAAAATAATAATAATAATTTGAATTATTACAAAATCCATGGTTTTTGGAATAATTCGGATAATGGATGCATGGATACGGGATACTCAACCTGTATTTTGGCTCATCTATAAACTTAAATTCAAGACACTGAAAACGGGAACATTGATAGGACATAAATTAAGTTTTATTTGTATATGCCGCAATTTCCCTCTTATGACAGTCATGTATTAAACATACAAAACTGGCTTTTCGCATGTAGAACACATTTGTTCTCAGAAAAAAGAATGTTTAACATGTATATTCATAATATGTATATTCATAATAATGCTCCTCTACAGGTAACACCTCTGACCTCGAGATTTTCACTAATCTCCTCTCATTTGAAAGATAATAATCCATTCCGTTTTCCAATCTCCATACGCAATGCATAAGACCTTTAACCCTTTGGCTCCTGAATTGCATGAAAATGACAATTACTAGCTAATACCATATAACACATACCCCTCAATTAATAGACGAAACATAATCTGTATTTCAACATGCAGTTGTTTTATTCATTAATCACAAATGGTGCCACCATTATTCTTCAGTGTAGCAGTAGATTCCATTTTAGAGGAATAAAGTGTTCTTTCTATATTTCCTCCATGATGCTTCTATAGTAATAGCAGAAATAAGCATAATGAACACGGCTGCCGGACGGGGTCCCGACAGTCGGGATCCCGACACCCATTTACCGGACGTCGGGATCCCGACTGTTAAAACACCGACAGATGGGTTCCCGACCGTCACCGGCTATTCTCCCTTGTGGGGGTCCGCGACCCCCATAGAGAAGAAAAGAATAGGTGGCGAGCGTAGTGAGCCACCGTGCCCTCAAGGGGCTTTGTTGCGCTCGCCATGCTGTCTGAGTCCGGCCAGTCGGGATCCGGACGTCGGGCTAATGACTGTCAGGATCACGACTGTCGGAACCCTATACCACACTCATAAACACTTAGGGTACGATGCTGAGTTGGGCATATGGTTGTGTTCTCATTGCACTTGGTCCAATGTGTGTGCTCAGGTGCTGGCGAGAGTTGTAAGCATTACAAATGCAGGCCCTTGTGGTGTGCGGATGCATCTGCAGGGTATACAGTGTTGAGCAGAAGATTAGATATACCTGTTTCCGGGCATGGCATAACGTATAGGATTGTGTATAGCTGTTGATGATGATGAGAATCAAACCAAGGGAATGGAAAGGAGACAGGATCCGCACAAGATGCATGTATCAATACTAATGCTTAATATAGGCATTTATTTCTGTGCATGCAATGAAGGAGCCAATACAGACAATCTGAATACAACATTAAGCCCCTATACACTAATTAGTTTCAAGATCATATGGTACACTATTCAATGCAGTAACATTCAGTACCATAGCAGGGGGATAATGCACTCATACACGCTGCTGGGACCTGGAAGGTAAGCTGTTGACTAAGGACCGAGGGGCCAATTGACTAAGCCTTGGAGAGAGATAAAAGTGGATGAATATAAAGTACCAACCAATTAGCTCCTAACTGCCATATTACAGGCTGTGTTCGAAAAATGACAGTAGTAACAACAGTAGCGAGATCTGACTCATGTCCACTTGAACCGACCAGGGGTTATAAGGTGTGGGCACTGGCTGGTTTTCCTGAGGGAAGAGTTTTTACATCAGCATCTTTAATACATGTAATCTCTGCCTCTTCTTGCTTTGCCTCGGTAAGGAGGCGGAGCAGGAAGCGTTGTACCCACATGATATGTGCCTGTGTAATACATCCACCCTAGAATGCAACTGTTTCAAGCACACTACAAGTGTACCAAGTACAGTTGCTACAGGACAGTAGTGGTGCTGTACTCCCCTGCCTTGCACCAATAGCTGTGGCCCTTCTCCCACACTCTTAGATACTGCATTGTTAACATTGCAGTGCTCATTCAACAAAGGAATGCCATTCACACATATGCCACACATTATTACTACGCCAATCTCACCTTCCATCACCCTACACAGCACTCATCCGGCAGTGGACTCAGCAGATATTGAAGACTGGACTGGATGCAGGTCAGTGCAAGCTCATTCTGTTGTACTTTGCAAAGGCCTCATGGGAGGAGGAACTGCTGTGGCTGGGCATGCACAGAAAGGTGGCCATTTTTGTTACTTCCAGCCACTGCCCACACTGGCATTCCCACTGCTGCTGGCTCACTTATATGAGCTGCATATCCCGGTACTCTTTACCTAGCACGGCGCCCATCGTGGTCATCGCGGGCATTGAATGCACTAAAAAATCGGGTGCGACGCGACCGACGCGATACCCGCGATTTCCCATAGGGAACAATGTTAAATTTCTCAATTGACCCGATTTTACTGTTCAATGCCTCAATTGACACGATTTTTCCATAGGAAACAATGTAAAATGGCCCACAGAGGCCAAATACCCACCCTGAAGTGTGAAATGGCCCCCACAATTGTTAACGCCACCCCACGATCAACGTGAACCCGAAGAGTGGCGAGTGCAGCGAGCCCGCGAGGGGCGGCGGTACTCGTCCTACGACCTTTTCATACCCCCACTGTCCACGTCGGAGTGGAGTTGAGAATAGAATAGTGTGGCGAGCGCAGCGAGCCACCGAGCCCGAAGCGTGGCGAGCGCAGCGAGCCCCGCGAGGGGACGCGGATACCTGTGAAGCCCGCGAAGGGACGCGTTTACCTGTGAAGGTATCCGCGTCCGCTCGCCACGCTTCGGGCTCGGTGGCTCGCTACGCTCGCCACACTATTCTATTCTCAACTCCACGCCGACGTGGATAGTGGGGGTATGAAAAGGTCGTAGGACGCGTACCGCCGCCCCTCGCGGGCTCGCTGCGCTCGCCACGCTTCGGGTTGACGTTGATCGTGGGGTGGCGTTACCAATTGTGGGGGCCATTTCACACTTCAGGGTGGCTATTTGGCCTCTGTGGGCCATTTAACATTGTTTCCTATGGAAAAACCGTGTCAATTGAGGCATTGAACAGTAAAATCGGGTCAATTGAGAAATTTAACATTGTTCCCTATGGGAAAT
Source organism: Crinia signifera (assembly GCF_055691185.1). Classification (NCBI taxonomy): domain Eukaryota; kingdom Metazoa; phylum Chordata; class Amphibia; order Anura; family Myobatrachidae; genus Crinia; species Crinia signifera. The sequence goes on along the minus strand of NC_139217.1, from coordinate 414,892,891 downwards.
CGCGGGCATCGCGTCGGTCGCGTCGCACTCGATTTTTAGTGCATTCAATGGCCGCGATGCCCGCGATTTTTTTACCTGCGATGCCCACGATCAAAATCGTGGGCGCCGTGCTAGGTAAAGAGTACCCATATCCCTATGCATTTCCCTAGTTTGCCTATGCCTAGGGCCGGCTCTGTTGGCAATCTGTTCTAAGCAGTGATCTCTGGTGAGAACACTGGAAAAGTGTCTAGAACTTGACGACATGTAGTCAAGATCTAGTCAGGCGATGTCAACTTGCTGGACCGCGCATCACAGTCACTTAGGGGCATATACATGGAGCGATTCATGCTGAGGGCCTTATTCTAGTTCACTCTTAGAGGAAAATTCCTTCTCAGATGGACAAAACCATGTGCACTGCAGGGGCGCAGATGTAACAGGTGCGGATAGAATTAGTTTTGGATGAGTTATTTTGTTTATGTGCAGGGAAAATACTGACTGCTTTATTTTTATACTGCAATATAGATCTCACTTTGAAGAAAATCCCCACCCAAATCTAACTCTCTCTGCACATGTTATATCTGCCCCACCTGCAGTACACATGGTTTTGTCCATTTGAGAAGGAATTTGCCTCTAAGAGTGAACTAGAATAAGGCCCTTAATTTCTAAGAAATCTAGACTGACACACCCCGTGTGTTTGCCCCTTTAGAATTAATCCAGATCACGGAAATTCAGTCACGAAGTAGTAAATATCTGAATATAAATTTAGCTCCATATTAGAACAATAATCCCAGGACAACTTCTACCTTGCCCGATGCCATCTTGTTTTACCTTTAGTTTGAGTTAATACATAGCCTAAATGGACTATTTATTAGAGTCTAATAAAACAGAAGAACAGGTACTAACGCAGAGCTGGAATTTTTGCTCATACTGAAAAAGCTTAAAAATAAAGCAGTTTTATTTGAACTTTCAGGTTTTTCAGGGTTGGACCCATGTAACATTGCAGTGTAAACAGGTCAACCTGGGTTATCAGGTTATACTTAAAAGCTGCTGACTGGCTGTGTTTGCAGAGGTCCGCCTCAAGGGGTGTCTGGGAATGACAGGCACGGCAGACATGTGTTCAGGCTGAATGGCACCATTTTCACTCCAGCATTGGAGAGGGTAGAGAACAAACCTCTGGCTGTCTGTCTGCGGGTGGTTTTGAGCGGGAGCAAGGTCATGTCTTGGAATGCTGTTTTGGGGTGCTGTCATGTGCTGTACAGGGTGCTGCTGTCTTCCTGTGCTGGCCTGTGCTGTATGTAGGGGTATTGTGTTGTGCTGTGCTGTACAGGGGGCTACTGTCCTGGGGTGCTGTCCTTTGTGCTGTAAAACTAAAGGGGCGCTGTCCTGTGTGCACCATATAAATAATGATACAGGGTTGCTCTCCTGTGTGCTGTTGCTTTAAAAGGGGCGCTGCCCTTTGTGCTGTAAAAATAAACGGGGGTTTCCTTTGTGCACCGTAGAAATAATAATCCAGGTTTGCTGTCATGTATACTGTTGTTGGAAAGGAGCACTGCCCTGTGTGCTGTAAAATTAAAGGGGAGCTGTCCTGTGTGCTGTAAAAATAAAGTGGTGCTGCCCTGTCCTGAAAAAATAAAGCGGTTATGCCCTGTGTGCTGAATAAATAAAGGGGCGTTGTCCTGTGTGTGCCGTAGAAATAATCATTCAGGGTTTCTGTCCTGTTTGCTGAGTAAATAAAGGGGCGCTGCCCTGTGTGTTGTAAAAATAAAGGGGTGCTGCCCGTCCTGAAAAAATAAAGTGGCACTCTCCTATGTGCTAAGTAATTAAAGGGGTGCTGTTCCTTGTGCTGTAAAAATAAAGTAGCACTGCCCTGTCTTGAAATAATAAAGTGACACTGCCCTGTATGTTGAGTAAATAAAGAGGCACTGTCCTGTGTACTGGAAAATAAAGGGACACTGCCCTGTCCTGAAAAAATAAAGTGGCTCTGCCCTGTGTGCTGAGTAAATAAAGGGGCACTGTCCTGTTGTGCGCTGTAGAAATAATACAGGGTTGCTGTCCTGTGTGTTGTTGCTGTAAAGGGGCTCTGCCCTATGTGCTGTTAAAAAAAGGGGGCACTGCCCTGTCTTGAAAAAATAAAGTGGTGCTGCCCAGTGTGCTGAGTAAATTAAGGGGCACTGTTCAATGCTGTAAAGGGGTGCTGTTGCCTTGTGGTGTTATGGGTGCTGCTGTCCTGTTAGATGTGCTGTAAATAAATCCAGCGGTGCTGCTCTGTGCTGCCGTATAAGGGCAGTGGTGGTTCGTGTTGATACAGAAATGGAGGAGGAGGAAACACAATTTAAAGATCAGGAACCACTTTCTAGTGCTGAAGATGCTGCCACTAGTCATGACATTGAAAATGCATTCATCAACGTCATCTGCTAAGGCCGATGCCCAATGACATAAAGAGCATGTAACATCTAAAAAGCTAAAATGATTAAACCCCCCCCCCGAAAAAAAATGTAATCGTAACTGGAGAAAAACGTAAAATTGGCAATATGCCATTTACCACACTAAGTGGCAAGAAAAGGCTAAGGCCTTGGCCTATGTTCATGTCTATTGGTTCAGCTTCTCATGCAGATGGAAGCCCTCCTCCCTCTCAAAAAAAAAAATTAAGGTGGCTAAAGCACAGGAAAAAACTACGCGTTCTACAGATATATCACAAATCCCCAAGGAGAGTCCAAGTGTGGCAGCGGTTGGGATGTCTAAGCCTGACCTTCTCAACACTGCATGGGAAGAGCAGGCTCCTTTTAAAATATAATGGAAATAAAGACGTGACTTAATGCACAAAGAGCCACCAATAAGGTTCCTTCTCCTGAAGGTACCTTATTCCTTCACCAAAACCTGTGAAAACATTAAAATTGAGAATATGACCTCTCTGGCATTCCTTTGATCCTGCATGAACCCCTCCCCCAGATCCGCCAGTGTACTACAGGTATAGGCAACCTTATCCACGCCAGCTGCCCTGCCACAGTTTTGCTGTTAGGGAATGTTAAATGGTGGCATGGCATGCTGAGAGATGTGTGTGGCATACCAGGGGTGTGGCTGCCGGCATTTACAATACCAAAGCTGGCATCCCTACTACAACCTGGAAACCAGTGTCAAATTGCAGACATCAATGAGGATGCCGGCACCAGAATCCTAACTGCTGGGATGTGAGTATGTGGTGATAATTATGTAATCGTCAGAGAAATCAATGATGTTTACAGCATTAGGATTTTAATAAATACCCCTGACTTTAATATTACATGTGAAAACAACCATTTTTTAAACCAGTCAGAGTTACCCACATAACTGACGGAAACAAATGTTGTCCTTTATTGCATACATAGTAAAAAAAATGGAGCGATAGAGCACCATAACACGCATTATGCTTTCTTTAATGATGCATGGCAAGTGCTGGCATCTCTATAGGGTTGCAGAGGGTTTGAACCACACCCAGGTGTCACCCTTCTAGGGGGTCACACCAAAATCCTGGCTACTCCTTAGTAGCTGAAAGTCGGGTGCTGCCATGTGATGTCATCATGCAGGGCTCGACTCCTGTCACTGAGATGAAACGAGCACTGAAGGTAGAGTCTTCGGGGAAAGTGTAGCAACTCCAAGAATACTGTGAATGCCCCGTAGAATAATAAAATGAAGTCCACAAGGGCAAACCCATTCCCGCAATGCCACATCTCCTGTTCGGGTACAGCCAACTTCGGCAAGTGCAGGGTGGTTTATGCAGCCCAATGGGTGTCACTGCCCATATACAAAGCGCCATTTATTAATGAAAATGCAGCATCTTTCATTTAGTATCACTGTGGTATAAACAAAATGCAGCTGGTATTCAGCAGTACTTACCTCTCTGGCCAGATCTGGTGAGGGCTAGTGCATCCTCCACTCTCCTGCTGGCAGCGGAATGCTGTCAGCAATGGGCTTTACTATGAGCATGCACAACTTACAATTTGTGCATGCAGGCCAAGCCACAGGGGGGAGGGGGGGACACCAGATGAAAGGCTTCATGGGTCTGGAGTTGATAATGTTCAAGGGCCAATTATGAGCAGTGCCATCTTTCTCATTGGGCAGAATGGCCAGTTGCCCAGGGGCCCAAGGATTCCAGGGGCCCACCCCAATGGCAAGGACAGCATGGTAGTGGGTGGCAGACAGCGTGGTCGTGGGTGGCATATGGCACGGCAGTGGGTGGCACTGTGGATCCGGGCAGTGGTGGCTGAGTGCTTGTACTGTAGCAATAAATTGCAGCCCAGCCAGGAAGCGCTGCTGGATTTGAAAAGACTGGCCGGATGCTGATTGGCTGAATTCTCTCAGCCAATCAGCGACTGGCTGGTCTTTTCACATTCAGCAGCGCTTCCCGCCCCGAACATAGCGCTACAAGCTCCCTGCCTGGATCCGGAGCCCACAGACTGGCCAGGACATTGTGCCCACCCCTTGCTGCTGCCAACTACAGGTGGCAGAATGGGGCCAGGAGCCAGGAAAGGAGACCTGTGGCAGCAAGCAGAGTCTGGCCTCCCAGGACACGAGGAGGCTGCTGTCCCTGGCACATCTGGAGATATGGAGGCTGGCAGGTACCTGGTATCATGGTGGGGTGGGGGGGGGGCATTGAATTATTTTGCCCAGGGGCCCTCACTGATGTTGAGACGGCCCTGATTATGAGAACTGGAGGAGGTGAGGCCAATGTGTTGTAGGCATGTAGAACCCATACACTATTACCCCAGTGTCTCCCTAAATATTTAAGTACAAACATTGCATCATTTGTGTGGAAAATAGCAATTACATTTGAATACTTATGATTTATGGCCAACCATATGGCCAGCTAGTGATCATCATGCTGTCCCGACGATGGGCCTATTTTTATGTAGAGGCCGGGAGCTGCAGCTCCACCAGCACCATTGTAAATCGGTCACTGCCTGTTCCAAACCCCAAGGGTCATCATCAGGAAAGCAGTTCCTGTTAAATATTTTGCTGGAAATAAGTGGGGTTAGCTGGCTTCTAGCCCACAGTGGCAACTGCATGCAGCCACTAAGAGAGCAAATACACACACATATATATATATATATATATATATATATATATATATATTTACAGTCTTGTTTAGAGAGCACTCACCAGACTTCCAAGTTTGATGCAGAGTAAAACTTTTAATACATCACCAGAGTCATGACATTGTTATGAAGACTCTGGTGATGTATTAAAAGTTTTATTCTGCATCAAACTTGGAAGTCTGGTGAGTGCTCTCTAAACAACACTGTATATTTGGCTGTACCCCTGGGACTGCGGCTTGAGTTTGGCACCCCAGCAGTTGGAAGTGAGGATTGCGTGTGCTGGTTCTATGCTACAATATATATATATATATATATATATATATATATATATATATATATGGGGACCATTCCCTATACACCCCATGCTTGCTGACCTGGCTTTTCACTCTTCCCAGATTGGGACTTCTGAAAGTAGGTAAGCATGGCATATATATATATATATATATATATATATATATATATATATGTTTGTAATCCTGGCACTCAAGCTGAGTGTACAAAAACTTGGGTGTCCCTCTATCCTTGGTAGGAAATGTAGTAGAATAACAGCAGAGGGCACTCACAAGATTTGTAAAGCTGCACGGCGGCAAGCTAGCAATAAATATCACAATTGACACAAGGAGTAGTGAGTCAACGTTTCGGGCTGGTCGCCCTTTATCATGTCTTGATAAAGGGCGACCAGCCCGAAACGTTGACTCACTACTCCTTGTGTCAATTGTGATATTTATTGCTAGCTTGCCGCCGTGCAGCTTTACAAATCTTGTGAGTGCCCTCTGCTGTTATTCTACAATATATATATATATATATTTATATATATATTAGTGATGAGCGGGTCCGGATCTCCGAGATCCGGATCCGCACGGACGTCCTGAATCCGAATCCGGATCCAGGACGTCCGCGGACTCCCGCGCAGGCCCGGAGCCGAAATCGAGGCCCGACGTCACATTGGTGACGTCGGATTCTCGCGAGATCCGGATTACATAAAAGCCGGGACCCGCCGCCGCCATCTTCATTCTGTGGGGCGACGCAGAGCAGGCAGCAGTGCTGCCAGAGAGGGGGGTTTTATTTATTGCTCCGTGAGGGGGGTTTGCTGGAGCGTTGTGTGTGTCACTGTGCTGCTTGCTGCTAAAGAGCTGCAAGTACAGAGGGGGTTTAATCATTTTTATTGTGCTGCTGGAGAGTGATTTTTTTTTCTATATTGCTGTAGCCTGCTCATCTGTAATTTGTGTCACTGCTGCTGCTACAGAATACTACAGACAGAGGGGGGTTTATTGTACTGCCGCAGAGGGGGTTTTCTTTCTATATTGCTATAGCCTGCTCATCTCTAATTGTGTCACTGCTGCTGCTAGCCTGCTACAGAATACTACAGACAGAGGGGGGTTTAATAATTTTTATTGTGCTGCCAGAGAGGGTTTTTGTGCTGCCTGGCTACCTGTTATATGGTTGTAAACACCTACCAGGCAGTCACCTCTGTTGTTGCCAGTGCCACTACCTTGTACCTACCTCTCAGAGTATATAAAAAAAAATAAAAAAAAAATTAAAAATATATAAAAATATAAAAAAAAATAATTAAGTTGTTGTTGTTGCTGACACCACTGGCTGCCGTTAGATATCGCAGACTCAGTAATTAAATTTTTAACTGTGGTTTGCTGACGCCACTTGTTGTGTTACCTACCAGTGTATCCACTTTTGTATCTTGCTGCTGTTGTCACTGGCTAGTGACAACAACCAGCTGATATCTGGGTATCCAGTTTGCTGCCACCGCTGCCGTTACATATATCGCAGTAAATAACTCCGGTTTGCTGACGCCACTTGTTGTGTTACCTACCAGTGTATCCACAAAATAAATATTGTATCTTGCTGCTGTTGTCACTGGCTAGTGACAACCAGCTGATATCTGGGTATCCAGTTTGCTGCCACCGCTGCCGTTACATATATCGCAGTAAATAACTCCGGTTTGCTGACGCCACTTGTTGTGTTACCTACCAGTGTAACTATCCACAAAATAAATATTGTATCTTGCTGCTGTTGTCACTGGCTAGTGACAACCAGCTGATATCTGGGTATCCAGTTTGCTGCCACCGCTGCCGTTACATATATCGCAGTAAATAACTCCGGTTTGCTGACGCCACTTGTTGTGTTACCTACCAGTGTAACTATCCACAAAATAAATATTGTATCTTGCTGCTGTTGTCACTGGCTAGTGACAACCAGCTGATATCTGGGTATCCAGTTTGCTGCCACTGCTGCCGTTACATATATCGCAGTAAATAACTCCGGTTTGCTGACGCCACTTGTTGTGTTACCTACCAGTGTAACTATCCACAAAATAAATATTGTATCTTGCTGCTGTTGTCACTGGCTAGTGACAACAACCAGCTGATATCTGGGTATCCAGTTTGCTGCCACTGCTGCCGTTACATATATCGCAGTAAATAACTCCGGTTTGCTGACGCCACTTGTTGTGTTACCTACCAGTGTAACTATCCACAAAATAAATATTGTATCTTGCTGCTGTTGTCACTGGCTAGTGACAACCAGCTGATATCTGGGTATCCAGTTTGCTGCCACCGCTGCCGTTACATATATCGCAGTAAATAACTCCGGTTTGCTGACGCCACCTGTTGTGTTACCTACCAGTGTAACTATCCACAAAATAAATATTGTATCTTGCTGCTGTTGTCACTGGCTAGTGACAACAACCAGCTGATATCTGGGTATCCAGTTTGCTGCCACCGCTGCCGTTACATATATCGCAGTAAATAACTCCGGTTTGCTGACGCCACCTGTTGTGTTACCTACCAGTGTAACTATCCACAAAATAAATATTGTATCTTGCTGCTGTTGTCACTGGCTAGTGACAACAACCAGCTGATATCTGGGTATCCAGTTTGCTGCCACTGCTGCCGTTACATATATCGCAGTAAATAACTCCGGTTTGCTGACGCCACTTGTTGTGTTACCTACCAGTGTATCCACTTTTGTATCTTGCTGCTGTTGTCACTGGCTAGTGACAACAACCAGCTGATATCTGGGTATCCAGTTTGCTGCCACTGCTGCCGTTACATATATCGCAGTAAATAACTCCGGTTTGCTGACGCCACTTGTTGTGTTACCTACCAGTGTATCCACAAAATAAATATTGTATCTTGCTGCTGTTGTCACTGGCTAGTGACAACAACCAGCTGATATCTGGGTATCCAGTTTGCTGCCACCGCTGCCGTTACATATATCGCAGTAAATAACTCCGGTTTGCTGACGCCACTTGTTGTGTTACCTACCAGTGTAACTATCCACAAAATAAATATTGTATCTTGCTGCTGTTGTCACTGGCTAGTGACAACAACCAGCTGATATCTGGGTATCCAGTTTGCTGCCACTGCTGCCGTTACATATATCGCAGTAAATAACTCCGGTTTGCTGACGCCACTTGTTGTGTTACCTACCAGTGTAACTATCCACAAAATAAATATTGTATCTTGCTGCTGTTGTCACTGGCTAGTGACAACAACAGGGGCTGGCTGGCAACTTTTAGCCTAGGGGGCAAGTCAGGGCCGTCTTTTCGTATGGGCTTAATGGGCACTTGCCCAGGGGCCCCAGGTGTATAAGGGCCCTATGCTGATAGCTGAGGATCCCCTTTTTCCAGGGATACCAGAATTTTGAAAATCGGCCCTGGGGAACTGGAGATATCCAACTTCAAAGCAGCAGTCCACATCTGACCTGTTAAATGCAATTCCCAGTCATATTTCTCAGATTCTCTCTGACTTCGAGTTTTTCTGAGAGTATATTCCAAAAGCTGGGACTCTCCCCTTTCTGTCAACACTAGGGGCTTGTCTCTGTCATGCCCAGAACCAGAGATATCAGCCCTCCAGCAGCTGGTCCTTGCTCCAGCTCCAAACGTCTGGTGTGCAGTTTTATATTTTTGTTATTTTTGCTCTGGCTCCTGATCTCTGATCCCCAAGTTCCCAGCACCTCCTGAAAGTTGGGACTCTAGGTTTTTATACTATTGAAGGCTAAGAAATCTATTTCCTGATAATGGCGATATCTGCAGTCAAACAAGCTGCCCTTCCACCAGAAAATAACAAATATTAAGTCCACTCCATTATCCAACCCTCCCCTGCGTATAAAACACCCCCTACCTCCCTGGAAGTCATTTACAAGGGACCCTTCATTCAGCTCAGTGCCCCCTTCCACACGTTAGTGTTCTCCCTCCCACCACCTCTGCAGTAAAGGAGTCATTAGCAGAAGTTACTGCTCCAGGTCCTACATGTTGAATGGAAGATAGAGAATTCCCTGCCACCCGTGGGACATTAAAGCTGCTGCTGATAGCACCCCCCACTCCTAGGAGGGGAGAATGGGTAAGGGCCCCAGTGCATTGCGTTGCCCAGGGGCCCACACTGCTGTTAAGATGGCCCTGGGGCAAGTCCAGAGCACTGGCCCATAATCAGCCAAGTCACCGTTGGAAGGAATGCTTTTGCGCGCCGTAGGCGCGCCGAAAAATTAGGGGCGTGGCCTATCATAAGGGGCGTTGCCTGTACCATGATTGTATTGTGTACCTGCAGATTGCACATTTTAGCGAACCTTGTAATACCCATTACACATAAAGCCACATGCCGTAATGCCAATTACACATTATGCTGAACACCATGATGCCAGTTACACATTACGCCCAACACTGCGATGCTAATTACTCAATACACCGCACACTGTGATGCTAATTACACATTATGCTGCACACCTTGATGCCCATTACACCCCATACTGTGATGGCAATTACCCAATGCTCCCCACACCGTAATGTCCATTACGCCCCATACCATGATGCCCATTACACCGCACAATGTGATGTCCACAGTGCCAGATATGCCCCCACAGTGCAAGATATTCCGCCACAGTACCAAATACACATATGCCCCCACAGTGCCAGACACAAATGCCGCCACAGTGCAAGATATTCTGCCACAGTGCCAAATACGCATATTCCTCCACAGTGCCAGATATGCCCCCAGAGTGCCAGAGACACATATGCCCCCACAGTGCCAGAGACACATATACCCCCACAGTGCCAGAGACACATATGCCCCCACAGTGCCAGATATGCCCCCACAGTGCCAGATACACATATGCCCCCACAGTGCCAGAGACACATATGCCCCCTCAGTGCCAGAGACACATATTCCCCCACAGTGCCAAAGACACATATGCCCCCACAGTGCCAGAGACACATATGCCCCCACAGTGCCAGATATGCCCCCACAGTGCCAGAGACACATATGCCCCCACAGTGCCAGAGACACATATGCCCCCTCAGTGCCAGAGACACATATTCCCCCACAGTGCCAAAGACACATATGCCCCCACAGTGCCAGATATGCCCCCACAGTGCCAGAGACACATATGCCCCCACAGTGCCAGAGACACATATGCCCCCACAGTGCCAAATACACATATGCCCCCACAGTGCCAGACACATATGCCCCCACAGTGCCAGATACACATATGTCCCCACAGTGCCAGATACACATATGCCCCCACAGTGCCAGATACACATATGCCCCCACAGTGCCAGATATGCCCCCACAGTGCCAAATACACATATGCCCCCACAGTGCCAAATACACATATGCCCCCACAGTGCCAGATACACATATGCCCCCACAGTGCCAAATACACATATGCCCCACTGTGCCAGATACACATATGCCCCCACAGTGCCAAATACATATATGCCCCCACAGTGCCAGATATGCCCCCCACAGTGCCAGATACACATATGCCCCCACACAGTGCCAGATATGCCCCCACACAGTGACAGATATGCCCCCACACAGTGCCAGATATGCCCCCACACAGTGACAGATATGCCCCCACAGTGACAGAAACACATATGCTGGGGTGAGGGAGGGGGGGGGGGAGAGCGCTTACCCACTCGCTAGCTGCGGGCCGTGCTGCGGCTGGATCAGGTTCTCCAGCCCTCCTGCGCTGGCCGCGGCTTCCAGAACACGGCCGCGGCTACAGGAAAATGGCCGCCGGCCTCCTGCACTGAGAACATGTCCTCAGTGCAGGGGGCCGGCGGCCATTTTCCTGTAGCCGCGGCCGTGTTCTGTAAGCCGCGGCCAGTGCAGGAGGGCTGGAGAAGCTGATCCAGCCGCAGCACGGCCCGCAGCCAGTGGGTGGGTAAGCGGCCCGGGGGGCATATGGCACTCTGCCCCCCGGCCCAGCCCGCCCCTGGACAACAACCAGCTGATATCTGGGTATCCAGTTTGCTGCCACCGCTGCCGTTACATATATCGCAGTAAATAACTCCGGTTTGCTGACGCCACCTGTTGTGTTACCTACCAGTGTAACTATCCACAAAATAAATATTGTATCTTGCTGCTGTTGTCACTGGCTAGTGACAACAACCAGCTGATATCTGGGTATCCAGTTTGCTGCCACTGCTGCCGTTACATATATCGCAGTAAATAACTCCGGTTTGCTGACGCCACTTGTTGTGTTACCTACCAGTGTATCCACTTTTGTATCTTGCTGCTGTTGTCACTGGCTAGTGACAACAACCAGCTGATATCTGGGTATCCAGTTTGCTGCCACCGCTGCCGTTACATATATCGCAGTAAATAACTCCGGTTTGCTGACGCCACTTGTTGTGTTACCTACCAGTGTAACTATCCACAAAATAAATATTGTATCTTGCTGCTGTTGTCACTGGCTAGTGACAACCAGCTGATATCTGGGTATCCAGTTTGCTGCCACTGCTGCCGTTACATATATCGCAGTAAATAACTCCGGTTTGCTGACGCCACTTGTTGTGTTACCTACCAGTGTAACTATCCACAAAATAAATATTGTATCTTGCTGCTGTTGTCACTGGCTAGTGACAACAACCAGCTGATATCTGGGTATCCAGTTTGCTGCCACCGCTGCCGTTACATATATCGCAGTAAATAACTCCGGTTTGCTGACGCCACCTGTTGTGTTACCTACCAGTGTAACTATCCACAAAATAAATATTGTATCTTGCTGCTGTTGTCACTGGCTAGTGACAACAACCAGCTGATATCTGGGTATCCAGTTTGCTGCCACTGCTGCCGTTACATATATCGCAGTAAATAACTCCGGTTTGCTGACGCCACTTGTTGTGTTACCTACCAGTGTATCCACTTTTGTATCTTGCTGCTGTTGTCACTGGCTAGTGACAACAACCAGCTGATATCTGGGTATCCAGTTTGCTGCCACTGCTGCCGTTACATATATCGCAGTAAATAACTCCGGTTTGCTGACGCCACTTGTTGTGTTACCTACCAGTGTATCCACAAAATAAATATTGTATCTTGCTGCTGTTGTCACTGGTTAGTGACAACAACCAGCTGATATCTGGGTATCCAGTTTGCTGCCACTGCTGCCGTTACATATATCGCAGTAAATAACTCCGGTTTGCTGACGCCACTTGTTGTGTTACCTACCAGTGTATCCACTTTTGTATCTTGCTGCTGTTGTCACTGGCTAGTGACAACAACCAGCTGATATCTGGGTATCCAGTTTGCTGCCACTGCTGCCGTTACATATATCGCAGTAAATAACTCCGGTTTGCTGACGCCACTTGTTGTGTTACCTACCAGTGTATCCACAAAATAAATATTGTATCTTGCTGCTGTTGTCACTGGCTAGTGACAACAACCAGCTGATATCTGGGTATCCAGTTTGCTGCCACTGCTGCCGTTACATATATCGCAGTAAATAACTCCGGTTTGCTGACGCCACTTGTTGTGTTACCTACCAGTGTATCCACTTTTGTATCTTGCTGCTGTTGTCACTGGCTAGTGACAACAACCAGCTGATATCTGGGTATCCAGTTTGCTGCCACTGCTGCCGTTACATATATCGCAGTAAATAACTCCGGTTTGCTGACGCCACTTGTTGTGTTACCTACCAGTGTATCCACAAAATAAATATTGTATCTTGCTGCTGTTGTCACTGGTTAGTGACAACAACCAGCTGATATCTGGGTATCCAGTTTGCTGCCACTGCTGCCGTTACATATATCGCAGTAAATAACTCCGGTTTGCTGACGCCACTTGTTGTGTTACCTACCAGTGTAACTATCCACAAAATAAATATTGTATCTTGCTGCTGTTGTCACTGGCTAGTGACAACAACCAGCTGATATCTGGGTATCCAGTTTGCTGCCACTGCTGCCGTTACATATATCGCAGTAAATAACTCCGGTTTGCTGACGCCACTTGTTGTGTTACCTACCAGTGTATCCACTTTTGTATCTTGCTGCTGTTGTCACTGGCTAGTGACAACAACCAGCTGATATCTGGGTATCCAGTTTGCTGCCACTGCTGCCGTTACATATATCGCAGTAAATAACTCCGGTTTGCTGACGCCACTTGTTGTGTTACCTACCAGTGTATCCACAAAATAAATATTGTATCTTGCTGCTGTTGTCACTGGCTAGTGACAACAACCAGCTGATATCTGGGTATCCAGTTTGCTGCCACTGCTGCCGTTACATATATCGCAGTAAATAACTCCGGTTTGCTGACGCCACTTGTTGTGTTACCTACCAGTGTAACTATCCACAAAATAAATATTGTATCTTGCTGCTGTTGTCACTGGCTAGTGACAACAACCAGCTGATATCTGGGTATCCAGTTTGCTGCCACTGCTGCCGTTACATATATCGCAGTAAATAACTCCGGTTTGCTGACGCCACTTGTTGTGTTACCTACCAGTGTATCCACTTTTGTATCTTGCTGCTGTTGTCACTGGCTAGTGACAACAACCAGCTGATATCTGGGTATCCAGTTTGCTGCCACTGCTGCCGTTACATATATCGCAGTAAATAACTCCGGTTTGCTGACGCCACTTGTTGTGTTACCTACCAGTGTATCCACAAAATAAATATTGTATCTTGCTGCTGTTGTCACTGGCTAGTGACAACAACCAGCTGATATCTGGGTATCCAGTTTGCTGCCACCGCTGCCGTTACATATATCGCAGTAAATAACTCCGGTTTGCTGACGCCACTTGTTGTGTTACCTACCAGTGTAACTATCCACAAAATAAATATTGTATCTTGCTGCTGTTGTCACTGGCTAGTGACAACAACCAGCTGATATCTCGGTATCCAGTTTGCTGCCACCGCTGCCTACCGTTAGATATCGCAGTACATAACTCTGGTTTGCTGACGCCACTTGTTGTGTTACTGATATATATCCACTTTTGTATCTTGCTGCTGTTGTCACTGGATAGTGACAACAACCAGCTGATATCTCGGTATCCAGTTTGCTGACACCGCTGCCTACCGTTAGATATCCAAAATATGGAGGATAAAAAAAAAGGAAAAGATGAGGAGCCACGTCGTCGTGCTTCTGAAGCTGATGCCACTAGTCATCATGACATAGGCGATGAAATGCCATCGACGTCGTCTGCCAAGGCCGATGCCCAGTGTCAAAGTAGAGGGCATGTAAAATCCAAAAAGCCAAAGTTGAGTAAAAGGCCCTTAAAAAGAAAAAGCAAATCATTGGAGGAGAAACTTAAAGTTGCCAGTGTGCCATTTACAACGCGGAGTGGCAAGGAACGGCTACGGCCATGGCCTATGTTCATGACTAGTGGCTCAGCTTCACAAGATGATCAAAGTCCTCCTCCTCCTCCTCCTCCTCCTCCTCCTCCTTCTCCCACTTTAAAATTTAAGAGATTTAAGGTGTCACCAACAAAAATCCAGCAAACAACTCTGCCTTCCAAAGAAGACATGGTATCACAAATCCCAGTGGAGAGTCCAAGGGTGTTGGTGGTTGCGATGCCTGACCTTCCCATCACTGTACGGGAAGAGGATGCTCCTTTCAGCATTCGCAGCACACCCTCTGCATGTGCTGGAAGGATCACAGACAGTGCAGTTGCAGATGTCGATAATGAAGGTGTCAGTGTTGTACACCAGGAGGAGGATATTGATGAAGCTGGTGCTGAGGGAGAAATTGACGAGGAGGACGATGCTGATGCGGTTTGCTTAAATGAGGCACCGGGCAAGACAGTTGTTGTCCGTGAGATCCCAAAGGGCATCACCATGCCTGGACAGAAGACCAATAAATCCACCTCTTCGGTCTGGAATTATTTTTATCCCAAACCGTCCAACAATTGTTTTGCCATATGTAGCTTATGCAAAGCTCAAATAAGCAGGGGTAAGGACGTTTCCCACCTAGGGACATCCTCCCTTCTACGTCACTTGAAGAGCGTTCATAAGTTGCTGTTTAGTTCAGAAACTGTGGCTAAGAATGTACACAGTCCAGGGACAACTAAATCCCTTTGTCCTGTTGTGTCCACGTGCCCAACTACACCGCAAAGTCCCTCCTCGTCAATTTCTTCCTCAATGAGGATTGGGAGTAGTCCTATAGGCCATGTTACTTGCCTGACTGACTCCTTTCCTATCCGGGATTCTTCTGGAGGATCCTGCATTGCTACGCCTCCTACTGCTGCCGCTGCTGCTGTTGCTGCTGGGAGTCATTCATCATCCCGGAGGGGAAGTCGGAACACTTATTTCACTAAGCAATTGACTGTCCAACAGTCCTTTGCCATGAAGATGAAGTATGACAGCAGTCATCCAATGGCAAAGCGGGTAACTGAGGCCTTAGCAGATCTGATTGTATTAGATGTGCTTCCGGTGTCCATAACTGCTGGAGTAGGATTTAGACGATTGATGGACTTAGTGTGTCCCCGTTACAAAATACCGTCAAGATTCCACTTCGCTAGACAGGCGATACCGAAGCTGTACAGTAAAGTGCATAAAAGTGTTCTCAGTGCCCTGAAAAATGCGGTCATACCCACTGTCCACTTAACAACGGACATGTGGACAAGTGGAAAAGGGCAGACTAGGGATTACATGACCGTGACAGCCCACTGGGTAGATGAATCACCTTGTCCAGCAGCAACAACAGCAGCAGCACCAGTAGTAGGACCTGGGAAATGCCAGCTCCTTCCTAGGCAGGCTACGTTGTGTGTAACCGCTTTCCGTAAGAGGCACACCGCCGATAACCTCTTACAGAAACTGAGGGTAATCATTGGGCAATGGCTTACCCCTCTTAGACTCTCCTGGGGATTTGTGGTGTCAGACAATGCCTGCAATATCGTGCGGGCATTAAAGCAGGGCAAATTCCAGCATGTGCCCTGTTTTGCTCACACGATAAATTTGGTGGTCCAGAGTTTTCTAAGAGACAACAGAGCTGTGCAGGGGACTCTTTCGGTGGCCCGAAAAATTTGTGGCCACTTTCGTCATTCGGCGGCTGCATGCCAAAGACTGGAGCGGCAGCAAACACTGTTGAACCTGCCCCTCCATCAGCTGAAGCAAGAGGTCGTAACGCGGTGGAACTCAACCCTCTATATGCTTCAGAGGATGGAGGAGCAGCAAAGGGCCATTCAAGCCTATACATCCACCTATGACATAGGCAAAGGAGGGGGTATGCACCTGACTCAAGCACAGTGGAGAATGATTTCAGTGTTGTGCAAGATTCTCCAACCCTTCGAACTTGCCACACGTGAAGTCAGTTCAGACACTGCCAGCTTGAGTCAGGTCATTCCCCTCATCAGGCTTTTGCAGAAACAGTTGGAGAAAGTGAAGGAGGAGCTGAGACGGAGCGAGTCCTCTAAGCATGTGGGACTTGTGGATGAAGTCCTTCATACGCTTTGCCAGGATTCGAGGGTGGTACAAATTTTGAAATCAGAGGAGTACATTTTGGCCACCGTGCTCGATCCTCGGTTTAAAGCCTACGTGGTGTCACTCTTTCCGGCGGACACAAGCCTGCAGAAGTGCAAAGAACTGCTGGTTAGAAAACTGTCATCTTCTGAAGTGGAAAGTGACTCAGCAGCACCTTCTCCTTCATTTTCTCCAGCAACTGGTTCTGCAAGGAAACAACTGCGATTTCCTAAACCCCCCGCTGGTGGTGATAAAGGACCAAGTTTGGACATTTGGTCTGGGCTGAAGGACCTTCCAACAATTTCTGACATGTCTACTTCCACTGCCTATGATGCTATCACCATTGACAGAATGGTGGAGGATTATATGGGTGACAGCACCCAAGTAGGCATGTCAGAGAGTCCTTACCAGTACTGGCAGAAAAAAAAGGAAATTTGGAAGCCCCTGTACAAACTGGCTCTATATTACCTCAGTTGCCCTTCCTCCAGTGTGTACTCCGAAAGAGTTTTTAGTGCAGCTGGGAACCTTGTCAGCAATAAGCGTAGGAGGTTGCTTCCAAAAAATGTGGAGAAGATGATGTTCATAAAAATGAATTATCAATTCTACGAGAAAGACCAGCGTCCACAAAGTACACAGGAACCTGTGGTGGTGGATTCCAGCGGGGACGAATTGCTACTCTGTGAGGGTGAGGAAGAACAAGATACTGATGGTGGTGAGGAATCGCTGGATGAGGATGAGGACGACCTTTTGCCTCTGTAGAGCCAGTTTGTGCAGGGACATATTAAATGGCAGCTTGTGATGTGGGGGCCCAAACGAACCAATCATTTCAGCCACAGTCGTGTGGCAGACCCTGTGGCTGAAATGATTGGTTTGTTAAAGTGTGCGTGTCCTGTTTATACAACATAAGGGTGGGTGGGAGGGCCCAAGGACAATTCCATCTTGCACCTCTTTTTTGTCTTTTGAATAATGTGCTCTTTGGGGCCTAGTTTGGGTGGGAGTGCCGTAGGACAATTCCATCTTGCACCTCTTTTTTGTCTTTTGAATAATGTGCTCTTTGGGGCCTAGTTTGGGTGGGAGTGCCCTTGGACACTTCCATCTTGCACCTCTTTTTTGTCTTTTGAATAATGTGCTCTTTGGGGCCTAGTTTGGGTGGGAGTGCCGTAGGACAATTCCATCTTGCACCTCTTTTTTGTCTTTTGAATAATGTGCTCTTTGGGGCCTAGTTTGGGTGGGAGTGCCGTAGGACAATTCCATCTTGCACCTCTTTTTTGTCTTTTGAATAATGTGCTCTTTGGGGCCTAGTTTGGGTGGGAGTGCCCTTGGACACTTCCATCTTGCACCTCTTTTTTATCTTTTGAATAATGTGCTCTTTGGGGCCTAGTTTGGGTGGGAGTGCCGTAGGACAATTCCATCTTGCACCTCTTTTTTGTCTTTTGAATAATGTGCTCTTTGGGGCCTAGTTTGGGTGGGAGTGCCCTTGGACACTTCCATCTTGCACCTCTTTTTTGTCTTTTGAATAATGTGCTCTTTGGGGCCTAGTTTGGGTGGGAGTGCCCTTGGACACTTCCATCTTGCACCTCTTTTTTGTCTTTTGAATAATGTGCTCTTTGGGGCCTAGTTTGGGTGGGAGTGCCGTAGGACAATTCCATCTTGCACCTCTTTTTTGTCTTTTGAATGATGTGCTCTTTGGGGCCTAGTTTGGGTGGGAGGGCCCTTGGACAATTCCATCTTGCACCTCTTTTTTTCTTTTGAATAATGTGCTCTTTGGGGCCTAGTTTTTCTATCTGCCACTGCAGTGCCACTCCTAGATGGGCCACGTGTTTGTGCCGCCCATTTGTCTTGCTTATCATAGTCATCCAGCTACCTCGGTGCAACATTTTGGCCTAAAAACAATATTGTGAGGTGTGAGGTCTTCAGAATAGACTGTAAATGAGTGGAGAAGAAAGCTGATGGGGTTAATAATAGCATAGGAGCAAAAAAACACCTAAATTATGCAATGTTAACCATTTTTATGCTTTTTTCAAAAAAATCAGAACCCAAAACCCAAAACCCAAAACCCAAAACCTTTAGGGGGTGTTTTGGCAAAACCCATTAGAACCCAAAACCTGAAGGTAATCAGAACCCAAAACCCAAAACCCAAAACGCGAAAAAGTGTCCGGTGCACATCTCTAATATATATATATATATATATATACAGGGTTTCTCCTCTCCAAAGAAAGTGGAAACGGCACGTCACTGCAGCAGAAGTGAAAAAGTCTTTATTAGAGCCTCAACGTCTCGTTTCGGGGCATCAGCCCCTTTGTCAAGAGGCAAACAAGACAGTTACAGGCAGCAGGATGACACAGCATCACAAACAACATTACCTTTTTAAATGCTATAGACAGGCGCCAAATCAGTCAGTTTCACGTGGATCTCAGCACAGCTGCGGCTAGTCAGGCACCAGCTAATGACGCAAGCAGCTCCCACCTGCCGTGTCATCACCATGGAAACCTGCCTCGCGTCCTGGACAGCTCGTGACAGCGCGGCACACACTGGGGCATGCACTGGGGCATGCTGTGTGAGTAATCGGCTGTCAGTTTCATACAAGCGGACTGACCTCAGCAGCTCACACCTACTTAGTCAAGCCCCCTATTTTTGAACTGACTGCCAGTACTCAAAACACAGTGGGCTGCCTGTATAATCAATGCATTTGAATACATTTTATATAATATTAATACCAAAACGGTTGTAATGTATACAGAATAGAATGTGGTTGTACATATACATATACACTGTAGGGATGTGCACCGGCCACTTTTCGGGTTTTGGGTTTTGGGTTCTGATTACCTTGAGGTTTTGGGTTCTTATGGGTTTTGGCAAAACACCTCCTAAGTGTTTTGTGTTTGGATTTTTTGGGTTTTGGGTTCTGATTTTTTTGTTAAAAAAGCATAAAAACTGCTAAAATCACAGAATTTTTTCTTTTTTTTGCTCCTACGCTATATTAACCTCAATAACTAAAGCGGCAATCATTTACACTGCAAAATCAACCTGGTTTTGCTGTGTAAATGATTGCCGCTTTAAAAAAAATGGGAAAATTCTCCCAAAATCTCTCACTTTCTGAAACTCATCTATATATCAGCGCACCCTGCGTGCACGTATGTACTTGCCCCCTTTTCATCTGGGTCTGCTGGCTGTGGCCGGGGAGCGGAGCAGCCACCGCCCTGGCACTCATCCTGCTTCCAGCTCTCGCAGCCTCTGGCCCAGCAAACCACTGCACCGCTATCTTGCGCCCCCTTGGCGCCGGCTCCCCCCCTGCGGCTGCTGCACCCTAGTTACAGCACTGCCCCTTAGTGCTGAAATCCCCATCGCTGCCGAGGTCAAGAAAATTTATAGTGCTTACCTCCCCCTCCACTGCAGACTGCCTGCCGGTGCCACTATTGCTGACGTCCCACCTCTGCTGCTTCCAATTGCTGCTCACTGACTGCTGTGCCCCTTTTGCCTCCAGGCACTCAGAAGCAGTAGCGGCAGGAATTTGGCAGCCCACAAAAAATTAAAAAAAGACTTAGCCTTTCAGTGCCCCACTGCGTCCCCCTGTACCTCTATGCCCCATTACCCTTGCACTTCTCCTCTCGCTTGTTACCACTTAACAGTCCACATACATCCCCTAACAGCTATCACCATTCCCCTATACCCATCACACACACACACACTACTCCTCCTGTCCACCCACATACGCTCCATATGCTTCTACCCTTGCATAACCTACTGCCTAGCATACATTTACATGTCACCCCCCTCCCCAGACACGGTTACATGACCCCCCCTCCCCAGCACACATTTACATGACCCCCCAGCACACATTTACATGACCCCCCCCCTCCTCAGCACAGATTTCCATGACACCCCCCTCCTCAGCACAAATTAATATATTAAACCCCTCCCCAGCAGCACATATCACATACCTGAAACTGTGCTGACTAACTTTGGAGCTGTTGCAGGCTCTTCCTAGACCTGCTGGCTCCTCCTCCATCAGGTGTGGCTGCTGGTCTGTTGCTGCTGGTATGAGGGAGAGGGAGGTAGCAGGGGTAGGACAAGAGGACCAGCGGGCAGGAGAGGTAGGAAGGCCGCCGCCGTAGACAGCCCATGCTGCGAGCGCCGCTGCCTGTGTTCAGCAGCGGGGCCCATGAACTGGCTTGATCACAAGTCCAGTTTCAGGCGCCGGAAGCCGGGATTTGAGAATCCGACGCAAGCTGATGACGTTCTAGCCTCGTTTTCGAACTGGATTTTCGGCGGGATGGACGCGAACGGCTCGAGAACGCCTCGGATCAGGTAAGTTCGTGGGGGTTCGGATCTCTAGGATCCGAACCCGCTCATCTCTAATACACTGTACATATATGCTGAGTGTTAGTCTGTGGGACTGTGTTTGGGGCGCAGGGCTCTTTGGGCTGCTGTTGCTGGGCTGCTCCATGGCATCATATCGTACACTTTCCATCACCCCTTTAGTTTGTTTAGTATATATGTAGCACCCTCCACATTTATTATTACCTCTTACCTAGGTAAGTCCTATCACATATAATTTCCCCTATCCCTCTTACTATCACTTCAATTTCACACCAATGTGATGCCATGGGGTGGTTCTGCTGGGCTGGCCTGGGGGGCCCTGTGCCCTGGACCTGTCTCAGAGTTGTGTTAGGGACTTGTCCTATTGAGGTAACCTGGACGCGGTGGACAAGCCCATAATAATGGCCATCATTATGCTAATAACCTCCAATGCAATATAGCAAAGATATTAAAAGGTCTAGCATTTATATTTAGTGTGCACCTGCAAACTCCTCCTCCTGCTTGCTGCACTACAGGTCTCAGCAGGTAGCACCTCATATGTCCAGGGTGTGCAGTTTAGGGCCCCTCCCCCTATGAGATCGGTACAGGGACAAGCAGCCTTTTAGCTAGTGCCTTGCTGTCAATTTTCGGGGACATTTCCGCGTCCCTCCAGTGGCCGGCAGTGTCCCGTGGCGAGGGGGGCTGTTGGGAGCTGCTGAGCAGCAGTGAATAAACGCCAGGGGGCTCGGGGCATGGCTAGAGGCTCACAAAGCCTCTGGGTCATGCCCCCATAGGGTCAAAACTGGGGCCACGCCCCAAAATTAGGCCACGCTCCCTGCAGCGTGCAACACTCTGTCCCTCCTCTGTCTCCCTGAGAGTTGGGAGGTATAGAATAACACGTTTGTGTTTGTTTCGCAACATTCAGTATGTGTAGAAAAACAAACATACCTATTAAAAATTGGAATGCAATCCCTTTATAAATGCTGTAAAGTTATCCATTTTCATGGGAACATTGGAACGATTTAAGCAATTCTATGTAGCAATAGATTTTAATAAATGACTAACATAATCATTCACGAAATACAGTGGAGTCACCGTGTCCTTTTAAAAGATAAAAACTTAGTAATTAAATCTCTTCTCAATTCTACATCTTCTTTGCTGTATTATATATAATGTTGTACAGCCATCAACATATCTTGATGAAATATTAAGGACTGTATTATAAAATCAGGTGTGAAAGTAATCTAAAGCACACACTTAAGTCCCAAGATTTCCATTTGAGGGATTAATAAGTAATATAATACATCAACGCCACTGAATTACTGAAAAAAGAATATTAATGAAGCCTGTGTGACATAATAAATCAGAGACGGAAAGTCAACTTAGTTTGTATACTGTCAGTGAATGAGCACAAAGGAGAAAATGATTTTACTGAAATCCGCTTGTAACACATTTATTATATTGTACAGCACTGAATTCTTTTATCACATCTCTATTCTGTCTCTCTTCTTTCAAGACATTAATCCAGTAGTGTAATAAAGCTTCTCAGCGAGGCTGCAATAAGAGTAATAAGATGTACAAAATAGATGCATGAACTGAAGAACAGAAGGGTGTATAAACCTAAAATTCAGCTTATATCATACCAGTCAAAGCGAACCCCCCCTCCCCCAAACTACTTAAAGAATATATGTGATAAGAGGGTACAAATGGGGTTCTATATATTTTTGGGCAGTTTAAAAACTGATATAAGCAAATTATTAGTACCACTGTCCAACTCAGCTAGTGATGTGCACCAACTCACTCGTACCTCCAGTCTGATCTCACTCATTCCCTGGGCCTCTCAACCTTGGGTACGGTCATTATAGAAAGGGTTAGCAGATTAGGCCCGGAATGGCGGCCGGCCTAGAGCGGTAATAGCACAGTACCTAAATTACAGAGACAAAGAATCAGTACTCCGTGCATACGGTAGGGCTGGTTCGGTGTCCGAGGACAGCCGGAACACCCTGATATTTCAGGACTTTTCTCTTTTTGATACTCTTATCTCTCTTTATTTACAGTAGTTTAAGACTCAATGTAAAGTTATGGTTATTTATTTCTATGTTCATAGATCTTGTCCCAACTACCTGGGTGCTTGAAGCATCAGGTTTTTTGTATTTTCTGTTTGAAAAAGTTGAAAATGATAAGGATTGGAGCGACTGTAACAATTGCTATTGTTTAACACCCAATTGTGTATTATTATCTGTACTGCAGTATAATGTGGCAGGCAGACGCGATTGGAACACCACACTGTTGGTTTTCAGACGGATCCCTGGAGGCTGGGCCGGGGACCTAGATGCAATACTTACTTTTAAGTCACAGCTGAAACAAGGTATAGGATGATGTCTCAACCACAACATGACACTTCCACCACCACCACCACCACCACCACCACAATTGATAAGTTACACATAGTCTCATGGAACATACACAGTCTCAATTCACCGGTCAAACGCAAAAAGATTTCAACCCACCTGAAATGCCTTTCCCCAGACATAGCGGGGGAAATTTACTAAAGGAAATTTGTAAAAAAATAGGTGTATTTGTATCCAGAAATACACTTATTTTTGACATTTACTATCCCGAAAATACGGCAATTCGTATTCGTATTGATGTGCTATCAATACGAATACGAATTGCTGTATTTTCGGGATAGTAAGGGGGAAATTTACCAATATGAAAAACCTAGTTTTTCGTATTGGTATTTCCCCTACGGCTGCATACGACTGTTTAAGTCGTATGCAAAGTCGTGTTCCGGAGGGGAAATTACAAAGCAGTCAGATACGATTGCTTTGTAACCCTCCGATGGTGTAATGATTCATACTAGCTGGCCATATATATGGCCGCTAATACAAATTTTTTTACAAATTGAGGAATATGGAACAATCTCGGGTTTCTCCATAAACCAAGATAACTCCCAGGGATTATACTTGGGACCGCAGACCCGCTCCCCTTGGGCAGACGGTAGTCATATACGGTGGGCTTCGAGAGCAATAAAATACCTAGGGGTCTATATTCCAAAACATATCCAAGATCTTTATAGTCTCAATATCACTAAAATATTAAAACCTTTCTTGACAGAATTGGATAACTGGAGACATCTCATGCTCTCATATCTAGGGCGTATCTGTTAAAAATTATCACATTCCCTAAATTGCTATACCCGCTCCAAATGTTACCAGTTCTATTAACCGTCTCCGCTGAGAAATATCAATACCACATACCGCAACTTCATTTGGCAAAGCAAACGACCAAGGATCAGTTACTTAAAACTACAACAACCCGTTTCCAACAGAGGTGTAAACCTTCCCAATTTAAAGCTCTATAACCAGGCTGGGGTACTAAGATATATTCGAGACTGGATCCATTCTACTGCAAACCACACCAATACCAACACTGACCAATCATTTTTACCAGACTAAAACCTTTCTTTTCTACATTGTCACAAATCGGAACTTACGGATCCCATTACAAAAAAACCCTAATTGATGGTATCATGGACTGTATGGCATCACATAAGTCATAAACACAACCTAAACAGCAACCACTCACTGTTTCTGCCACTTCTCGGCAACCGGGATTTCCAGGATGGACTGGCAATGCACCCATTCATCTCATGGAAATCCAAGGGCATCTTACATGTAAAGGCTCTGGTCGATGACACAGCGACTGCTCCACTGACAGCACAGACTTTAGTTAACAAATTCAAACTCCCTTCCTTACTGGCTCTGGCTGTATACCAGTCCCAACATTACGCTAGCGCAGTTCTCAGGCACTTATCGACCGGAAAAAACAATCTGGACACACTGCTATCTAAACCTACATCCGGTAGAAAAGCAATCTCCACTTATTATCAGATCATCCACATACCCATAGACTTATCCACAGTTCGCACAGGCTTGTCCACATGGCTGCCAACATTCCCTCAGCTCACTTCAAAATATCTAATGCGCTCCTTCCTATACTCCTGGAAAACCCTGCCAGCCTCGATGTACAGAGAGATGTTCTATAATATCTACCATAACGGATATCTCTCTCCGCATCGGCGCTATATAATGGGTATCTCGGACACAGATACTTGCCCAAAATGCGATAGCCCCAATGCAACATTTCAACACTCAATGTGGGACTGTCCAGCAATAAGACGTTTTTGGAAACAGGTTCAGGGATTTTTCACCACATTCTTACTGAGCCACCTCCCACTGTCAGTGGAATGGGCGATCTCAGGTGTTTTCCCTTCGGATACGCCAATCCTGCATGATAGCATAAAGATGATGCTAATCATATCAGCGGTAGCCCGCAAGTGTATCCTACACCAATGGATCCACAAAGAACCTCCCTCTATGGCTTTGTTTAGGGCTAAACTATTCCACATATTCCAAATGGAGTGGGTGGAGACGTCCCTCCAAAAAGAAGATCATACAGAGACTTTTTTTCAAATATGGGAGGGTTTAATTGACTTACTGTCCAATGATTCAAAAACAAAGATTCACAAATGCTTTTGTTCCACTCAGTGGTACGAGACTCGTGTCCTCTTGGGTACTAATCCAATAGATCTTCTGGCCCAGTGAAGGTGCCTTTTCGGTCGGGTCTGTATGTAGCCAGCATTTATTCCACATTTCATGTTTTCTTATAGATTAATGTACTCTTTCTTGTAAGTGCAAAATATCACCTGTCAAATATTTGTTGAACTTATTGTTTTAATGTCAATGTGAAACACATTGTATACTCGCTCAATCCGTAATAAAAAAGTTTATTAAAAAAACACTTTATTAACCCCTTCCCGACATTTGACGTACATTTACGTCATGGCCGGGATGTACTTCCCGACACATGGCATAAATGTACGTCATGACTTTAAACTGTCACTGCGTCTCGAGACGCAGTGACAGAGGGACGATGTC
This sequence comes from Crinia signifera, assembly GCF_055691185.1. Taxonomy (NCBI): domain Eukaryota; kingdom Metazoa; phylum Chordata; class Amphibia; order Anura; family Myobatrachidae; genus Crinia; species Crinia signifera. Next base: position 414,866,909 of record NC_139217.1, on the reverse strand, counting down.
TGCTGTCCCTGACAGCAGACATGTCCCTGCATGCCCAGGGGGGGCTGCGATGCCGCCCCCCCGTCGGCGATCGCTGTGATTGGCTGTTCAGTGTGAACAGCCATTCACAGCGTTTTCCTGTGTTACCAGCGAATCAGACGCTCGGTAACACAGGTGTCAATCTCCGCCGGGCGTCAGGGGGCATGAGGGGGTCATCGGTGACGATGACACCTCACCCCACCCTCACCCCACCTGCCCCCAAGGCTGTGATTGGTCCGTCGGACCGACAGCCAATCACAGCCAAGGCGCGACATTTAAACTAACGGTGACTGCGCTGCAGACGCCATTCCGGTCTGGAATAGCGTGCAGAACGGTCACCGTGCCTGTCTGCCGTGATACCGACCTGATCCTTGCTAATACTTACCTGATCCTTGCAAATACCTTACCTGATCACCTGATCACTGCTTGTAGCGTGCTGGACGCTTCCTGGATCTGACTTCTTGTGACTTCCTGCTGCTGCTGCAGTGTGATAGAGAGATAGAGAGATAGAGAGAGAGAGATAGAGAGAGAGAGAGATAGAGAGAGATAGAGAGATAGTGACAGAGAGAGCTATATTTTGTGTCTGCTACCCCCCCTTTTTGGGGGTGCAGGGGTTTAAATAACTGTCAGTGCTGCTGCTGCAGTGTCATACAGTGATAGATAGTGATAGATAGTGAGAGGTAGAGAGATAGAGAGATTTGTGTCTGCTACCCCCCCTTTTTGGGGGTGCAGGGGTTTTATTTTATATATATATAACTGTCAGTGCTGCTGCTGCAGTGTCATAGAGTGATAGATAGTGATAGATAGTGAGAGATAGAGAGATAGAGAGAGATAGTGACAGAGAGTGATAGAGAGTGTATATTTTGTGTCTGCTACCCCCCCTTTTTGGGGGTGCAGGTTTTTTTTTATACATATAACTGTCAACTGTCAATAAGTCACCCATATGTTTTATTCATTCAGAATTCTTACGCTAATGAAATAAAGACTCGGACACAAATAACTTGACTCGGAGACAATAAATAATGACTCAGACAACTGTGTAAATTGGAAAATTAAGGTCACAGCCAGAATTTATTTAAACGAATGGCTGGAAATTTAAGGATTAATCAAAAGTGGCCCAAGAAGCATGGCCCTCGGCAATCGCCTATGTATAATGCAAAAAATGGGCGTGGCCATAGCCACGCCCTGCGTAACCTAACTGAGTAGCTCAAATCTTCCCTTAACTGGCAGAGCACTGGTCCCTCCCTAAGATGGTGACCTGGTCCTCCCCTAAGGTAGTGACCGACTCGCCTCTCTCCCAGGGAAAATGCTAGCCAATTTCTGTCACGCTAATCTCTTTCAACCGAGGAGCCATGCTCTCCGCCCTCCAAAGCTCTTGCAAGGTCCTAAACCTTTGCACTTTTCCTTCGCCCTTCAATTTGCAAGGCCCTCAGCCCATGCAACTTCTCCTTTACCTCCTCCTGCAAGGTCCTAAACCTTTGCCTTACACAACAAAATTTTCTTACTTCGGGTGGGTGGGTGGGAATCCAAAAATGGCAAGAGGGATAATTTACCTCAGCCAAGACTTATATAACCTTCCAGACTCCTCCCCCCGCTCTGTCACTACTGGCTAACCCACCTGACCTGCAACCAACCAGTATCTATGACTAAACCACCAATGACAACTGCTCTACTAATTCTTACTACAAAAACAGGGTGCTTATTTCATCTCAAGCTTAGGTAAGCTTTTGATTCTATTAAGTCACCCATATGTTTTATTCATTCAGAATTCTTACGCTAATGAAATAAAGACTCGGACACAAATAACTTGACTCGGAGACAATAAATAATGACTCAGACAACTGTGTAAATTGGAAAATTAAGGTCACAGCCAGAATTTATTTAAACGAATGGCTGGAAATTTAAGGATTAATCAAAAGTGGCCCAAGAAGCATGGCCCTCGGCAATCGCCTATGTATAATGCAAAAAATGGGCGTGGCCATAGCCACGCCCTGCGTAACCTAACTGAGTAGCTCAAATCTTCCCTTAACTGGCAGAGCACTGGTCCCTCCCTAAGATGGTGACCTGGTCCTCCCCTAAGGTAGTGACCGACTCGCCTCTCTCCCAGGGAAAATGCTAGCCAATTTCTGTCACGCTAATCTCTTTCAACCGAGGAGCCATGCTCTCCGCCAAAACGATGGCCGCCCCCGCAGGCCAGAGTCCGCCACTCAACTAGAAATCCTCACAAACCCAGCGCTCCTAACAAGGCTGTGACAAACAACTTCATCCCTTCCTTATTCAGATGCACTCCGTCTGCCCTATAAAGCTCCTCCTTCTCATATCTGATCCCTGGATGCCTAATCACAAAACCTCCCATGCTCCAGATAAACTTGGACACTGCTGCATTTAGCTTCCTCCTCACCCTATCTAATGCAGCTCCTCCTTGTGTCCCTCTCCATACCCTCCTCGGAATCATCTCCGACCAATACAATCTCACTTCGGGCCATCTCTCCTTTATGCCCTGAAGATCCATCTTAATTGCTATAATTAATTCAACGCCTTTGCACGACCCTAAGTCGTTGCCACCTGCGTGAATAATCAGCACGTCTGGAGCCCCCCACTTCTTCTCCGAGATCAATAATAAGTCCCATAATCTAAACCAGGAAAGACCTCTCACCCCAATCCACTTCACTCTACCAGGCCCTTTGGTCCTATTCTCATGCCTTCCTGCCCAATATATATATGAGTGTCCTACAATCCACACCCTACCCACCACATCAGCCGAACCTAAAAATAAAATTATATAAGATAACCATTAGAAACTTAAATTACTTAACATATCTAAAGCAACTAGCCAAGGAAAGGTAAACTGAGTTGTTTAGGCTACCCAGATGGATGTGAACAACACAAAACCTCAGATTTTAAGAGGAAAAAAGTGAAACGCCATCCAATCCCCCTTTATAAAAGGCAGGCAGCTTATGGCCCTGGGTTACCTAAAAAACAAACTCGCCAGGAGCGCGCTCTCTATAACTTATCCCCCCTTATGTACGCCTTGAAAGCTGATGATCTCCATCTACCCAGCCGCTTTATCGCCTCCTCTGAACTGCCCGCAACCGCTGCGCAAGTTGCTGCCCCAATTCTAAAGGAGTGAGTACCATATTCCTCTTCTGGTATGCCCAAGGCCACTAAACACTTACCAAACACACTAGAAAATTGAAATTTAGTCAATGGCGTACCATCCTTATGCACTAACCACTGAGCCCCCCCTTTAGGCCTAACCAAATTAAATTTGCTTGCCAACTCAACCGGACAGATCCCTTTATTCTCCTCTGCCTTCAAAGAAATCCAGCGCCCCCTACCCAGCTGATCCGTTTTTGATCTCTGAATCTTTATCAACACTAAATCGCTTTTAATCACCACATTCTCTTTCAAAACCCCGGACACCACACACGATTTATTCCTCGTTACCAACTCTCCGATCCTAAACGCCCCAAAAAACGCCAGCACAAATGCTAAACCAAACAAGGCTGATTCATACTCATCCACTGCCACCCCCGAAACTGCCGTGACTAAATCCTGCAGCAACCCTTGATCTATCGGCCTTCTCAAATCTCCCCCTGCCTTCTGCTCCTTGGCCCACCCCTTCAATGCCTTAGCCAAAAGGAATGACTTAGTAGGGTCTTTTTGACCCTTCAATTTAGCGAAATAGGCTATTCCCGCCAAAGCCCCAGCCATTGCAGCCCTAGATCTACCCTCCTGGTGGCAAGCCCAAACGAACTCTAACATGACTTCCTCCTGGCACTTACCCTCACCCCACCTTGCTGTAAAAACCGACCACTCGTTCCAAGCCGCCGAGTAACTTCTCAGCGTACTTGGGGCCAAAGCCTTCAGGGCTAAACTCTCGATGCCGGCTCGATGATCTGCCATAATTGAGAAGGACATGACACACCATCAATATCCGCTGTTGGCGCCAGCCTCCTGAACCTATCCCATTGGAACCTTGATAACGCATCCGCTATTTCATTCTTTACCCCCGGGACGTGCCTTGCAGAGAAAGTAATGTTCTCCTGCAAGCAACGCAGAATAAGATGCCTAAGTAAACGCATTACCCTTGGACAATCCGACCTCTGATTGTTGACTGAATGAACTACTCCCAAATTGTCACACCAAAAAACAATGCTCTTGTCCGCAATCTGCTTAGCCCATAGCTCCACTGCCACTATTATTGGGAAAAGCTCTAACAATAACATACTAGCAGTAAATCCTTTCACCCTCCAATCCTCCGGCCACTCCTCCGCGCACCAGTGCCCCTTGAAATAAGCTCCGAAACCTATTGCCCCAGATGCATCCGTGAATAATTGCAGCTCGTCATTTGCCACCGCCTCCTGCCAAATCCTAACTCCATTAAAATCCTTCACAAAACATAACCAAACTTTTATATCTTCTTTTAACTCCGCAGAGATCCTAACTTGATGATGAGGTTTCCTAACCCCGGCCGTAGCCCTTTCCAATCTTCTACAAAAAACTCTGCCCATTGGAATCACCCTACAGGCAAAATTTAACAAACCCAGCAATGACTGCAACTGCTTTAAAGTGACCCTCTTCACCTTTAAGAAATCCTCCAACTGCCCCTTCAACCTCGACACCTTTTCCTCTGGAAGCCTGCAAATACCCACTACTGTATCTATCTCAATGCCCAAGTAAGATAGCTTACTAACGGGCCCCTCTGTCTTATCCTTTGCAATCGGCACCCCCAGCACCCAAAACAATGCACTGGTTGAAAAAAGTAACTCGCTACACACCTCACTATCCGCCGGACCTATTAACAAAAAGTCATCCAGGTAGTGGGTAACCCCTTGCTGCTTACAACCCGCCTTAATACACCACTGTAGGAAACTGCTAAAACGCTCAAAGAATGAGCATGAAACCGAACAACCCATCGGTAAACATCTGTCTATGTAACACTCTCCCCCCAACTTAAAACCCATATATTTAAACGATTCCGGGTGCAAAGGCAAAATCCTAAAAGCTGATTCCACATCCACCTTAGCCATCAAGGCTCCCTTACCAAAACCCTGCACCAAGCTTAATGCATGCTCAAACAATTCATAGCTTACGCTGCAAAATTCCTGATCCAACGCTTCATTCACTGAGCCCCCTTCTGGATAAGATAAATGCTGAATCAATCTATATTTCCCAGGCTCCCTCTTAGGCACCACCCCCAGCGGAGAAATACATAGATCCTCTATTGGTGGTTCCCTGTAAGGACCCACCATTCTGCCTAAGTTTACTTCGCTCTGCACCTTTTTCTTAACCACCTCCGGGAAATCCCTAGCTGACTTCAGGTTCCTATTTGCCGATGCAATAACCCTATCTACAACTGGTAAACGAAAACCCTCTGAAAACCCTTGCAACAAAAAGGCTGCCTCCTCCCTAAGAGGATAGAGCCTCAACCACCTCTTTAACTCCTCAATCCTAACTGGCGACTCCGCCTTGCCTATTGCCAGGCCCAGCCTCCCCTCTTCCAGCTGCTTGCCCCCTTGGCCTTGTACACTCCCTTGCCTGGTGGGCCCCACTGCACTGCAAACACACGTGCCTGTATCTACACCCTGCTCCTTTTGAGCACTGCCCGTTGTTATACGCATAGCATTTTCCCCTCCCGGGCACACTGTACCCGGGCCTGTTAAGAAAAAACTGCCTTCGCCCCCCTCCTACTTCGCCCCCACTTGACCCCCTCATTTGTTGGGTAACTTCCAACCACACCTCCACGTCCTTAAATCCCAAACTAAAGACTTTCTCCCCATCCTGCTTTTTCCTAAAAAGCTCATCGTACTGCCTCCATGCATTAACCCTGCCTGTTGAGTACATGTTATGTATTAGATGAAAATACTTAAACATATTCATATGCTCCGATGGCCTGGTCTCAGTGTAGCATGCTGCAAACACATAAGCCCCTGCCAGCCAGTTGGTATAAGACCTCCTAGCCTCCTCTGCTGCCGGGCCTTTTGCCTTGGCCGCATCCAATTCCTTCTTTGCTTCATGTGTTATAGCAAACATGTCCACGAAACGCCCCTTCCTAATTTTGTCCCTAATTTTTGACCTCACACCCCTTAATATGGCCGTGTTAGAACAATGCACCGCGTCACCCGATGCATCCGGACCTACCCTGGCTGCGCTGCTAGCCACGCTCCTTGAACCCCCTGCTCCCTTTTTCTTTCCCCTAATCTTTTGCGCAAAGTACTTCATCAGCTTGCGCGGCCTACCATCCGAGCTGGATGAATCAGATGAACTGTCTGAATGCGACCCTTCCGCTTGCTGCTGCACTAAGCGCGAGATCTCACCTGCTCCTGATGTTGACGGCCCCGCCTGCTCCTCCGTTCCAACCGACTGTCCCACGTCGCGCAGTGCGCCCACTGCGACTTGACTCGAAGACTCCAGGACTTCAGATACGCTCCCAGGCCCTGCTACACCCGAAACCGCCTGCAAAGGAATACTAACAGGCACAGAGCTCATAACATTCTCTTCATCAGCAACCAACGTGATAACCTCCTCACCGCCACCCTGCGCCCTGACCGGCTCCCCTCCCTGCCCTACTTGCTGAAGCGCTGCAGTTACCCCGGGGGGTGTGGCCTCTGGCATGGGCGGGGGCGGGGGCGGTGGTGGGGGTGGAACTTGAAAATTACCTTGTTGCATTGAGTTGATTGCTCCCTGCTGCCCACTAACGCCATAAAAGCCACCTGCAGCCTGCCCAAATCCCTGATTTACTGGCCAAAACTGCTGGCCCAGGTTACCAGGGACCGTGTTCAACCAAGCCTGACCCTGCGGTTGATAAAATGGCTGCTGCATGCTCCCCCACTGCTGTACCACTGGCCACTGCCCTTGCATCCCCTGCTGCTGGGCTGCTGTGTTAAAGTATGGGGACCAACTCCTGAACTGAGCTGCCTGTGCCGCTGCCACATTGCTCCCTACCTCACCCACTGCCTGCAGTCCTGCCGGCTGTACTACCGTCACCGGCCCCTGTACTAACACTGGTGCAGGTGGGGGCTGGGCGAAGCCCGGCAAAGGGGAGGACCTAATCCTAACAATGGGTGAAAAAGCACCTCTCCTAGACTGAGGTGACTGCCAATCGCTCACCCTAAGGTCCCGCTGCCTGCTGGCAGGGGATAAGTTACTTGACTGCCCCCGCTGCTGGAAGTCCCCAGCTCCTGAAGCTGTGGGACTGCCCCTTGCCTGGAAATATTCTGTGGACAAAATGTCCGCCTGAGACAAGTGGGCGGGGCTAGCCGCCGTCTCTGTACCCCCACTGTCCGACCCGGATCCCCCCCCTAGGTTACTGGTAACCAGGGAAGGTGACCCCCTGCCCTGCGCCCCCCTAGCCAACCAAGCCTGCAGGCCGGAAGGCGAGGGGGACGGGCGCGGCGTGCCTACACCCGCGGCCGCCATTACATGTCCCTGTACCCCGGCGGAGCGCGCAGCCGCCCGCCCCGCCGAACTACTTCGCCCACGCGCCCTCCCTCTCACTCCCGCCAGGTTAGCTGGGGGAGCGGGGGCCAGGCGCGAACCCCCCACCGCCACCGCCGCTGACAAGCGCGCTCCCCTGGAGACCTGGGAGGACGCGGCGGCCTGTAACGGCCTAGCTGCTTCCACCAGCCGCCGGGGAGGAGGCGCATTGCGGCGAGGGCGAGACATGCCACTACCTACAGAAAAACTTTTCCCACACTTCACGCTGAAAGCCAGCAGGTGCAGCAAATACTACAGCCAGCAGCCAGACACTGACAGAGAGGAAAATTACAGCAAATTGAAAACACTAGAAAAACGAAAAGAAGAGAATGTATACAGAGATAGACAGAATAAAAAGCAGAAAGCTTAGAATAAATAGAATAAAGAAAGATAGTAAATAAAGCGACACTTAGCCTATCCAGACTCCAGAGGGACCGCAATCTCCAGGGAATCCAAAAATGGCAAGAGGGATAATTTACCTCAGCCAAGACTTATATAACCTTCCAGACTCCTCCCCCCGCTCTGTCACTACTGGCTAACCCACCTGACCTGCAACCAACCAGTATCTATGACTAAACCACCAATGACAACTGCTCTACTAATTCTTACTACAAAAACAGGGTGCTTATTTCATCTCAAGCTTAGGTAAGCTTTTGATTCTATTAACTGCTGCTGCTGCAGTGTCCTAGAGTGATAGATAGTGAGAGATAGTGAGAGATAGAGAGATAGAGAGAGATAGTGACAGAGAGTGATAGAGAGTGTATATTTTGTGTCTGCTACCCCCCCTTTTGTGCTGATCAGTATATCTGTGCTGATCAGCAACTTTTTGGGGGCGCAGGGTTTTTTTTTTTATATATATATATACCTGTCAGTTGCTGCCAGTTGCACTGTCAGTTGCACCAAAGGTTGTGCACCTGCTGCCCCTCACTGGTAATCAGTGTCGCATCACTGATCACCTTTTTTGTTTTTGTGTGGTCTTTTTTTAATTTTTTTTTTACACACACTGTGATTTTGTGGGTGTCCTGTGGCCACTGTGCGCTGATCAGTGACGTACATCACTGATCAGCTTTTTCGGCACAGGGTTGATCTATTTTTTTTTTTGATCAAATTCCTGTTGCCTTTGAGCGCTGTTCAGTGACGGACGTTACTGACCAACATCTGTGCTCAATTTTTTTTTTTTTTAACCCCTTCAATTTTTTTTTTTTTAACCCCTTCAATTTTTTTTTTTTTATTGGGATCAAATTCCTGTATAAAGTATTTTTTTTTTTTCTGCACTACATACACACTACACACTACATACCCCCCGGGTTGAAATAAAGTTTGTACCCCCCCCTACACTATACACGTGTTGAAACATTTCACTACCAGTAACACAAAAATAAAAATGTCATCCCAAATGTCATCCCAAATGTCATCCCAAATGTCATCCCAGTCATCCAGAAGAATGTATTCAGCGGAGGAGGCATATGCCATGCTTGCCTCTGACTCTGACACAGCCAGTGAGGGAAGCGGGGAATTTGAAGGATTCGTCTTAAGCTCCTCTTCCTCCTCTGGTGATGAGGGACCCCCTCAAAGACGCCCCCGTAGAGCAGCTGAGACCCCCCCCCAATAATTGATCTCGTATGGACCCCACCACCAGACAATTTTGAGCCCCAGGTTCCTGAGTTTTTGGCCATGCCAGGAATCCAATTTGATTCCACAGGTCTCAGAGAAATTGACTTTTTCAAATTATTTTTCTCTGATGATTTTATAAATTTAATGGTGGACCAAACTAATTTATATGCCCAGCAGTTTATTGCTCAAAACCCCACGTCATCATTTGCTAGGTGGACCCCTGTAGATGCAGTAGAGATGATGACGTTTTGGGGTCTGGTGTTTCTTATGGGCATAGTAAAAAAGCCAGAAATTAGGCAATATTGGAGTACAGATGTTCTGTACAGCACCCCATTTTACCGTATGGCCATGACCCGGACTCGTTTTGAGACAATTCTTAAATTTATTCATTACACCGATAATGCACAGTGCCCACCCAGAGATGATCCCACCTTTGACCGGCTATTCAAAGTCAGGCCGGTCATTGATCATTTCAGTGCCAAATTTGCAGAGATGTACATCCCTGAAAAATTTATTTGCATTGACGAGTCCCTTATACATTTTAAAGGAAGGGTTAAATTCCGCCAGTACCTTCCCAGTAAGAGGGCAAGGTATGGCATAAAAATGTATAAGCTGTGTGAAAGCACCTCAGGGTACACCCACATGTTTAGGGTATATGAAGGGAAGGATTCAAGAATTGAACCGCCAGAATGCCCCCCCTCCCTCGTAGGTGTTAGTGGAAAAATTGTCTGGGATTTAGTGCACCCCTTCCTGGATAAAGGTTATCACCTCTATGTGGATAACTTTTACACTAGCATCCCCCTGTTTAAGGCCCTTGGTTCAAGAGGTACAGCAGCTTGCGGTACTGTGCGCAAGAACCAAAGAGGCCTCCCAAAAACGCACATTGCCCAAGTAATGAGAAGGGGTGAAAGCAGGGGAATATGCACCGAAAATATGTTGTTGGTCAAATATAAGGACAAGAGGGATGTCCTTATACTGACAACAATTCATGGAGACAGTACCACCTCCATCCCTGTACGAGGTACCAGTACCCACACCTCAAAACCTAATTGTATCCTGGATTACAATAGGTACATGGGCGGAGTGGATCTTTGAGATCAGGTACTGAAGCCGTACAGTGCCCTGCGGAAAACAAAAATCTGGTACAAGAAGGTGGCCGTGTATATCATCCAGATGGCACTGTATAACGCTTACGTGCTATTCTGTTCTACCGGCCAGAGGGGGACATTTATGCACTTTCAAGAGGAAGTCATAAAGGGCCTAATATTTGGGAACCAGCAGGCAGAGGGCCCCAGTACTTCTAGTACTGGCCCCCGTATTGTACCAGGGCAGCATTTTCCTGATGAAATCCCCTCCACTGGAAAAAAGGGCAGGACACAAAAAAGGTGCAAAGTTTGCTATAAAAAGGGAATAAGAAAGCAAACTATTTTCCAGTGTGACACTTGCCCCGACAAACCCGGCCTATGTATAAAGGAGTGTTTTAAAATATACCACACATCTATGGATTATTAGGTTCATAATTTCACCGTGCTTCGGGGGTCTTGCTAATGCCACATAGCACCCACCATTCATTCCACCAGAATCTGAGCCGCAAAATCCAAAAATCACTCCTTCCCTTCTGAGTCCTGCCATGCACCCAACTGATATTTTTTGGTCACATGTGAGGCATTGCCGTACTCGGGAGAAATTGGGGCACAGATTTTGGGGTGCTTTGTCTCCTTCATTCCTTCTGAAAATGAAAAATTTTGAGCCAGAACTGCATTTTTGTGTAAAAAAATTTAATTTTTCATTTTCACTGCCCACTTGTATCAAAATTGGTGAAACCCCTGGGGGTTTGAAATGTACACTATACCCCTAGATGAATTCCCTGAGGGGTGTAGTTTGCAAAATGGGGTCACTTGTGGGGGGGTTCCACTGTATTGGTGCTTTGGGGGTCTTGCTAATGCGACATAGCACCCACCATCATTCCACCAGAATTTGTGCTGCAAAATCCAAATATCACTCCTTCCCTTCTGAGTCCTGCCACTTTTTGGTCACACATGAGGCATTGCCGTACTCGGGAGAAATTGGGGCACAGATTTTGGGGTGCTTTGTCTCCTTCATTCCTTCTGAAAATGAAAAATTTTGAGCCAGAACTGAATTTTTGTGTAAAAAAATGTAATTTTTCATTTTCACTGCCCACTTGTATCAAAATTGGTGAAACCCCTGGGGGTTTGAAATGTACACTATACCCCTAGATGAATTCCCTGAGGGGTGTACTTTGCAAAATGGGGTGACTTGTGGGGGGGTTCCACTGTATTGGTGCAACATAGCACCCACCATTCATTCCACCAAAATCTGTGCTGCAAAATCCAAAAATCACTCCTTCCCTTCTGAGTCCTGCCATGCACCCAACTGGTATTTTTTGGTCACATGTGAGGCATTGCCGTACTCGGGAGAAATTGGGGCACAGATTTTGGGGTGCTTTGTCTCCTTCATACCTTCTGAAAATGAAAAATTTTGAGCCAGAACTGCATTTTTGTGTAAAAAAATTTAATTTTTCATTTTCACTGCCCACTTGTATCAAAATTGGTGAAACCCCTGGGGGTTTGAAATGTACACTATACCCCTAGATAAATTCCCTGAGGGGTGTAGTTTGCAAAATGGGGTCACTTGTGGGGGGGTTCCACTGTATTGGTGCTTGGGGGGTCTTGCTAATGCGACATAGCACCCACCAAAATTCCACCAGAATCTGAGCTGCAAAATCCAAAAATCACTCCTTCCCTTCTGAGTCCTGCCATGCACCCAACTGGTATTTTTTGGTCACATGTGAGGCATTGCCGTACTCGGGAGAAATTGGGGCACAGATTTTGGGGTGCTTTTTCTCCTTCATACCTTCTGAAAATGAAAAATTTTGAGCCAGAACTGCATTTTTGTGTAAAAAAATGTAATTTTTCATTTGCACAGCCCAGTTGTATCAAAATTGGTGAAACCCCTGGGGGTTTGAAATGTACACTATACCCCTAGATGAATTCCCTGAGGGGTGTAGTTTGCAAAATGGGGTCACTTGTGGGGGGGTTCCACTATATTGGTGCTTGGGGGGTCTTGCTAATGCGACATAGCACCACCCAAAATTCCACCAGAATCTGAGCTGCAAAATCCAAAAATCACTCCTTCCCTTCTGAGTCCTGCCATGCACCCAACTGGTATTTTTTGGTCACATGTGAGGCATTGCCGTACTCGGGAGAAATTGGGGCACAGATTTTGGGGTGCTTTTTCTCCTTCATACCTTCTGAAAATGAAAAATTTTGAGCCAGAACTGCATTTTTGTGTAAAAAAATGTAATTTTCATTTGCACAGCCCAGTTGTATCAAAATTGGTGAAACCCCTGGGGGTTTGAAATGTACACTATACCCCTAGATGAATTCCCTAAGGGGTGTAGTTTGCAAAATGGGGTCACTTGTGGGGGGGTTCCACTGTATTGGTGCTTGGGGGGTCTTGCTAATGCGACATAGCACCCACCAAAATTCCACCAGAATCTGAGCTGCAAAATCCAAAAATCACTCCTTCCCTTCTGAGTCCTGCCATGCACCCAACTGGTATTTTTTGGTCACATGTGAGGCATTGCCGTACTCGGGAGAAATTGGGGCACAGATTTTGGGGTGCTTTTTCTCCTTCATACCTTCTGAAAATGAAAAATTTTGAGCCAGAACTGCATTTTTGTGTAAAAAAATGTAATTTTTCATTTGCACAGCCCAGTTGTATCAAAATTGGTGAAACCCCTGGGGGTTTGAAATGTACACTATACCCCTAGATGAATTCCCTAAGGGGTGTAGTTTGCAAAATGGGGTCACTTGTGGGGGGGTTCCACTGTATTGGTGCTTGGGGGGTCTTGCTAATGCGACATAGCACCCACCAAAATTCCACCAGAATCTGGGCTGCAAAATCCAAAAATCACTCCTTCCCTTCTGAGTCCTGCCATGCACCCAACTGGTATTTTTTGGTCACATGTGAGGCATTGCCGTACTCGGGAGAAATTGGGTCACAGATTTTGGGGTGCTTTGTCTCCTTCATACCTTCTGAAAATGTAAAATTTTGAGCCAGAACTGCATTTTTGTGTAAAAAAATGTAATTTTTCATTTTCACTGCCCACTTGTATCAAAATTGGTGAAACCCCTGGGGGTTTGAAATGTACACTATACCCCTAGATGAATTCCCTGAGGGGTGTAGTTTGCAAAATGGGGTCACTTGTGGGGGGGTTCCACTGTATTGGTGCTTGGGGGGTCTTGCTAATGCGACATAGCACCCACCAAAATTCCACCAGAATCTGAGCTGCAAAATCCAAAAATCACTCCTTCCCTTCTGAGTCCTGCCATGCACCCAACTGGTATTTTTTGGTCACATGTGAGGCATTGCCGTACTCGGGAGAAATTGGGTCACAGATTTTGGGGTGCTTTGTCTCCTTCATACCTTCTGAAAATGAAAAATTTTGAGCCAGAACTGCATTTTTGTGTAAAAAAATGTAATTTTTCATTTTCACTGCCCACTTGTATCAAAATTGGTGAAACCCCTGGGGGTTTGAAATGTACACTATACCCCTAGATGAATTCCCTGAGGGGTGTAGTTTTCAAAATGGGGTCACTTGTGGGGGGGTTCCACTGTATTGGTGCTTGGGGGGTCTTGCTAATGCGACATAGCACCCACCAAAATTCCACCAGAATCTGAGCTGCAAAATCCAAAAATCACTCCTTCCCTTCTGAGTCCTGCCATGCACCCAACTGGTATTTTTTGGTCACATGTGAGGCATTGCCGTACTCTGGAGAAATTGGGGCACAGATTTTGGGGTGCTTTTTCTCCTTCATACCTTCTGAAAATGAAAAATTTTGAGCCAGAACTGCATTTTTGTGTAAAAAAATGTAATTTTTCATTTGCACAGCCCAGTTGTATCAAAATTGGTGAAACCCCTGGGGGTTTGAAATGTACACTATACCCCTAGATGAATTCCCTAAGGGGTGTAGTTTGCAAAATGGGGTCACTTGTGGGGGGGTTCCACTGTATTGGTGCTTGGGGGGTCTTGCTAATGCGACATAGCACCCACCAAAATTCCACCAGAATCTGAGCTGCAAAATCCAAAAATCACTCCTTCCCTTCTGAGTCCTGCCATGCACCCAACTGGTATTTTTTGGTCACATGTGAGGCATTGCCGTACTCGGGAGAAATTGGGTCACAGATTTTGGGGTGCTTTGTCTCCTTCATACCTTCTGAAAATGTAAAATTTTGAGCCAGAACTGCATTTTTGTGTAAAAAAATGTAATTTTTCATTTTCACTGCCCACTTGTATCAAAATTGGTGAAACCCCTGGGGGTTTGAAATGTACACTATACCCCTAGATGAATTCCCTGAGGGGTGTAGTTTGCAAAATGGGGTCACTTGTGGGGGGGTTCCACTGTATTGGTGCTTGGGGGGTCTTGCTAATGCGACATAGCACCCACCAAAATTCCACCAGAATCTGAGCTGCAAAATCCAAAAATCACTCCTTCCCTTCTGAGTCCTGCCATGCACCCAAATGGTATTTTTTGGTCACATGTGAGGCATTGCCGTACTCGGGAGAAATTGGGGCACAGATTTTGGGGTGCTTTGTCTCCTTCATACCTTCTGAAAATGAAAAATTTTGAGCCAGAACTGCATTTTTGTGTAAAAAAATGTATTTTTTCATTTTCACTGCCCACTTGTATCAAAATTGGTGAAACCCCTGGGGGTTTGAAATGTACACTATACCCCTAGATGAATTCCCTGAGGGGTGTACTTTGCAAAATGGGGTGACTTGTGGGGGGGTTCCACTGTATTGGTGCAACATAGCACCCACCATTCATTCCACCAAAATCTGTGCTGCAAAATCCAAAAATCACTCCTTCCCTTCTGAGTCCTGCCATGCACCCAACTGGTATTTTTTGGTCACATGTGAGGCATTGACGTACTCGGGAGAAATTGGGGCACAGATTTTGGGGTGCTTTGTCTCCTTCATACCTTCTGAAAATGAAAAATTTTGAGCCAGAACTGCATTTTTGTGTAAAAAAATGTAATTTTTCATTTTCACTGCCCACTTGTATCAAAATTGGTGAAACCCCTGGGGGTTTGAAATGTACACTATACCCCTAGATGAATTCCCTGAGGGGTGTAGTTTGCAAAATGGGGTCACTTGTGGGGGGGTTCCACTGTATTGGTGCTTGGGGGGTCTTGCTAATGCGACATAGCACCCACCAAAATTCCACCAGAATCTGAGCTGCAAAATCCAAAAATCACTCCTTCCCTTCTGAGTCCTGCCATGCACCCAAATGGTATTTTTTGGTCACATGTGAGGCATTGCCGTACTCGGGAGAAATTGGGGCACAGATTTTGGGGTGCTTTGTCTCCTTCATACCTTCTGAAAATGAAAAATTTTGAGCCAGAACTGCATTTTTGTGTAAAAAAATGTATTTTTTCATTTTCACTGCCCACTTGTATCAAAATTGGTGAAACCCCTGGGGGTTTGAAATGTACACTATACCCCTAGATGAATTCCCTGAGGGGTGTACTTTGCAAAATGGGGTGACTTGTGGGGGGGTTCCACTGTATTGGTGCAACATAGCACCCACCATTCATTCCACCAAAATCTGTGCTGCAAAATCCAAAAATCACTCCTTCCCTTCTGAGTCCTGCCATGCACCCAACTGGTATTTTTTGGTCACATGTGAGGCATTGCCGTACTCGGGAGAAATTGGGGCACAGATTTTGGGGTGCTTTTTCTCCTTCATACCTTCTGAAAATGAAAAATTTTGAGCCAGAACTGCATTTTTGTGTAAAAAAATGTATTTTTTCATTTTCACTGCCCACTTGTATCAAAATTGGTGAAACCCCTGGGGGTTTGAAATGTACACTATACCCCTAGATGAATTCCCTAAAGGGGTGTACTTTGCAAAATGGGGTGACTTGTGGGGGGGTTCCACTGTATTGGTGCTTGGGGGGTCTTGCTAATGCGACATAGCACCCACCAAAATTCCACCAGAATCTGAGCTGCAAAATCCAAAAATCACTCCTTCCCTTCTGAGTCCTGCCATGCACCCAACTGGTATTTTTTGGTCACATGTGAGGCATTGACGTACTCGGGAGAAATTGGGGCACAGATTTTGGGGTGCTTTTTCTCCTTCATTCCTTGTGAAAATGAAAAATTTTGAGCCAGAACTGCATTTTTGTGTAAAAAATTTAATTTTTCATTTTCACTGCCCAGTTGTACCACAATTGGTGAAACCCCTGGGGGTTTGAAATGTACACTATACCCCTAGATGAATTCCCTGAGGGGTGTAGTTTGCAAAATGGGGTCACTTGTGGGGGGATTCCTAAATTTTAGCATCTTATGGTGCCTAGAAACCTACATGGTGCCTAAAAAATAATCTCATAAAAAGGAGGCTCCAAAATCAAGTAGGTGCTCCTTCTATTATGAAGCCTGTGGTTTGGTCAACGTGCACACTAGGGCCACATATAGGATATTTATGAAAACAAAAGAATTGGGGGAATCAATTTTTAGTCACATTTCTCTAGTAAAATGTACTGTGTTCCTTAGAAAAATGTATTAAAATTGCAAATCTGCAAAAAAAAATGAAATTTTGAAATTTCACCTACACTTTCTTTTAATTCCTGTGAAACACCTAAAGGGTTAACAAACTTCCAAAATGCTGTTTTGAATACTGTGAGGGGTGCAGTTTTTGAAATGGTATCATTTATGGGGGTGTCTCACATACAAGTCCCTCAAAGTCACATCAGAACTGAACTGGTCCCTAAAAAAATCAGTGTTTGAAATTTTCTTGAAAATTTGAGAATTTGCTATTCATATTGTAAGCCTCCTAGGGTGAGATTTAATAGGATGAGAGATTCAGAAAGTGAGAGACTTGGTGAGAAATCTGCAGGTTTTTTAAAGCGGCAATCATTTACACTGCAAAATCAAACTGGTTTAGCAGTGTAAATGATTGCCGCTTTAAAAAAACTGGAGATTTCTCACAAAATCTCTCACTTTCTGAATCTCTCATCCTATTAAATCTCACCCCTAGTGTCCAAAAAAATTAAAAGGAAGTTGAAATAATGATGTCAACATAAAGTAGACATATGGTCTATGTTAGTTATTAACTATTTTGAGTGGTATGATTATTTGTCTCACAAGCAGAAAATTTAACATTTTGCAAATTGCTAAATTTTCCATTTTTTCACGATATTTTGGTATTTTTCACAAAAAAACACAGACTGTATCGACCCAAATTTACCACTAATTTGAAGTACAATGTGTCACGAAAAAACAATCTCAAAATCACTGGGATAAGTAAAAGCAAAAAAAAGTTATCCCCACTTAAGTGAGACATGTCAGATTTGAAAAAAAGGGCTCTGTCAGGAACGCAAAAACTGGCTCTGTCAGGAAGGGGTTAATATCCTTTAAAAAAGTGCAGAATATATATTTATTGTGATGAGTCTTGCGGAAAAAAAGAAAGATGTATCAGTTCAATCTCTTCAGTGAGTACTGAGATATTTTGTCTGCAATGCAATTACAGGCGGGTACGTAATGTGCAAAAGCCTATGTGTGCACTTCTATTTGTGTTTTCATAAGAGGATCTGATTCATCCAGTATACATTCCCTATAGGAGAGTATATTGTGGAAATTATATCATCAGCCTCTCCCACCCTTAATGGTAGTGATGTATTTGTCCTTGTTAGGCATGTTAGGTGTACATTGCTGTGGAAATTCTATTGTGACACCTGGGTATTCCCTGTTGGTCTCCCAACCAAGTACAGACCCAACTCTGCTTAGCTTCCAAGGTAGGAAGAGTTTGGGCATGTCCAGTGTGGCATGGTCATACAATTTAGACAGGTTTAATTCTCTTTAACACACTCAGGTACAGCGTGCCTTGGATACAGCGTGGGTTCAATACAGTGTGGGTCAGATACAGTGCCTGGTGTGTTGGATAAAGTGCAAGTGGGTCAGATATAGTGTGTGTCTTGGATACAATGCAGGTTAAATATTATGTTGGATACTGTGAATGTTGTATACAGTGTGGGTCAGATACAGTTTGGATACAGTATGGGTCAGTGTGGGTTTTTTACAATACTGGTTGAATATAGTGTAGGCAGGATGCAGTGCAGGTTTTAATGTGGGTTGGATACAGTGCCGCTTGGATCCAGTGCAGTTCGGATAAAATGTGGGTCAAATAGAGTGTATCTCGGACTCGGATACAGAACGGGTTGGATACTGTTCTGATGGGATACACTGCGGATTAACGTGTGAGTCAGATGCAGTGCTCATCGGATACAGTGTGCATCTGGTACAGTGCAGGTCTGATACAGTGTTGGTCAGTCTCAGTGCAGATAAGATACAGTGTGGGTTGCTTACAGTGTTGGTCGGATACTGTGTGAGCCAAATACAGTTAGCATTGCATAAAATGTGGGTCCAATACAGAGCAGGTTGGATACAATTCAGATTACAGTGTGGGTCAGATACAGCGTGGTTGGAAACAATGTGGGTAGGATACAGTGCAGGGATACAGTTTAAGTTGGATACAGTGTGCATCTCATACAGTGCAGGTCGGATACAGTGTGGGTCCTATACAGTGTAGATCGGATACAGTGTGGGTGATAGTGTGGGTCAGATACAGTGTGTCTCAATTACAATGTGGGTCAAATACAACATTTGGTTGAATACAGTGTGGGTCAGATATAGTATGGATAAGATACAGTGTGCTCTAATAGTGCACTTACGGTGAAGGGGGTGCCAGTGGTGTTGTCAATCCGAAGGCACCAGTGCAGTCCTCATTGCATGCCAGCAGTGTTAGCATTGTGGGGTGCTGGTGGTAACATTAGTGCAGGGGTGCTGGCTGTGTCAGCAGTGCAGGATTGGCAATTGTGTCTCTGTGGGGGTGTGCCAGCTGTGATTTCATATTGGGGGTGTCTCTGGAGCCCTTAGTGGGAGGCCTGGTGGTACACATCTTAAATGTAAATTGACTGGATTCCTCAAGTTATTTGTTGCCATGTAGCTGTTATAACAATAATATGTTTTGAGTCATTCCTGCGATTAATACTTTGTCATTGTTATAAATTGGTTTTCAAATTGTATACTTTGAACTGTGTGACTTTTTTTGGAGTTGGAGTTGCAACCGCCACTGTGGGGGGTGGGGGTGGGGGGGTGGGTGGGTTGTTCTGGCATCTATGAGGCACAGATAGGGTGGTCTGGCCACCTTTCTGAGGTCTATGCGATTCTCTCCAAAGAGGGGAATCTTAGGTGCCTTCTGAGCGTGGATGGGTCAGACCAGGCAAAATATATCCACAAATTCCGCTGAAGAGGCATTACCAGCCTCTCCCCGGCATCAATACATCCATACTAAAACTGCTGATGCAATCCTAGACTATAAAAATGATAATAGCAGTTACATACCAAAACAAACTGTCAGTACTTATATAAGCATCAACGTTTGAAATGATCTCATAACAGAAAAGGAGTTACTCTATGTTTTAGGCTCTCCTAACAAAAATACATTTTAAGATTCGTCCTAAAAATAGATATCCAAATAGCACATAAATAAATAATAAAAAAAAAAACATAAAACACCCATTAAATTTTCAATTTTCCATAAAAGTTCCTATTTGAAGACGTGTTATATTATTATTATTTTAGTCTTAATGTTGTTATTATTTGGTTTTGTTGTGTTTTCTAACATTTGTGTTGGTAGAGCTTCTCCAAATTGGATTTGGGCATTTATTTGAATAATCTCTGCAAATACAGCTTGAAATGATATTAGTCTGACAGTCACTGTTTTTGCTATTTTGGAGTGCGGCTTCGCTTTAGCAGACTTCCAAGTGCTCAGTGGTTTACTGCTGGAGACATCATTTCATGAAGGAGCACGCTTGGACAGCTAAACTTATATTTTTCCAGACATATAGCAGGATTCTACCATACTTCCCCATAGAAAAGTGTTGGGTGATTTAACCCACAAAACCTACTAATCTTCTCAGATTGGCTATTCTTAGAATTTTAGGGACAGCACATGGTCATTTTCAGAAACTTGGCAGGTCTCAGGAGACACTTGTACAGCTACAAGCAACCACAAAGGGAGATGATGTGGCTTCTGTATAAAGACGCATTATACTCATAGTACAAGTTTTGTGAGTAAGTGAATCTGCAGAAAAACATTTATAAAAATAAATTTACAGATGTGTGGGGCACAGAATTTTGTATAATAAATATGCCAATGATATTAGCCATGTTTTTCTTTTGTTTCAGTATTACGTAATGTAACATAAATTCATTGGAAATTCTAAGCACAACATTTACACAAGATTCCACCTTTTTCATTATGATTGCGAAAACATAAGTATATTTGGTACTTATGTAATATCTGGGCTCCCATTTTTCTTATGAGACCGCGTCCGCTCGCCATGCTTCGGGCACGGTGGCTCGCCACACTATATAAAATCAACTCCATCCGTAGTTGGATAGTAGGGGTATGAAAAAATGGGGTACATTTAACATGGGAGCCCAGATAATACATAAGTACCAAAAAAAGAATACATAAATAGAAATGATGGTACTTATGTATTATCTGGGCTCCCATGTTAAATGCACCCCATTTTTTCATACCCCTACTATCCAGCTACGCATGGAGTTGATTTTATATAGTGTGGCGAGCGCAGCGAGCCACCGTGCCCGAAGCATGGCGAGCGGACGCGGTCTCATAAGAAAAACGGGAGCCCAGATATTACATAAGTACCGAAATGATAAATGCACCATTCACAGGTATTACAATATTGACAAAAAAGTTGACATAAGAGTAACAATAAAAGGTTATATTACTCAATAAGGGGGTGGGGTGGGGGGTTTCGCATACCTGGATAGCCGCATCGTAGTCCTGAGAACATACAATTGTATTTCCATACCATTGTGTAAATCTAAAACATTGTTGTATCTGATTCTTAAGATTCTGTGCCAAATGGTTTAAGATAAGAGAGCTTGCATGGGGCTCACAAAAATGATCGCATTATTGTACAGCTGTCACAAAAATTATCTATTTCACAGGTTCTCAAAGTCGCTCCTCAGGACCCCACACAGTGCATGTTTTGCAAGTCTCCTCACAGAATCAAGTAAAATAATGAGCTCCACCTGGGGAGCTTTTAAAATATGTCCGTCAGTAATGAGTACACCTGTAGGGTGACATGGAAAACGTGAACTGTGTTGGGTTCTGAGGACCGAGTTTGAAATACCGCTGCTTTGCCAGTCAACCAGAATGAGGGTCTTTGTTTTCACCAGAAATGATGGTCATAAAAAGCTCTTGCTGTGGTGAATACAAACACACTCACAGTGTGTAATGTATGATGGTAACAAAAATGGTCTCAGCAGGTTATAGTGGTGTATTATATGATGCTCACAAAAGTGTTAATATGTTTGTGATATTATTATTATTATTATTATTAACAGTTTCTTATATAGCGCATACAAATTCCGCAGTGCTTTACAGAGAATAGTTATGAGTAAAAACACATAACAAATTACATTACAAGACAGTTTAGGACAAGTACATGGTAAATATGGATAGTTGCATCAGGGGACAGGACACTGAAGCAATCATCAGGGTGGCAGAGGTTTATACATTCTAAGAAAGGCACATAAGGAGAGAGGGCCCTGCCCGTGAGAGCTTACATTCTAAAAAGGGAGGGTTAGACAGACAGGGGTGACACAGAAGGGAAAGAGGTGAGCATAAACAGTAGGTTAGGATGAGAGATGGTCGGGTTTTATGCAGGAGGGTCGGAAGAGGTCAGCTTAGTGTTTGATATTTTAAGTCTAAAAAAGCGCTGGGTCATCCAAGAGTAGACAGCAGAGAGACAGTTGGAGATATGAGTTAGGATGGAAGGAGCGATCAGGAAACGAGGGGTAGATTTTAGTATTATCAGCATAGTGGAAATCGAGTGAACAAATAAGTTCACCCAGAGAGGACAATTGATATTGGTTTAGTGTTATTTTTATAACTTATGTTGGTCAATCTAGAAATAAATTAAATAATATTTTAAGAACTTTTTGTATGAGGGGTTGGGTAGAAGGTGTTAGGGAAAGCAGGGTCAGTATTGTGTAGCTTTGCCTAGCCCCCACTTCTACAGCAACGTTTACTCATTCCATAACAGCAGCAATATTTTCTTTGGCATTCTTGGTACTATTAGATGAATCCATTACTCTAACAGTACTAACAATCTAGCAATCTACAACTGCGATTCAGTAAGCCACCTTGCCATTTGTAGATACGTTTTGAGAATGGCCCTTGGGTAATATTAAATAAATTTAGCATTATTTTGCTTTGTAGTTATTAGAGTTTTAGAGACATATGGGTGAATTTTTTTTTAAAATAAAGTAATTTTTTTATTAACAAACAGCGATATATAGACCAGCACTACAAATATCCAAAATACATAGAGATGGAGTAATATTCAATACATACACATGGAACTAAAGACAACCATTATACACATCACAAAAGTCAATACAGATGTTCAAATAACAGTGAACAAAATAGTGGAGTGCAGAAAGTCCCAAGCATACCATATTCATATATTCTGACGTTCTGATGGATCTTACCTAGAACCTGCTGTGGGAAAATAATAACTGCAGTGCCATTCGGAAATACACAAATTAAGTTTACATTAACATCTTATAATAAAAAATTGACATATAAAAAACACAGATTATGCTATGTGGAATGGTTCGGGGACGCATAGGCCGACTCTGGCCATCTGGTCCATATATGGTCAATCTCAGGACCTTATTCTGAAGCGAATGCACGGAGGACCAAAGGGATCTGAATAAGGTCCTTAGTGCCTGCTTTACGGACAAAATACATATAATGCTCATGTTCCATAGTGACATTCACTAGGTAAGCCCACTCTTAATAAACTGGGCCTGAGGAAGCTATCCAGGAGAGGGATAGACATACCTTAGCAAGTGCACACAGATTGATAGCCTATTGGACACTGTATTTATCTAATTCCTCATCCTCTCTAGCTTCCAGGCTACAGAATTTCGATGTGAGTATGGTAAGTGGAATACCAGTATGAGACATAGCAGATTTCACCTGGACCCAGAATGACTGAACCACAGAACACTCCCATAATAAGTGCCAGAAGGTCCACTGGGCAGTGCCACACTTGGGACAGTGGTCATAATGCTGACCACCAAAGTGCACCATGCGCGCAGGGGTTTAATATGTTCTTTGCAAAAGAAATAACTGGATCTGTTGAAATGGAAATCTTATAACTGTAGTAGCTTTACGGGGATACTCTTGGGCTGCCTCCCACTCCTCATCACTAAGAGTCCCCATCAGATCCTCCCAACCTTGTCTTAACACAGGCAGGTTATCATTGTGATGAGAGGACAGTAAAAAAGGAGTATGCAAGGGACACAGATTTCACAGGCCCCAAAGTTAATACAAACTATTTTACTGGGGAGAGTGTAATAGTCAGGGGCCTATCCTCTTGCGTTAAGAGCTGTCCTTTACGGTGAGAGTCAGCAGGTCCCATCTGGTCCCGGCGGCTCCATCCCCCCTTCCTCCCTTACCCGGCGCTGCTGCTGCTGCGCCGGGATCTCCTCCTCCCTGCACCCGGAAGAGGATCATAGTGCAAGGAGGAGGAGGACACAGGTGAGGGGGGGGGGTGTCAGTGCGGGGCGGCGGGGGGCGGTGCGGGACGGCGGTGGGTCGGCGGTGGGCAGCAGTGGGTCGCGGTAGAAGCCCATAGGTTTCTATGAGGCATCGCCAGATTTTTCTGGTGATGCCCCCATCGCTGTAACCCAGCGGGGGATGCTTAGAGCATCTCAAAATGCGGTAAAACCCCGATAACGGGTTTTTCCCGCATTTTTAGTTTAGAGAATCTCCCCCATTATGCACTAACACCCCAAACAGCCAAGACCTGCCTGATCGAGAGATTGGTGAGTTCAGAGAGTCTACAGGAATGCCACAAAGGAATATGAGGGTCAAGATCGGTAAAGTGAAGTGTTCTATGCACTTCACTCCAAATTTGAATTGCTTGAATGAGCAGCGGTGGGCTACCACTGGAGAGTTTACTACTTAATAGAGCTTGCAAGGGACTGTTCCCAGGAGACGTCTGTGCAACTCAGAGTGCTGGTAAGGGATTAAGGGAGCAATCCTGTATGTGTGACAGCTGCGCAGCATAGTAATAGAACCGAAAGTGTGGAAGCGCTAGACCACCACTAACTCTGGACCTGGTAAGTATATCTAATAGAATTCAAGGCCGCTTACCTGCCCATACCAAGGTGGAAAGCATACTATTTAATTTTCAAAATCAGATTAGCAGAAACATACACTGGGAATTGCGGCAAAACATAAAGAAATTTTGGTTGCACCACCATTTTAATTAGATTCACCCTGCCTGTAACTGTGAGAGGGAGTTTACTCCAGGAATTAATTCTTTTTTCTCGCAAATATGAGAAAATTCAGCGGGATGTATGATTGGATATCCAAACACCCAAATATTTAAATTTAAAGACCCAACACAGCGGCAAGGCCAATTCTGGAGCCCCTCACAGAGGTAATATGGATGATTTACCCCAAATTGTAGTGAGACTGAGTACCCACTAAACCCCTCTATAACCATGTAGTCCCGGAGAAGCAATAATAGGTCATCCGCATACAATGCAACTGTATCAGTATGTTTACCAAGCTGAAGACCCAGAATATTTGGGTGGGCCCTGAGAATACAAGCCAGCGGCTTCATTGCCAGGGCAAACACATATGGGTGAATTTACTAAGATGTTTGTTCTATTGAAGATGGGATGTTGGCCATAGCAACCAATCAGATTCTATTTCTTATTTATTTGCACTTACTAGAAGACAATAGATTGAATATGATTGGTTGCTACAGACAACGGGGGTTACTTGGAAAGACACAATCACTCTCTAATGGACAAAACCATGCTGCACTGCAGGTGGGGTAGATGTAACATGTGCAGAGAGAGTTAGATTTGGGTGGGGTGTTCTTCAAACTGATATCTATATTGCAGTGTAAAAATAAAGCAGCCAGTAGTTACCCTGCACAGGAACATTAAAACACCCAAATCTAACTCTCTCTGATCTGATACCCCGTTCTCACTGCAAGGCAAATTACCGGGTCTAACATGTCGACCCAGTAATTTGCCTTTTAACACAGGTTTTTTTGCAGTGTGAACTATCTGCATACCCGGATCTCATACACGGGTTCTCATACATGGGTAAATCCCTTCTTTTTACCCATGTTTGAGATCCGGGTATGCAGACACGGGTTGACCCGTTCACACTGCAAAAAAACCTGTGTTAAAAGGCAAATTACTGGGTAGAACTACTTCACCCGGGAATTTGCCTAGCAGTGAGAACGGGGGTCCGTCGCCACTGCTCCCAGCATTTAAATGCCGGGTAAATGCCATGTAGTTCACACACGCAAATTTACCCCATAGATTGAATATGGATTGGGAAGAGCAGGCAGACTGCCAAATTCATACCAGGGTAATATACATAAAATTTCACAGTGTACTAGACATGTGACAAAGGCCGGTGGAAGTGGCAAGAGGAGAATTGGAATTAAAAATGTTGACCACATGCAAATTAGTTCAGTCTGAGTGCATATGAGAGACTCCTTAATGAAAAGAGACTTCTGGGTGATTTAATTCACATGGTTGGCCCTTGAATCAATGCCGGATTTATGCCATGCTCTGATACCACAATGGATGAGAAGTCACTGAGCGGTTTCCTAATGTAAAAATAAAAAATTGGAATTATTTAAGGAGGTTGGCCCTTATTCTGGTTGACACGTGTACTCGCAGGGGAGCGATTTTATGGTAATCCTAATTTTAAATACAATTTTGCCTAAATCAATTTTTATTGACATTAAAATGTTCAATTTTGAAAACAGGTCGTAAATGAAAGAAAAGAGCGAAGTGCATAGAACACGGTATTTTCAAACGAGAAGCCGTACAACTATAATAAGATAAATTAACTGTAATTATCATTAGGAGTTTTCCTCTGTTTGATCTAAAAGACTTATGTCTCCATATTCACTTTAATGATTCCAGGGAAAAAGTGGGTTGCAATAAAAGCACAAATTGTCCATCCAGAAACAACAAAATAAATCCATCAGTCAAGTTTTTTCAGAACATTCCAAGCATTTAGTGAAGTCAATATTGGACAGTTCACAATGTTTTATGGATCTGTGCCTTTCTCTCATGCAAGACACATTAAGGACATTGTAAACATTTATTAGTGACAACAATGTGCTGTGTACAAAGTCTCTGGTTCAGACAGATTGTGCTACATTCAGGTCTGTTGTATGGAGCAATAGCCAGTAGTTCAATATTGGGACCCACCTTATTTAATATATTCATTTATATATTAATGATATTGAAAGTGACATAGTGAGTAAAATTGCAATATTTGCGGATGACACAAAATTAAATAAGGAAATTAACTCGGGAGAGGATGTGGATACACTACAAAGTGACTTAAATAAACTGGAAAGGCGGGCAGAAAGGTGGAAAATGCAGTTTAACGTTGAAAAATGTAAAGTAATTCATTATAGGAACAAAAATAAACAAGCTACTTATAGGCTAAATGGAGTTATAGGAAATTCTGCTGTAGAGACGGTGGTCATCATAGATGAAAATTGGGTAATAGTGCACACTGCTCAAGTGCAGCAGCAAAAGCAAAGAGGACACTGGCATGCATTAAAAGGGGTATGGATTCAAGGGATGCCAATGTGAAAGTGCCTCTTTACAAGGCATTGGTGAGACCACACTTGGAATATTGTGTTCAGTTCTGGGCACCGCACCTTGAAAAGGACATAAATTAATTGGAACAGGTACAGAGAAGGGCAACTAAGCTAGTAAAAGGTCTTGAATCACTAGAATACAAGATAGGTTAACTAGGCTGAATATGTTTTCACTGGAGAAACGGAGGTTGAGAGGTGATATGATTAGTATGTTCAAATACAGGACTGGGAATCATATGGAGCTGGGAGATGATTTGTTCACTAACAGGCCTATACTTAGGACACGCGGGCATGTACTGAGGCTCGAGGAAAAGAAATTCCATACTGAATTAAGAAGAGGATTCTTCACCATTAGAGCAGTAACATTCTGGAACTCATTGCCGGTGGGGGTGGTTACAGCAACTACTGTTCATGAATTTAAATCAAAACTGGATGCATTTTTGGCCACTAAGGGAATCCTATAGATATGACTTACTCAACTCAGTAGTTACAAGTTAGATAGGTTGAACTCGATGGACTAACGTCTTTTTTCAGCCTTAATTGCTATGTTACCATGTTGATATTCTGAACATTGACGTCCTGAATCTTTACATAATGGATACCTGCCATGGTTAGCTACTATTTCTGTGTATTCTATACCTATTATCACTCTTTATTTATAAAGCTCTGACATATTAGTAACTGCTGCATATTGTGGTGATCACTATCCAAACACACACACACACATTGGATTGCACAGCAATCCAAGTCAAATTCCTAGTATACATGGCCAATAAAGTTGATTCT
Source organism: Crinia signifera (assembly GCF_055691185.1). NCBI lineage: Eukaryota > Metazoa > Chordata > Amphibia > Anura > Myobatrachidae > Crinia > Crinia signifera. The sequence goes on along the minus strand of NC_139217.1, from coordinate 414,839,225 downwards.
GATTCTGATATTTTATGTGGTTGAAGAGGAAATTTCGAAGTGGGGAGTGGGGGTATGGAAAACTTAGTAATATTTTTATGCACGCGCATGCTCCAGAAAATGAAGCATGGCCACACAAAAGGGGGCATGTCTGTAAGTGTAATGTACCACACCATATACCCCTCATACACCCCAATAGTAGGATCCCTTATACTATATAGTACTAGTGCCCCTTACACATTATGCCACAATGAATAATACAGACAGGGAGAGTAACAGTAAGGACAGAGAGATGGTGAGAGTGAGGGACGGCAGGGACAGGGAGAGTGAGGGATGGCAGCAGGGGAAAGCCAGTGGATGGGAGCACCTCTCTGGCTTGGCGCCCCCCCCCCCACAGTGCTAACCCCCCTTATCTGCTTCCATGGAGAGTCATGGGGGAGCTTGCACCATGGCAGAGAGAACAGTGGCAGTCAGCAGTGGACAAAGCGTGCAGTCACATGGTGGCAGGCGCAGCACCTCGGGTGCACGGCTTGTCTGGCTGCAATGTCGCTTACTCATATAATACCACCTGTAGTGCTGATTATACATAATGCCCCATTTAGGAAGAATACAATTACAAAACATAATCCATGCCCCCTCCCACAGATTTGTGAAAAGCAGGTATTTCAACTTTGTGGGCCCCATAGCAAAAAATTTAAAGGGCCCACCTACACACAGCATTGAAACTACAATGAGAGAGATGGGGGAAGCATGTACAGAGAAGTAGGGAGGAGTGAGATAAAGAGAGCAGTGTGAGAGAAAAAAGACAGAAGAGAGCAAGGGAGAGTGGAAAACAAAATTAGTGTGAAAAGGTGGTGGGGAGAGAGCGAAAAAGAGAGGAGCGAGACAGAGATGAGGAGGGAGAGAGATTTGTGGGAGGAAAGAGAGGAAAGCAGGGATGTGACAGGCATCACAGGCTTTCTACCTCCTATTTTCGCCCCCCCCCCACTGTGTACCTCAGTAAGCCTCCCTAGTGAGTACCTCGCTAAGCACTACACCAATGTGTACATCACTGAGTCTCCCCCTCCCCACTGTGTACCTTAGTAAGCCTCCCTTCCCCACTATGTACCTCAGTAAGTTAGTACCCTCAGACACTGTGTACCTCTGTTAGTCTTTCCTTCAATAAAGTGATACTTTTCCCCTGAAGGGTCTCCTGCAGCGATTTACCCACAGCACTGTTTCCCGGGAGAGCCTCTTCCCCGGCGGCGCTATTCCCCCTGCAGGGTCTTCTGCTGAGCTTTTTCCCAGCAGCCTCTCCCATGACACTGTTCCCCAGCAGTGTCTCTTTGGTGGCGGTGGCACTGTTCCTTAGCAGCGTCCCCTTATCAGCGCCGGGTCTCCTACTCAAACAGAACCATGTCATTTGAAAAATGTATGGGAGGGGACCAGATGACATGGTGGGGGACACAGGATGGCTGCGCTGCAATAACTTGTGCAGCAGCACTGCTTCAAAAAACAATGATGGGAAAACTTCCAGAGTTTAGCCTTCCGGGCTTTAGGGCCCCCCAAGCCACCTGTTCCCTGGCGGGCATAGCAACAGTGGGACAAGCCATGCGACGTCCCGTGCAGCTATATAGCTAATATATATCTATAGATATATCTATATATCTATAGATATATAGATATATCTATAGATATATATACTGTATATTGTGAAAAGGAGCACATACCTTGGAATAACATGAAGTCTTTGGTCTTTATTTTGGTTACCAGGTCACAGCATACAAGGTCAATTGGGGGAACTCATTTCTCTATGCCACCTAGTTACCCCCTCCCTTCATTAGGCAGAGCCAGGGCCAGTGATAGGGTTTTTGGCATCCCCCTGCAAACTAGAATGCTTTTCTGTGAGAATTACTGTTCCCCCTCACTTTAACCCCTGGTTAGATTTGAGAAATGGAAGGCTTATGAGAGTAACAAACTGAGTCAACAATTATTCTAAAATTTTAAAATAGCTGATTTGTTTATCAACCAGGCTGTGGGCACACTTAAAACACCAGTAAATAATTTACAAAACAAATGATAAAAATTAGGTACAATTATTTGGTTATGAGAAAACAATCATTGCAAAATTTTAACACTTAAACTATAATTATTTGCAACAACTGTTGAGTAGATATTTAATATTTGGAGGATAAACTGGAAACTGATCCCAAAACTCAGCTGAAATGTATTCAATTCACTTAATTTATGGTCACTACAACTTAAAAAAACCCTGCATAAGTGTAATTACAATGCAATATACACACACTACAGAGTAAGGAAAGCACAGGAAAATAATGAGACTCTGAAACATATCGTGAAGAAATAACTTAATATGATTGACAATAGGCTTACCGGAGAATGTTAAAGATAGATTCTAGATTTATTTTCTAGAAAAGCTGCTTCCCCTATTTGCATAAATGAAGCTACCGTCTGATTAGAAAATATTTTGTCCAATTAATTTTATGGTTCTCAGAATTTCTCTGCAAGTGTCAAATTTGGAGTTGGTTCAAATATTGCTGGTTTGAAGGACCCAAACAAAATATTTTGCATTAACACATGAAAGAATTTAAGTAATAAAATCCATAAAACATCTTACTCCACTGATATTTATTTGTATAACCGGCCCTGCAGGACTGCAGCATTGGCCGTCGCACAGGTAATATCCTGCAAAGAAGTTGTAAAGCAGCTGACAGAGCAGCGATGTGCTATAACCCATAAAAACCAGGCTTTATTAATCTAGTCTAGACAGATGAATGAAAAGTTACTATAAGTCTTGAAACATTCTAGCTATTTGCACCAAAATATTTAATGGGCTCCATTTTGTTCTGATTGTTTGAATTAGAGAAAACCTAAATGGCCATGATTTTTGTTTTGGCAGAGGGCATTATGATAAACAACTCTCAAGCTATTGCTAGAGGCTAATGCAGAAGTCTTTGCATAACCTACCTAGAACCCTGCCAGCATGGTAATATGAAATAGGAAAATACTCCAAATAATTATATTTTTCAAGTTTTTAATCACATATAGGCGGTATTCAATTAGTGACAATATTTCTCAGATTTTTAGGGTGAATGGTGGTTTGCCCTATTCAATTGCAGGGCCAATTTTTTTGCCAAGGCAAAAAAAATTCTGCAGTGACAAAAAATTACCTGGATCTGCGAATTAGCCACTAATCCTTGCGTTTTTGGCCACATTAGCATTTTATTATGCTTGTGCAAATATAGTTTTGCATTTCAAATCATGCCAAATTATTAGTTTCTTGTCACATACATAACAATTTCAATGTATCATTGTCAGTCTTTCTTTAAGTATATTCCACACCATGGAATTACCTATGGTAAATTAGCTGCTGTAAATTACCATGGCTAATTGACCACCGGAAAGCTTATTCAATTAGATCTGATAGCTTATAAATTACAGTAAAGTCAAGAGGTTTTTTTTGCGCAAAATGTTTTGGTTATCAATTGTGCGTCTAGGTTTTCACGAATTAGTGCACAATGGCCCTTATTCTAGTTCACTCGCAAAGGCAAATTCCATCTCACATGGACAGAACCATGTGCACTGCAGATGGGGCAGATGTAACTTGTGCAGAGAGAATTATATTTTGGTGATTTATTTTGTTTCTGTGCAGGGAAAATACTGACTGCTTTATTTTTACACTACAATATAGATCTCACTTTGCAGTAAAACCCCACCCAAATCTAACTCTCTCAGCACAAGTGACATCTACCGCACCAGCAGTGCACATGGTTTTGTCCATTTGCGAGTGAACCAGAATAAGGGCCAATGTCTCCCTTAGCAGCTGACCTGTTCAATAAAGAATGCAAGTAGAATATATTTTGCCCCATTTGATACTTACAGGTATGAAGTGCTAAAAAGGTTCTTAAATAAGTCTACAGCCTTAGGCATAAATTTACTAAAGCTTCTAAAAATGAAAAGAGGTGGAGTTGCCCATAGCAACTAAAAAGATTCATTCTACCATTTGACTATTGCAACCTAGAAAATGATAGAGAGAATCTTAGTAATGTACTCCTTATTGTGAATGCTCACAAATGACTGTATTGATGTTCTATGAATGAAATAAAGTTTATGTTCCATTAACTATGGATCGACAACCATTACAAATTTTATTCAAACTTTTGTAACCCCCACCGGAATTTTAAAAAATTTCAAATAATTCCCAAATTCTTTCATTAACTCAAAACTATCTGATTAAGACAGTTACCTAAATGAAATGATCTTAATCATAGGAACTTCCAAGGTGGTATCATACATAAAAAACTCATCAAAATATATTTTAAGGTTGATTTTAATTTTAATTTTTTATTTTCATTCAACTTTTCCTTTTTTTATTACAGACATATTCTAGTTACAACGTTGAGCTAAGCAACTGAACGTAATTTTAAACAATTTATAAAAGGTAAAAATCCGGTTGATGCCAATGTTATTATTAACCGACTTTATTTTTGTCTAAGCAGACTGTAATTGTGCAGTTCCCTGCAATCAGGAAGCAGCCTGTGTCTGTCACTCTGGGA
>NC_139217.1:414474690-414832190 GCF_055691185.1 Crinia signifera | reverse complement strand
AGAGCATTCCATAGGGTGGGAGCAGCCCGATGAAACTCCTGTAATAGTGAATGGGAGCTGGTGATCCATGCAGAAGAGAGACACAGATCGTGTGCAGAGCAGAGTGGTCAGGATGGCAGACGTTTTGAGATAAGTAAAATGATATAAACTGGTTGTTTAGTAGCATACATGAAAGCAGACATCTTCTAGATCCACCATTATATCCTAATCTATAGATTGTAAGCTTGCGAGCAGGGCCCTCCTACATTTTGACTGTCTGTAAATACCCTGTTTGTTGTATCACTGTCTCCTTTGTAAAGCACAATGGAATATGCTGCTCTATATAAGAAACTGTTAATAAATAAATAAATAAATATAAAAAGAACCTATAATATATAGAAACCATGAGACACACTTTAGAGAGGTTTTTCCTTGATAGACAACTGATGAACCCAAAGATCGAGGTCTCTTTCACTAAGAGCAATGGACACTCCAGCTTATGTTATAAGAAAATGTTATTTTCTTCTCCATAACCTCATTTACTAGAAAGCTATGCTCTGTGACCTGTAATGTTTTGACCATGGTTTAAAAATGAATGATGCCGCGGAAACCTCCACATTTGTTCTGACCACAAAGGTAAAATATAAGACCTATAACAAGAAAAGTGTAGGAGGGGAAATGCGCCCCCTTAACTGCAGCCTAATGAAGTCCTCCTGGGTTTACCAAACCCACTAAAGAATATTTTTGACAAAATGGAGAATTTAATCCGCCGCTGTTTCTAATCAATCGTGACCTTCATTGTACAATATTCAATTACTGGAGAGAGGTGAAGGCCTCATCCACCAATGTTTTTATTTGGGTCACTCCCACTGACAATAAAAACTGACCTTTTTCCAGCCTTCCTTAGAGGTTATAGATGCCTTTTTGGGTAAAATAACCCTCCCTAGGATAAATCATCAACATGGAGGGAGACTCTCAATGCTCGCTGGAGCCTACAAGAGGTCTTAGAGGCAATTAAGACACTGAAAGTAAATATAACCCCCCGTCCGGATGGCTTTATAAATAATTTCTTTACAACATATCAAAAAGAGATTGCCCCAAGCTTGCTTCAGGCCTTTCAAGAGGGGAGACAAGCCGGCAAATTCCCAGAAGAGATGCTCGAGGCGAGAGTGATTTTGATAGGCAAGGAAGGGAAAGATTTAAGTGCACCCCAAAACTGTAGGCCAATTGCTTTGGTGAATAGGCATATCAAAACATATGCCAGTTTTAGGAGACTTAATTAAGGCAGATCGGACTGGCTTTATAAAAAATAGACAAGGCCCAGATAATATATACAGAGCAATCCATATAATGGAATATGCAGCAAGAAATTAGTTTCCGCTAGTGGTCCTATCGTTAGATGGGGAAAAAGCATTTGATCGTCTGCAGTGGGGATTTATGGAAAGGGTCCTCCAAAAATATGGTTTGGAAGGGAGTTTTTTTAAAGCTATCTTGACTTTATATGGGGCCCATTTGGCACATGTCTATTGTAATAGTTATGTTTCAGAGAAATTCCCCATTGCAAATGGGACGAGACAAGGGTGCCCTTTGTCCCCCATTATATACGTTCTGGCGATAGAACAATTAGCGGAACTTATTAGGCAAACAGCAGAACTGAGAGGGTTAATTGTAAATAAAACCCACCATATGCGGATGATGTACTTCTTTTTTTGTCAGAGCCAAAAGAGTCCCTGAGAGCGGTGCTAAATATAATTGGAGACTTTTCAAAAGTCTCATATTACAAATTAAATACAAGTAAATCTGAGGCCCTCCCACTAAATATTGACCCTATTGATTGATTTAGCCTTGTTGAAAGAAGAGTTTAAATTCAGATGGAAGGAGAATGCATTGCAGTATCTGGGCATCCAGCTGGTATCTAATGAAAAGAACTTGATAGATTTTAACTATGGCCCACTGCTTCATCATTTAAATATGAAAGTAAATAAATGGATGAAAGTAGAAGCATCCCTAATGGGCAGAGTGGCAATGGTTAAAATGTTTTTACTTCCAAAATAATATATCTGTATCGGGCAATTCTAAGATTGTTGCCTAGATACTGGATATCCAGATTTAAAACTGTACTGAACAGATATATATGGAGAAACAAGCAGGCGAAAAAATACTTAATACTCCCCAAAGATAGAGGAGGGGTAGGCTTCCCAAACCTGGAACTATATCAAGCAGCTACCCTGATCGATCAGATCAAACAATGGAGAGGATCCACTAAAGACAACTGGGGCTTGGACCCTGAGTATAATTGTGTCAGTGGCATTCCTTTAAGTGATGTAATCTGGCTCCCCCCCCCCCAATCTGGGAAAGAAGTAAGCCACAGTTAAAGTGTGTAGAGGTGATTCTTAAAGAATGGTATAAATTCTTGGATAAGCAGGGTCTACTGGGAGCTCCAATAGGGCACCTCCCATTAGAAGCTATAACTAAGGTGATTCCAAACTTGAACTTAGATAGATGGAGAAACTTAGCAATACAAACTCTTGCAGATCTCTTTGAAAACAGGCAATTGATGTCATTTGAACAGATTAAAAGTAAATATGGGATCCCAATTACCGAATTTCATAAGTATCTTCAAATTAGGCATTGGATACAATCTAATGTCTACGGTATAAAAGAAATGGGCACATTGCCAAGGGAAATGATGAACCATATTTCGGGGCTGAGTAGGAAGGGGGGAATCACTTTTTGGTATAAGAAATTGTCACAAGAGAGAGAGGAAGTCAAAACCAGTTGGCAAAAGAAATGGGAAGATGAGTTGAACTTTTCCTTGGAAATAACGCAATGGACGCAACTATTTAAGTCGGTCCACCAAATGTCTAAGTCCACGACACACATAGAAAGATATTTAAAAATCTTTTACCAGATGTATTACACACCGGCAAAGATTAATAGATTTTTCCCTCAACAACCAGATGTATGTTGGAGGTGTGAAGAAAGAGGGGATCTTAAACATATATTTTGGGCCTGTAAAAAACTAGTCTCTGGCGGGAAATGGAACTTCCTCTCTGAAATCTTGGGACTTAGGCTTCAGTTGACATCGCAGATGGTATTGCTACATATAGTTCCACCAAGCTTAAATAGCGCAAAGAAATATGTGTTAAATCAAATAATTAGCGCTATAATAACTGCGATTGCTCAACTATGGAAACAAGAACTGATCCCAACCTTTCAGAAAGTAATAAACAAAGTAGACTTTAAGTACAAGATGGAAACCCTAGGGAAAAATGGTAACTCCAAGATAGTTAAGCTATGGAGAGAGTGGGAAGTATATCAAGAAGGAATAGATATAGAATGAATTAAGGTGCCAAAAGGGGGTAAACTGTTAAGAAGGTAGGCCAGGTAACACTCGGGATAGAGCTCTAAGGGTCCTCATATCCGCTCTACTGATTAATTTACCCACCAATATATTTATATATTTAAAAAATACTGATTGAGATGATATCACGTCTTGTCTTGTCACTGTTAAGTCTTGGTGAGTTTTTGTATTGTATTTTTATTCTGTATGTTTTGAATGTTATTAAGGGGATTGTGTATCCCTTTGGATTGTCATATGAAAATTTTATATAATAAAGAAATTTAAAAAAAAAACTGAACTTTTAAAAGGCCCTTTTTTCATATAAAAGGTTTCTTTCAAGATAACGTCCGAAAATGATCTCCTGGATCCTCCCGGCTTCCAAATATACAGCTCAGGCGGATACTGACCTCACTTATGGGCCCTATTTTCATACAAAGGTTTATTTTATCCTCTCAGGACACAAGGATCAACCACAAGATACTTCACAATAGCACATCAATGTTTCACAGCGTCTTGGGGCTAAAACTCCCCTCGAGAAGAGGCCCTATATTCACCCAAAGGTTTCTTTATGCTTCCTTCCCAGACAGGATAACAGATTATTTAGAGGCATCCATCCATAAAAAGCAGGTCTAATCCATAACATAGACAAACATACAATGTTTCAGCTACCAAAATGTTTAAAAACAATTAAAAATGAATAAAAAATGAAAAATGAAAACCATAAACAGCCAGAGTCAGCCACCTCCACTCCGAATCTGGATAGGAATGTAAATGGCACCAGTTGGAAAAGGTAAGACTAATATCGTATTATGCCCATGTGGCTTTGAAACACTGCCATCTGTACTAGCTTTCGAAGAATTTGCTTTGAGCAGGCCTACTAGTAATTGATATGTGGTGAGAAGTGGTGTTCCATTTTTAAGAACAGTGCTATAAAGAAAAAATATATATTTTAGAGGCTGTTTTAATATCATTCAAATCTGTCAGATCCTGTAATGTTACACTAATTACTTTAGTCAGAAATAAGATTTTTTAAGTAATGGGCAACTACATCCCTTTCTTCCATCCCCACACTCTCACTGCCAGCCCCACTCATTTTTTATACCCTCCAACACAAAAACACACACACAAAAAAAACAATAACAATACTTAAAAAACAATAATTACAATTTACACCCCATATATATATATGGGGTGCTGTTCTGAAGTCAACTCTTTTACACAGATGCTCCCTGTCAATCACTCTGCATCCAAATCCTCTCCACAAGCGATATCGGTTATCCATCGTAGCTCAGACACAGTGCAACTTAAACACATGTGCAGTACAAAACACTGGTCATAAGCATAAACATTGTCATTTCCACAGTCTCTGAATCAGGCCCAAAAGGAAGAAAAGGAAAACAATTTACTATCAATTGTTGGTAAAAAAAGATAAGTAAAAAATTGAAATAAGCAAATAAAATTGCACTGAAGAAAGAACCAGGATACACAGTAAAAGATGAGCAAGTAGGACAGTCTCCAGGGGAACGATCCACAGTGAGGGGAGTGGAATTTTATGTGAAAGAAAACCCACAGCACCAGGAGCAGCATGCCATTATTATATGGTGACAGCACCTTGGGAACACTCTTGTGTATTTGGTGAAGTGAGGGAGTGGTATCCCTGTGAGTGATAACGGGTGCAGCTGTTGTTTGATTTCCAATCTTCTGTTGCTAAACAATAAAGTACATCATTTGGTTTAGCAGGTTAATACCAGCAGGTAAGGAGAATCCAGTCAGGTATAATAAAAAAGGCAAATATTTATGGGTTTTGATGAAACCCTCCCATACCTAGAAATTTAGGAGTAGACCGTTAGAGCTTGTAATGCTAGATTTAAGGATAACTAATCTGTTAAAACAGACAAGACCAACAAAACCTAGACAAACCAATGTACACTGTGCATTAAGAAAGAGAATGGCATAGGCTACAGCTTCTACAAATTGTGTTCACAGATGTTCTAACTAGGGATGAGTGGGTTCGGATCCTAGAGATCCAGTGGCGGATTCAGGGGGGGGAACCCCTTTCATTTATTTTTGTAGCTGAGGACCAGGGCTTTCCAACGAGCCCAGCCCCGTGTCTCTAGCCCAACGGGAACCAGAGATATCACCTGGCAAAGCTGTAACGTTTTTTCCCCATAGGATAATATGGGACCCGTCAATTCCGACCCCCACCCGGTTCCGACGGCTGCCAGTTCCCCCCTGGCATCACAGAAGCTTGTGGTTGATCTCATTCAATTCCAAATCGCTGGTTCTTCAAAATGATACCAGGCTGGTCCATATCGGTCAATCGGTTCCAGAGATATTACGTGTAAACTAATTTTTTTATTTTTGAAATGTAATTTCATGGCTGTTCATGTTCTTTGAGGGCAGATTACTCTGGAACCAAACGTTCCAGTTTCACTGGACCAAAATCATTCAAAGCCCACTCAAAATTTCAATATGATACTTGTCTCATGTAAATTGTTCAGTTGGTTCCGAAGATATAGCCGGTTAAATAAGATAACTTGTTAAAGGGGGGGAGGGGTGGTTTTCTCTCCCCCTCACACAAGAAAATGCAGGGACTAGGCTGGTGTAAAAGGGGCCAACCTGGGAATGCATTTTCTGGTGTGAAAGGGGTATTATTTCAAATAGCCTGGACCTGCAGTGCTCTGAATACAGCCAGGCTCTGCCACTGTCAGTGGCTATCACTTCTGCCTGGCGGCTGTCCCCCATTTACCGCGAGCATGTATTCCCCTTGGCAATAATCATGTAATCCCACATGGCAATGAGCATGGAACCTCTGGCAATGAGCATGGAACCCTTGGCAATGAGCATGTAGATAAGCAGCACTTATGTAGCATAATTTTTAATAGGCATTATGGTGTTTGACATAATACATAATGGATATAATGGCGTGTAACTTAACGTGTAATGGACATTATGGTGTAAATGTTTAATGCGCGCCATTGGTGGACAATGTTCCTGTTTATGAAACGTATTGTGAATTTTGTCTCAATCCGTGTGGCATTATGTGAATTTTGGCTCAATCCGTGTGGCATTATGTGAATTTTGTCACAATCCGTGTGGCATTATGTTAATTTTGTCTCAATCCGTGTGGCATTATGTGAATTTTGGCTCAATCCGTGTGGCATTATGTGAATTTTGGCTCAATCCGCGTGGCATTATGTTTATTTTGGCTCAATCCATTTGGCATTATGTGAATTTTGGCTCAATCCGTGTGTTATTATGTAAATTTTGGCTCAATCCGTGTGGCATTATGTGAATTTTGACACAATCCATGTGGCACTATTTGGATTTTGGCTCAATCCATGTGGCATTATGTGAATTTTGGCTCAATCCGTGTGGCTTGATGTGAATTTTGACACAATCCATGTGCCATTATTTGAATTTTGGCTCAATCCGTGTGGCATTATGTGAATTTTGGCGCATTCCATTTGCATCATGTGTAAGGGGCAAGTATAATGGGGTCTAGTATTTTGTTGCATAATGTGTAGAAGTTGTATATGGTGTTGTACACTAAACTCAAGGACATGCCCCCTGTTGAGTGGCCATACCACATTTTCCGGAGCGCGCCTTCGGCGCGCGCAAAACTACATACTTCATTTTTGTCACCATGGTGTGCCTGCGTACTTTAAATGCCAGGGCCTATTTTTAATCCCATTCCCACCCTCTCTCTGCCGCTCTCTTAGCATGTACACTGGCACCACTAACACCGCCCCCCCCCCACCTAAACCCTCTTTTATCATGGTGCCCCCCCTGTCATTTTATCCTGGATCCGCCCCTGTAGAGATCCGAACCTCCACGAACTTACCTTATGCGAGGCCGGATTCGAGGAGTTCGCCGGGTCCCGCCATTTTCAGGAGTCCAAATCGAGGCCAAAATATCATCATCCTGCGTCGGATTCGGATCTCTATAAAAGGTCAGGCTCCGGCGCCATCTTCATTCTGCATGTAGAAGTCAGACAGCACGGATGTGGCCGTGCTGTCTGCACAGAAGAAAACCCTATGGGGGACAAAAAAACACTGTGGGGGGATATACTAAGGAGGGGCAACTAATGGGGACCAAATAGAGGCTGCATAAACTGAGTGGGGCTGCTCAAGGGGAACAACTGTAAAAGTCTGGAATCTAAAGGTACATTTACTAAGGGAGAACTAATGGTGCAGCAACATTTGTACATCTACTAAAGGGGAACTACTAAGTGGAAAACTTCAAGTTACAGCTACTAAGGGGGCATTACTATGGCTATTACTAAAGGGGGGCTGTTATATGGGACTACTGTGGGGGACATTTAAGGGGGGCTCTCTGAAAAAAAAGTGTTTTGTTTTTTTATTTAAAAAAAGTTTTTTTTCCCTTAACCTGCAAGGGGTGTTAAGAGTGCCATATCAGTCCAGCTGTGCTGCCCAGTGTCCCGTATCAGTCCAGGGGTGCCCGCATGTGTGCCGTATAATTCCAGGGGTGCCCAGTGTCACGTATCTGTCATGGGGTGCCTGCATGTGTGCCGTATAATTCCAGGGGTGCCCAGTGTCCCGTATCAGTACAGGGGTGCCCGCATGTGTGCCGTATAAGACCAGGGGTGCCCAGTGTCCCGTATCAGTACAGGGGTGCCCGCATGTGTGCCGTATAAGACCAGGGGAGCTGCCCTTTTTTTTATGAAAAGGAAAAAAAGGTGTTTTATTTTTTATTTTTACTGCAAGGGTTGTTAAATGTGCTGTATCAGTCCAGGGGTGAGCCAAGAGTGCCATATAATTCAAGTGGTGTTACTAAAGCCTGCCGTATTATTCCAGGTGTGCTGCTCTTTTTTTTAATTAAAAGAATAAAAGTTTTTCTTTTTTTACTGCAGGAGTGTCGCCATGTCTGCTGTATAATTCCATGCCTGCCACCATGTGTGCCGTATCAGTCTAGGGGTGCCACCATCTGTGCCGTATAATTCCATGTGTGCTGTATCAGGTCAGGGGTGCCCACATGTGTGACGCATAATTCCTGGGGTGAGCCAAATGTGTCATATAATTCATGGGTTGCTGCCAAGTCTTCTGTATAATTCATGGGGTGCTGCTAAGTGTGCTGTATCAGTCCAGGGGTGATGATAAGTGTGTCGTATAAGTGTGGTGAGCCAAGTCTGCCGTATAATTCATGGGGTGCTGCCAAGTGTGCTATATTAGTCCAGGGGTGATGCTGAGTTTGCGGTATCAGTCCAGGGGTGAGCCAAGTCTGCCAAATAATTCCTGGGGTGAGCCAAGTCTGCCGTATAATTCATGGGGTGCTGCCATGTGTGCTGTATTAGTCCAGGGGTGATGCTAAGTGTGCCATATCAGTCCAGGGGTGATGCTAAGTGTGCCATATCAGTCCAGGGGTGCTATTAAGTGTGCTGTATCAGTCCAGGGGTGCTATTAAGTGTGCTGTATTAGTCCAGGGGTGATACTGTGTGCCGTATCAGTCCAGGGGTGATGCTAAGTGTGCCGTATCAGTCGAGTGTTTGTGCCGCCCACTTGTGTCACTTATCATAGTTATCTAGCTACTTCGGTGCAACCTTTTGGCCTAAAAACAATATTGTGAGGTGTGAGGTGTTCAGAATAGACTGGGAATGAGTGGAAATTAATGTTATTGAGGTTAATAATAGCGTAGGAGCAAAACAAAACAAATTCTGCGATTTTTGCAGTTTTTTATGCTTTAAAAAAAAAAAATCAGAACCCAAGACCCCAAAAAACAAAAACACAAAACTTTAGGGGGTGTTTTGGCAAAACCCATTAGAACCCAAAACCTGAAGGTAATCAGAACCCAAAACCCAAAATGTGAAAAAGTGGCCGGTGCACATCCCTAGTTCGAACAAGAGCATCTGCTAACAGTGTAAAGTGAGAGGGGGAAAAATTTCCAAGTATTGATATGTGATGTCATCTACTTATACCAGTGGTTCTCAACCTCGGTCCTCAAGGACCCCCAACAGTGCACGTTTTCCAGGTCTCCACACAGAATCACAGGTGAAATAATTAGCTCCAACTGTGATCTTTTAAAATGTGTCAGTGAATAATGAGTGCACCTGTGCACCTGCCAGGTGACCTGGAAAGTGTGCACTGTTGGGGGTCCTTGAGGACTGAGGTTGAGAACCACTGACTTATACTATTAACCACTCTGGAGCAAGGTGAGACAGAATTTTAAGGAGCATCAGAAATAATTAGCTTTTGAAGGAGCTCAAGAACTTGTCTAGGGGATCTCATCAAGTAGTTTATACCATCAAGAAAAATGAGGTGTTGGAAAGCAGATGTCTGTCTAGCAAATCCTCTCAGATCTGGGACTTTTGGACACTTCTGGTTAGTCCAGGGCTGTAAGTATGGCGGTACGGGGTGGTACGGCGTACCGGTAAAACATATTGTGCCGGTACCGCGTACCGCCATAACAAATGCCCTGTAAAGTGTCTAATGCGCATGCGCGCATATCTAAGTGGCGGGGGGCGGAGCCTCCGCCGCCCCAGCCACAGCCTCTCCCCGAGTCATTCCCCGGCCGGGCCGTCCCTTCCCAATGTATTATTCATAAGCAACTATTCGCCGCTGCTGGTTGCGGCTCAGCCTCCTCCTGCCCACTGCCCTCCTATCGCACTGCTGCCCCGCCTCCTCCACACGTGCCAGGAGTACCTGCAGAATAGTCCCCGAGCGAGCAGCGTACTCCCCCCTCCCGCACAAGCAATGCACCCCCCCAACTCCGCCCCGAGTAGCGCAGTCACCCTCCCGCCCCAAGCAGTGCACCATCCCCCCTTCCATTCCGAGCAGCGCACCATCCCCCCTCCCGAGCAGCGCACTCAACCCCCCTCCCGAGCAGCGCACTCACCCCCCCCCTCCCGAGCAGCGCACTCACCCCCCCCCCTCCCGAGCAGCGCACTCACCCCGCCTCCAGAGCAGCGAACTCACCCCCCCCCCTCCCGAGCAGCGCACTCACCCCCCCCCCCCCTCCCGAGCACATACCTCCCAACATTACCCTCTCCAGGAGGGACATAATGCTCTGCTCCTGGACTTCCCTCTTAATTTTGATTGCCATCACCTGTGGAGAAACACCTTTTTTATTAGTTAACCTGTTCAAAAACAGGTCATGGCAATTATACATTAAAAGGAAAGTCCAGCAGCAGAGTAGTTTGTCCCTCCTGGCATGGGTCATGTTGGGAGGTATGCGAGCAGCGCACTCACCCCTCCCGAGCAGTGCACTCACCCCCCCCCCCCCTCCCTCCCGAGCAGCGCACTCACCCCTCCCACCCCCTAGCCAAGACTATGAGGGGAGCCCGGCCGGGACCGAAAAGGGGCGGGGCTACGGTCTGAGGGGGCGGAGCTAACGGGGCTATAAGGGAGCTGACTGATGATGATGGAAAAAGCAACAGGTCAGGAGAGAATGAGCTGCCTCTCACCTGAACTTGGTGAGTAACATGTGATTGTAATGCAACTGGTGTCAGCATATGTACAGTAAGCTCTACTACTGTCAGCTACTGGTGTCAGCAACTAGTGTCGGCATATGTACAGGCAGCGCTACTACTGCCAGCAACTGGTGTGGGCATATGTACAGGCAGCACTACTAGTGACGGCAACTGGTGTCGGCATTTACAGGAAGCTCTACTACTGTCAGCTACTGGTGTCAGCAACTGGTGTCGGCATATGTACAGGCAGCACTACTACCGCCAGCAACTGGTGTGGGCATATGTACAGGCAGTACTACTAGTGACGGCAAATGGTGTGGGCATATATACAGGAAGCACTACTACTGTCAGCAACTGGTGTCGGCATATGTACAGGCAGCCACGCTACTACCGCCAGCAACTGGTGTGGGCATATGTACAGGCAGTACTACTAGTGACGGCAAATGGTGTGGGCATATATACAGGAAGCACTACTACTGTCAGCAACTGGTGTCGGCATATGTACAGGCAGCCACGCTACTACCGTCAGCAACTGGTGTGGGCGTTATATACAGTATAAGCAGCGCTACTCCTGTCAGCAACTGGTGTGGGTGTTACGCATAAGCAGCGCTACTCCTGTCGGCAATTGGTGTGGGCGTTACGCATAAGCAGCGCTACTCCTGTCGGCAGCTGGTGTGGGGGTTACGTGTAAGCAGCGCAACTACTGTCGGCAACTGGTGTGGGGGTTACGTATAAATTGCGCTACTGCTGTCGGCAACTGGTGTGGGGGTTACGTATAAATTGCGCTACTGCTGTTGGCAAGTGGTGTGGGTGTTATGTATAAGCAGCACTACTCCTGTCGGCAACTGGTGTGGGTGTTACGCATAAGCAGCGCTACTCCTGTTGGCAATTGGTGTGGGCGTTACGCATAAGCAGCACTACTCCTGTCGGCAACTGGTGTGGGTGTTACGCATAAGCAGCGCTACTCCTGTCGGCAATTGGTGTGGGCGTTACGCATAAGCAGCACTACTCCTGTCGGCAGCTGGTGTGGGGGTTACGTATAAGCAGCGCTACTACTGTCGGCAACTGGTGTGGGGGTTACGTATAAATTGCGCTACTACTGTCAGAAACTGTTGAGGGCTTTACGTATATGCAGCGATACAACTGTTGGCAGGGGTGCCGATTTATGTTTTTGCTAGAGGGTGCTCAAGGAGGTGTGGCCTCATAAAAAGGGGCATGTCATTTGGGCCTGCAATATGCTGAGATGAACAGTGAATCACAATTTACACACAATAAGCAATAGCTAATACTGCACACTGTATACACACAACACATAATAGTGACTAATACCGCCCACTGTAAGCACACATACTACACAAAAAGGGCAGTGTGTATAGAAAAAGAACACACGTTAGGCAGCACACACACACACACTGCACTCTGCCCAGCAGTTATTACTCACCAGAGCAGCAACTTTGTGATGGTGCCAGGCAGACACTGCTAATGGTGCCAGGCATCGTCTTGTATGCGCAAGTGCACATGTGCCAGTTGCTGGGTCACGGTTTTGGGAAAGGGGCCTGCTTACAACACACTTCTCCTGGCACACTGCCTTGCGTATCCCAGGCAGCAGGTTTGGTGGTACAGGTGCAGCCTGGCAGTGGGACTTGGGTGGTTATGGGCCCGTGGGTGCTCATAATTTTTTGTGGGTGCTAGGGCCCTTGAGCACCCACAGAATCGGCGCCTATGCCTGTTGGCAAATGTTTTGGGTGTTATGCATAAGTTACGCTACTACTGACGGCAGGACCGATGTTGTGTTTCTGCGGACGTAGGGTGCGTATGTGTGGCACTGGGGGCATATCTGGCATTGGGGGCATAACTAGCACTGTGGGGGCATATCTGGCACTGTGGGGCATATGTGTGGCACTGGGGGCATACATAGCACTGTGGGGGGCATATCTGGCACTGGGGGCATAAAGTTTTGTCATGTAGCCACTCCCCTTGTGTCATATGACCACGCCCCCTGACCACGCCCATTTTTTGCCGCACACCTTCGGCGCGCAGCACAGTACCACTAAGACGTTTTTTCTACTTGCACCACTGGGTTAGTCATGGTCCTTCATTACAGTAGATGAAGCATCCCTTGGAGATAAGTGGATTTTTATTGAATAGGATATTGTTTAAGGTTCCTAGCAGCACATAGTAGTCTTTCTTTAGATTTTTAATAATGAATAACAATGTATCTAGGTGGTTGTCCAATAGACAGTCTCACTCACAATACCCAGTGAGCCCTGTGCAAGCATCTTAGTTTTAAAAGGCCCTCCAAATCAGCAGGGAGGGCACCCAAGCAATACCATACCTCCCAACACTCCCGATTACAGCGAGACAGTCCCGATTATCAGGGCCTGTCCCGCTGTCCCTCCCGCGGTCGGCAGTGTCCCGCGGTGAGGGGGGGCAGTTGGGAGTCCCCCCTGTCGGCTGCTAAGCAGCGGGGAATAAACGCTGTGCGCATGCGCACAGCGTCTATTCCCGCAGCCAGGGGGCTGGGGGCATGGCTAGAGGCTCATAGAGCCTCTGGGTCATGCCCCCATAGCAGCAAAATGGGGGCGTGGCCTCACGGGAGCGCCGCAAGTATAGGCCACGCCCCCTAAATTAGGTCACACCCCCCCCGAAATTGTCCTCGCGCCTTCGGTGCGCATCAGCTGTGTCCCGGGTCAAGCGCGAAGAAAGTTGGGAGGTATGCAATACCCTCTGGAACTTTATTGATTGGATATAATTACTCCTAGAGCAGTATTCTTGATCGTAAAAGTAGAGTGGCATTCCTTGGTTTAAATATAGAAGTGGTGAACTAAAATAATTAAATGAAGAAATAAAATGCCACAGTGGGATCAAGTAAATACATCTTAGCATACATTTTAAAAGTATTTATTTATTCTATGGTTGGCCACCAGGTGGCATAAATAAGCTTTTTGCTGAAACTGTATGCTGCAAAGGGAAAAGCACAAGGAAGCTAGAAAAAGTGGAAATACTATAGGTTAGTGTTAACTGTAATGTCTGATGTTTGTATTTGCTTTGTCAGCTGGAATGTAATGAAAGCTGGATTCCCTTAGGAAATTAGAACACATGCTTGAGAAACCTCAGGTGAAGGACCAGAGTCCAGCGCCCAAAGGCGTGACCAATGATGGTGGAAACAGGAATAAAATAAATGTGTGATTTATTGAACAGTAACTTAGACAATGGCAATTAATGTTAGGAAGTCTTAGACTTAGCAGAAATTAACAGTATTAACTGTAAAGTCTTTGGACCCAGGTTTGCCCGAGTAGAGTCTCTGACCGGAGTTGAATCGGTAAAGAATGGAATCAGGGCGAGCTGAAGGAGTGGCTCGGATATTATCCGAGTAGAGTCTATGGCTGGAATGAAACCAGTGACTGGGAAAGGGAAGGTACTTGACAGGGTAGCAGTTTAGAAATACAGCAATGAAGTTCAGAACCAGAAGAAGACAAATTGATAGAATCGATGCTGGGAGTGACGTAATTGCAGCTAGTGGTTATGGTAAAGACCAATGTTCACCAATTGATGTTTGACATTCAATGTTTGCAATCGATGTTTGAATAATCAATGAAGACAATCGATGATGGAGATTGATAAAACAGGAGCTAGTGATCGATGATAACTACTAATAAAATCGATGGTAACAATCAATGTTTAACAATTAATGTTGTTGATCGATGCTAGAGATTGATGAAACTGAAACTAGCTATCAATTATATCAATTAGTGTTTGACAATCGATGTTGGAGATCGATGGCGAAGAGCGGACAGATGACTATGCAGGAATGGTATCTGGGTATACCAAGCGGGCTCAGTAGGAACTGTGGGACTTATTCTGGTTCACTCTCAGAAACAAAATCCTTCTCAAATGGACAAAACCATGTGCACTGCAGGTGGGCTAGATGTAACATGTGCAGAGAGGGTTAGATTTGGGTGACTTATTTTGTATCTGTGCAGGGAAAATACTGACTGCTTTATTTTTACACTGCAATATAGATCTCACTTCAAAGTAAAACCCCACCCAAATCTAACTCTCTCTGCACAAATTACATTTGCCCCACCTGCAGTGCACATGGTTTTGTCCATTTGAGAAGGAGTTTGCCTCTGAGAGTGAACCAGAATAAGAGTGTAACCTCCAGGGACAATGGAGAAAGTTCAGAGACAGCAGGATATAGCAGGAGCTGTGGAGACACACAGTAATACTGAATACATCACACAGGTATCAGAAGAACTTGGAATCAGCTCGAAATGATTTGGTTAACCCCTAACATTGGTATGAGCCAGACTGTGCAGCAGGTAGGAAATGTACATGCAGACACTGCAGGAGATCACTGGAGCTGATAAGGTATGCAGCTATTCTGGAGACATCATACAGATAACAGCAGTGCTTGGAATCAGCTGGAGGTGAACTGGTTAATACCAGCAACTCTGGTAGGAGTCAGACTGTGCAGCAGAATGTAATCAGACAAAGGCTATGCAAGGAAGGATTTTCCACAGGCCATAGGTGCCGATTCTGTGGGTGCTCAAGGGCTTGAGCACCCACGGAAATTCATGAGCACCCACTGGAAACAGTAATTCACACAATAAAATTTTGTGGCAACACCCCTTCCCTATAAAGCCACTCCCCTATAGTTTTGGCTTGAGAACCCACCAGAAAAACATAAATGGGCACCGATGTCACAGGCAGCAAGTAGCATAGGAAGCAGCTAGGCAGTAGACTTAATTGAACTGGCAATTTCCCAGGTCTCAACTGAGTATACTTAAAGGGCCTGCTGCAAGGTGATAGGCTAGAGTCTGATGTAAGTAACAGCAGGGCCGGGCCACCACTAGGCAGCATTAGGCATTTGCCTAGGGTGCCAGCCACTGGAGGGTGGAAGTCAAGAGCAGGAGTCGTTGTCCCCTGGAGTCGGTGGAAGTCAGGAGCAGGAGTCGTTGTCCCCTGGATGGAGGTGAGTGGCAACTCTCCCCCCCCCTCACTATCACCCCCCCCAACTACAGTGAGTGAGCACCGGACAATGGAGGTGAGCAGCAACTCTCCTCCCCCCTCACCTGGCAGCAATGAGGTGGCGATGACCGCACCTCATCACCCGGCACAAGGCACCACCCCCCACCCCCCGTGGAGCGAATTTCCCCCCCCACACACACACCCCCCCCCCCCCGTGGAGGGACGCAGCGGGTGAGCACCGGGCCACCGCATTACCACACTCCCCTGGAGCGATGAGGCAGCGGCTGCATCACCCCAGCCCCCCCGGTGGAGCGGGTGAGTGCCGGGGCACCCTCCCCCCCTGTCTGGGGAGCTCCAGTGCCCTGAGTAACAGTAATAACAGGATTGGCTGAAAGTAATCATGTTACTGCATCCAAGATGGACACGCCCATACCTGGAGAATGGAGGAAACTCTGGTTTGTACGCAGCTTGGCTGCGGCCTGCGGAGAGCAGAACTCTAGAACACAGGGAGAGACAGGCACAGGTGAGACAGGAGACCACCAAAGTATTGCAGAGAGCGCTTCAGTATGGAGCGCAGATTCGCCGAAGAGATGTCAGATTGTACACAGCATGTATACTTGGATTCACCCTCCTGGAAGCACAATGCAGAGCAAGTCTGGAGGAACACTTCAGAGGTAGGAAAGTGTTTCTAAAGGGCCCTACACCAGAAATTCATAATGGGAGATTCAGCATGAGAGATTTAAAATCTCTCACAGAAAGTGTTTAGGCAACTTCAGGGCAATAAAAAAAGTATTACAATTTAAATAATTGGGAAAAAATGGAATAAAGCCTGGGGGAGTGTCATCTTCTTTGTCTATAATAGAAAAATAAATAAATAATGTAAAAAAAATGGAGTGGGGGTTCCCCCCACCAGCATGACCAGCTCAGGGATCTCTGAGCCAGTCCTGGGTTCTCGAATTTAAATAAGGTCCCTCTATATTCAAGAAACCAGCACTGGGTACTTGGACTGGTCCTGGTTCCCAAAATACGGGGGATAGAGTGAGTAGAAGGAGTTTTCAAAAAATATTGGAACATCCTGCTAAAAGATTAGATTTTGAAAAAGACTTTACCTGCTAAACCAATTTTTATATATAAAAGAGCACCTACTATTAAAGATAGGCTGGTCTCAAGTGCTCTACACATGGATGGCAAAAGATTTTTACCAAGAAACAAAGGTTTCTACAGGTGTGGAGATTGTAGGATGTGTAAGTCTTGCAAATCTCCACTAACGAAAATCACCAAGTTTGAAATCAATGATAATACTGTGGAGATCAGAGATTTCGGAAATTTACTAAAGGAAATTTGTAAAAAATAGGTGTATTTGTATTCAGAAATTCACTTATTTTTTACATTTACTATCCCGAATATACGGCAATTCGTATTCGTATTGATAGCACATCATTACGAATACGAATTGCCGTATTTTCGGCATAGTAAATGTCAAAAATAAGTGTATTTCTGGATACAAATACACCTATTTTTTTACAAATTTCCTTTAGTAAATTTCCCCCTTCATTACTTGTCACACCAACTATGTAATTTATGCCATCATATGCACCTGTTCTTTTGCATATATTGGGAAGACCAAACCCCAGGTAAAAATTAGGTGGGCAGAACATGTTCGTAATATTTTAAATGGTAACATCAACCATCCTTTTTCCTTACATTTTAAGGAGAAGCATCAATGCAAAACAGAAGGTATAAAATCTTTTTGTGCAATAGCTTGGGTGCGAGACAATTGGAGAACCAAGAATAGAGATATAAGATTAGCCCAAACCGAAATGAGACATATTTTTTATTTCAAAACTTTGGCACCCACCGGGCTTAACGTTGATTTTGAGTTAAGGTGGTTTTTGTAATATATTTTTGGTAATATCCTTTTAAATGTTTCCATTTCTTATGTATCATTCTTAAGGTATTATTTTTCCATGCATATTGTGTATAAAAATTGTTAAACTAGATGGTATTCGTGTATAAGTGCGATTGACATAAAAACGGCCATTTTTAGCCATATTAAGTATAGAAATGGGCATAATATTCCTTAACCAAAATGGCCACCGATACAGATAACATAGGATCCTAACACTTATAGATTGAAATACCTGAATATATTTATTCTATTACATATGGGAGAATGTTATATTTCCCCCCTCTTTTTATATATTAGATATCAATCAAATTCAGGGCATAATCCACTAAAGACATAAAATGGCTGCCGCTAGATATTTATCTCAAACCGCCAGGATCCAATATGGCCACCGCTGTATGTTCACTCCATACAGCGGACGAAATTCATGGCCGCACATAAGACGGCTGCAGAAGGCGGAAGTGACGCGCATGCAAACTTCCGGTTTCGGTGCCGTCATAAAGGCGGAAGTGGAACTCCGGCGTTCTGCTGGTCTTCTACCTTCACAAGGAGGGAACTGTGGAAACAGTCCACCACAAGAATATCTAAACGGAGGACTCGCTTCCGGTATGTCCACTTTTGTGTTTTATATTAAGCCCGACAATAAGAGTTTTTTTACCTTCTAAAATTGACCTTTTATGAAAATGTTTTTATGTTTATTTAGACACACATCTTGATAAAGGCACCACAGTGTGCTGAAACGCGTCGATATCAGTGTCTATTGTTTTATTCAGAGAGGTACAGCATTTACCATACAGTATTGTCCGCACTTCACCCGGGTCCCAACTAGTGTGAGATTTATTGCTGGAAGGAATGTGAGCCTCTATTGTGTTTTATTGGAAATAAAGCTGTTTTATTTGGAAAGAAATATTGGAAGATTTTATATCTGGAAAAGATACCATGATAGGAGTCGCCCTAACCTGTTTATGTAAGCATACATGTAAGTATCTGTCTATAAAGCACGAGTGGGGTGACCCTATAAAGACCCCTTTTGGATTGTCTGGAAACTTTGGGAGCACACCTTTCCTGATTGTCCCCCCACACGTTTCTGGAGATAAAATCCAATTTTGTGTATTCTCCTTTTGTTTCATATATCCATACTGTATCTGGAATTTGGAGAAAAATAATGGAGACCACTCTGGGACACTTCTAGCGCAAGGAGACAGAACTTTGTACTTTTGCCATTGTCTATTTTTGGATGGTCCGGTGACCATTATCTTTCTGTCTTGTGCAGCTTGGAGATTACAGCGCCATAGGTGAAATTGTATCTTTTTCCTTGCATTTGTACTATCACCGTTGATTTCACCTGGGCTGCAGTATGTTCCAACATAGAGTTAATAGAAACAGACTCATTCAGGACGCTTTTTCATATAATAATGATACTCACCATGTAGATTAAGAGGATGCAACCCTAGAAGGGCTTATGAACAAATTAGAAAATGTTCTTCTTAAAGAGAACAGAACATGGTGGGAGATTGTCAGTCTTGAGAAATATGCAGCAGCAAACATCATACCCAAAGGTCTCAAGATTGACAAAAAAGCTTCCTTTAACAACAGCTCAAATATTTTTAAAACTAAATGGGAAGAGACTATCAAAAACTGTTCATTTGCACTCATAGATTTAATCTTGGGTGAACGAAGAACAGAGTTGAAAGAATTAGAAAAACAAATACATGAGTATGAGAAATTAGTAGGACCGTTCATTGATATGGAGGATTATAAAAAACTCAAGAGCAGAACAGTCGAGAAAATTAAAAAGAATGAAAGGGAACTGATGCTAAAAAAATCAAAAAAATTCAGGAGAGACCACCTAGAAATTCAAACCAAAACCAGTGAGGGAAGCAATAAACAAAATCATGCTCCGCCCATTGTGATAGATCAGACCCCAAATTGTCCCAAAGTTAAAAACACAAAAGGGCCAAATAAAACCAATAAAGATCCTCAATCCTATGTTACTCCATTTAACAAATATCGTGGGCCCCACCATAGAAATAATGAGGGGGGTCACCCTAACCGTGAAGAGTTCCTCCCGAACCAGCGGTCCAGTTGGCAAGGGGAACCTTACGTTGAAAATAGGAGATACTATACCCCTAGAAACTATACTTATCCTCATAACAGATAATAGAATCGCAATTATAAACCAAGAAGGTTTTTGTATGATGAAAAAACGAATAATGATTCCAGGCCCACATTTGAGTCACATAATAGGTTTAATCACCTAAATAAACGAGAATAAGACAACTTTTTTCCATCTGGAATGAGAAAGCCTTTTTTAGAGAGAGGAAGATTCAGAAGGAGGGACAACTAGATAAAAAGAAAACCACTCTACCCACCCAGAAGCATAAAACAAAACGTGGCAAAAGAGGGGGGAAGAAGAAAAATTATAAAAATAAAAAAGAAAGAGAAAGACTAACATCGAATCTAACAATCAGGTAGATGAATTGGAGTAAAGAGGTGTAAAAATCTTCAACCTCAGTTCCTATGTCTTAAATGAAATAGAACAAAAAGTCTTACAAAGAGGTATGAAGTTTTGTCCTATGAATGACATAAATCATTTTGACGTTTATGTAGACTTGCATAAATTTGTGAGCAAACTTTCCATTAAGAGATTTTTCGATAAAACAGATGATGATTCTGTAGAGATAGAACCCTTTAAGAAAAAATCAATATTCAATCCTACCCATAGCAAAGGTTGTTTCATGGAGACCTTTCAGAAAAGTGTTTTGGAAGATCTCAGTAAAATTAAAGTACTGCCCCCCAACCGCACTGATAATTTAACCAAAGGTGAACATGAATCCTTTATCCTTGCAGAAAAACAAGGACATTATAATTAAACCCCCGGATAAGGGGGGCAGTATAGTCATTATGGACCTCACATCGTATAGAGAAGAGGCCTTCTGTCAACTAAATGACGGTACTACTTACAAAAAACTCAAAGGGGATCAGGATCTTATTAATAGATCATTTGAAGATGGTACTTTTAACAAGAATGTTAAAGAATTTTTGATAAATGAAAACTTCTCTGTACCGGTATTATATCTTTTACCGAAGATACATAAAGATGCCGAAAAGCCACCAGGGAGGCCTATTGTGGCAGCGACTAATTCAATTACTGCCAATTTATCGGCCTATATAGACCATCAATTACAACCTATGGTCATCAATGAGAGATCACATCTGAGAGATACTAAGGACATTCTTAACCGCCTCACAGAGGTACAATGGGGGTCAGAATTTTTTTCTAATAACAGCAGATGTTTCATCTCTTTATACTATTATTGCACATCATTTAGGCATACAGGCCGTTAGGAAAACCTTGCATCTGAACAATGTAGAGGCAAATATGAGAAGTTTCATTTTGGAAGGCATTTCCTTCATTTTAGAAAATAATTATTTTAATTTTGATGGTTCATTTTATAAACAGTCAGTCGGTACCGCCATGGGCACCAGGTTCGCGCCCAGCTATGCCAATCTATTCATGTCCAGGTGGGAGGAGTCTAATGTTTGGACGGGGCATTGCTGGGGCAAGGACCTGGTGCATTGGTGGCGGTATATCGACGATATTTTCTTTATTTGGCGGGGGAGTGAGGATGACCTCCAAAAGTTTTGTGCCCATCTAAATAATAATGATGCCAATATTCTACTCAGTTTTGAAATTAGTCAAAAAAGTGTTCATTTTTTGGATTTAAGAATAGAGATCATTGATGGTAAAATTGAAACGTGCACATTCAATAAACCCACAGATTGTAACACATATATACCCAGAACAAGCAATCACCTCACCACATGGCTTGAAAATGTCCCAAAAGAGCAATTTACACGTCTGAGGCTAAATACACAGAACAAGCCAAAAAAATGGTAGAGGATTTTTCTGTTAAAGGGTATGATATAAACAGTCTGCAAAATGTAGCGGACCAAGTGGGGGAGGTAGAAAGAAGTCTCCTTTTGATAAATAAAGATCCCAAACCAAAAAAGGATAAGAATAATTATACTATTGCATTTAATACAGGCTACCACAAGAGGCACAAACAAGTCGAAGGAGTTTTCAAAAAATATTGGAACATCCTGCTAAAAGATTAGATTTTGAAAAAGACTTTACCTGCTAAACCAATTTTTATATATAAAAGAGCACCTACTATTAAAGATAGGCTGGTCTCAAGTGCTCTACACATGGATGGCAAAAGATTTTTACCAAGAAACAAAGGTTTCTACAGGTGTGGAGATTGTAGGATGTGTAAGTCTTGCAAATCTCCACTAACGAAAATCACCAAGTTTGAAATCAATGATAATACTGTGGAGATCAGTGATTTCATTACTTGTCACACCAACTATGTGATTTATGCCATCATATGCACCTGTTCTTTAGCATATATTGGGAAGACCAAACGCCAGGTAAAAATTAGGTGGGCAGAACATGTTCGTAATATTTTAAATGGTAACATAAACCATCCTTTTTCCTTACATTTTAAGGAGAAGCATCAATGCAAAACAGAAGGTATAAAATCTTTTTGTGCAATAGCTTGGGTGCGAGACAATTGGAGAACCAAGAATAGAGATATAAGATTAGCCCAAACCGAAATGAGACATATTTTTGATTTCAAAACTTTGGCACCCACCGGGCTTAACGTTGATTTTGAGTTAAGGTGGTTTTTGTAATATATTTTTGGTAATATCCTTTTAAATGTTTCCATTTCTTATGTATCATTCTTAAGGTATTATTTTTCCATGCATATTGTGTATAAAAATTGTTAAACTAGATGGTATTCGTGTATAAGTGCGATTGACATAAAAACGGCCATTTTTAGCCATATTAAGTATAGAAATGGGCATAATATCCCTTAACCAAAATGGCCACCGATACAGATAACATAGGATCCTAAAGCTGGCCATACATCAGAAAGATATTGTACCCAATCATACAATCTCAATTGATTGTAAGATGGATTGTATGCAGATTGTGTGCACATCTTGTGTACACAATCATACAATCAATCATAAGATGGATTGTATGACTGATTGTATGATGGATTGTATGCAGATTGTGTGCACATCTTGTGTACAAAATCATGCAGCAGATGGATTGTATGACTGATTGTATGATGGATTGTGTGTAGATTGTGTGTCCAAAAACCGCCAAGGACTGCTGGGGATTTCAAGGGAAATTGTACACAATCATGAGTGCAATCGATCTTAAGATCGATCTTTCTGATGTATGGCCAGCTTAACACTTATAGATTAAAATACCTGAATATATTTATTCTATTACATATGGGAGAATGTTATATTTCCCCCCTCTTTTTATATATTAGATATCAATTATCAAATTCAGGGCATAATCCACTAAAGACATAAAATGGCTGCCGCTAGATATTTATCTCAAACTGCCAGGATCCAATATGGCCACCGCTGTATGTTCACTCCATACAGCGGACGAAATTCATGGCCGCACATAAGACGGCTGCAGAAGGCGGAAGTGACGCGCATGCGAACTTCCGGTTTTGGGTGCCGTCATAAAGGCGGAAGTGGAACTCCGGCGTTCTGCTGGTCTTCTACCTTCACGTGGAGGGAACTGTGGAAACAGTCCCCCACAAGAATATCTAAACGGAGGACTCGCTTCCGGTATGTCCACTTTTGTGTTTTATATTAAGCCCGACAATAAGAGTTTTTTTACCTTCTAAAATTGACCTTTTATGAAAATGTTTTTATGTTTATTTAGACACACATCTTGATAAAGGCACCGCAGTGTGCTAAAACGCGTCGATATCAGTGTCTATTGTTTTATTCAGAGAGGTACAGCATTTACCATACAGTATTGTCCGCACTTCACCCGGGTCCCAACTAGTGTGAGATATATTGCTGGAAGGAATGTGAGCCTCTATTGTGTTTTATTGGAAATAAAGCTGTTTTATTTGGAAAGAAATATTGGAAGATTTTATATCTGGAAAAGATACCATGATAGGAGTCGCCCTAACCTGTTTATGTAAGCATACGTGTAAGCATCTGTCTATAAAGCACGAGTGGGGTGACCCTATAAAGACCCCTTTTGGATTGTCTGGAAACTTTGGGAGCATACCTTTCCTGATTGTCCCCCCACACGTTTCTGGAGATAAAATCCAATATAATATAAATATTAAAATTTTGTGTATTCTCCTTTTGTTTCATATATCCATACTGTATCTGGAATTTGGAGAAAAATAATGGAGACCACTCTGGGCCACTTCTAGCACAAGGAGACCGAACTTTGTACTTTTGCCATTGTCTATTTTTGGATGGTCCGGTGACCATTATCTTTCTGTCTTGTGCAGCTTGGAGATTACAGCGCCATAGGTGAAATTGCTTCTTTTTTCTTGCAGAAGTCCCCCATATGTTAAGGACCAGCACCAGACTCTTGAGCCGGCCCTGGTTCCCAAAATACGGGGAGAAAATGAGTGGGGGTCCCCCATATTTTAGGGACCAGCACCAGGCTCACTAGAAGGGGGTGTAATGCCATAGCCAGGAGACACATGGGTCCCGTGGCCAAAGCATTACCCATCCTAACTAGTCAGCCCAGGCCGGGAGTTTTTGGGGAGGTGGGGACCCCCCAAATAAAGGGTCCCTCCTCTCCAAGGCTCCCAGACCTCTCCTAAAGCCCAGGGCTATCCCCTGCACCCCTGGGCGGTGGGTGCAGGATTGAAAGCTGGTTTAAAACAGTAGTATTGTCCTTTACTGTAGGACTACAAATCCCAGCAAGCTTGCCCCACATGCTGGTACTTGGGAGAACCACAGGAACCAGAATGTGGGGCAATAAAGGCCCACTGATAACTATAGCCCCCTGTAAAGGAAATATTAAAATAAAAACACAAACATGGGTTTTAAACTATTTTATTAATCTGGTTCTTCTTTCTTCCCCCACAAGGGCCCCCTTGGGGCTTATGCGGTGTCTTCATCTGGGGGCGGAGGCTTTTTAAGCTCTTTTGTATGGACGCCGCCTCCCAGGGCTTGGTCTTCAGGAGCTCTTCTCTGCTCCACCTCTGCCATCAGACTGCCTACCCTGTGTCTCGAGGGGGGCGGGCCGATAACGTGACGAGCTGTGATTGGCTAGCCGCATCCATTTTTAAAATCTCCCTCCCCCACTGCTGCCAATGGATGAGGGGGACCCAGAACACCCCCCCCCCCCATGGGGACCCAGACCGCTGCGGTCGCCGCTGTGGGCAGGACCAGGACCATGCTGGAAGACCCCCCCTCCAGTGACAGTGATTGCTCAGAGCACATCCACACACGCAGAGATGTGCAGGGCCTTCTGAGCGACGACTTTTGGATTCACAGGCAGGGCTTTTTTTAATCGCAGACCCGCAGGGCCACTCATTTGCATCGCTGTGTGGACTACACACACAGTGATGTTTAACCATTTTCTGAGCGATTTTGTAAATTATGTAAATTCGCTCAGAAAGTGGCTGAATATATCTATGTGTGTAGGGGCCATAACACCCCAATTCATGACATTATCATTATTAATGATTATCAGTCTGTGGCGCTTACCCCGATCATTATGAAGTGTTTTGAACATTTAGTTTTAGGGCATTTAAAGGCTAACCTTTTGCCTACTCTAGATCCATACCAGTTTGCATATCGCAAATATAGAAGCACAGAAGATGCAGCTTCCCTGCTGATACATTCTGCATTAACACATTTGGATATAGGCAATTCATATGTTCAATTACTGTTTATAGATTTGAGTTCTGCCTTTAATACCATTATTCCAGTAAAATTCATTACCAAACTGTTAGATCTAGGAATCAACAGGATCATGGATTTCCTGACCAACAGACCCCAGGATGTGAGGTCAGAATCCATTCACTCGTCTACTATAACACAGGTGTAGCTCAGGGTTGTGTGCTAAGCCCATTTCTCTATTCTGTTTTCACCTCCAACTGTACACCAACTTATGGATCAAACACCATCATCAAATTTGCTGATGATACAACTGTTGTTGGTCTCATTACTAATAATGATGAGACAGCTTACAGAGAGGAGATACATCACTTGGCTACTTGGTGTAATGAGAATAATCTGGTTCTTAATGTCAGTAAAATGAAAGAGCTTATCGTAGGTTTTAGGAAATCTTCTGGTTTTAGGAAATCACTGAAAACTCAACACGAACCTTTTCAAATTGATGGATTGGATGTCGAACAGGTCTCTAGTTTTAAGTTTTTGGGAACCCACATCTCTGACTACCTGACTTCGTATGTGAATGTCTGGAGTTTGGTTAAAAAGGCTCATCAACGCCTTTTTTTCCTGAGAGTCCTAAAAAGACACAGTTTATGGGTAGATATATTGAAGAACTTCTATCGCGGTCCGATTTAAAGCATCTTAACCAGCTGCACTACCGTATGGCATGGGAGCTGCACAGTAGCAGAACGCAGGATGGTTCAGTGGGTAGTTAAGACAGCTGAGTGGCTTGTTCTCTTCTAACGATGGCAGATATTGGGAAGAAATGTTGCTCATGACGGGCACGGAGTATTATGAAGGATCCGACTCACCCGGCTCAGAGATTGTTCACACTCTTGCCGTCCGGTAGGCGTTTTAGATGCCTTAAGGCTAAAACAGGTAGATTAAAAAATAGCTTTTTTCCAAGAGCTGTTGTGGTATTGAATATAGCAGGTTACCTTCTACTGATATAGCAGGTTTTTATTAATAGTATAGTGGTTTTATTAGTGTATAGTGGGGGGGGGGGATAGGCAGTGCCAGATTAAGCCTTCGGGGGGCCCGGGGTACTTTAGACCGGGGGGCCCCCTTGCACTTGTCATTACTGGCCGCACACTGCATGGGAGAATATTATACTGTCAAAACACAGAGTAAAGGCAGAATAAACTTGGTCAATGGTTAACTGCAGGGGATATATATATATATATATATATATATATATATATATATACATATACACACACACACACACACACACCACATGAAAAGCCTGTGTTTGTCCCTCTGCCCCTTACTCTGGAGGAGACCTCACAGTCCTAGTGCTGCCTCTGATTAAAAACCCTCCCATGACTAAGCTGCTGCTTCTGTTCTCCATGGACCTGAGAAGCATGTAATGAGCTCCACCAATCAGAGCTCAGCACAAACTTCTCAGCCTCTGTCCTCTGGTGCAAAGTGTCATGGGACTTAGTCAACTCCCAGAAATGCACTGCACACTTGTGCAATCAGTGTGCCTTGGCTCCCGATGCTCAGCACCATAAATCATTGTCACATTGGCAGATAGGTGAAGCTGCAGCACTACCCCACCCATGCACAAAACCTTTAGCTAAAAAAAAACAAATAAAAACTTAATTTTTTTTTTTTTTTAAATACATGACAACCACAGGGGGCCCCTAGCTAGAGGGGGCCCAGGGGCACTGACCCCTTGTGCCTCCATTATAATCCGGCCCTGGGGATAGGTTTTATAGATTGTTGTATACTATATTGTAGCTGACTGATGCTAAACTGTATTTTGTTACTATGTTGTGCATGGTAATAACAATAAAGTGTATTGTATTGTATTTCTGCATAAGATGCCTAGGGAGTAAATAAAACATGTTGTTGCTGAGTGATACTTTGTTGTGTAGTACTAGTACCACCACAGAAGCGGCAATTTCCACACAGCTGCATATTTCCAGGTATACAGAAGATGGATGTGTACGCTGTCACAGATAACAGAATCAAGAAGTTGAGCAGGCACCCAAAGCACATGGGGCCTTATTCTGGTTCACTCCTAGCAAATTCCTTCTTAGATGGACAAAACCATGTGCAGGTGAGGTAGATGTTACTTGTGCAGAGAGAGTTAGATTTGGGTGGGGTTTTACTTCAAAGTGAGATCTATATTATATTGCATTGTAAAAATAAAGCCAGTCAGTATTTTCCCTGCACAGTAACAAAATAACTCACCCAAATCTAATTCTCTCTGCACATTTTACATCTGCCCCTCTGCAGTGCACATGGTTTTGTCCATCTAAGAAGGAATTTGCCAGAAGGAGTTAACCAAAATAAGGCCCATGGTCTTCCACAAATTGGGTGCAGGGAGCAGTGAGATCAGCATCACACCAGATCACAATAGATACATTAGATTACTTATGAAGCTTCAGTAGCTGACATTAAGGCAGCCTAACTGTACTCTTAGTGCCTAACCATCCCCCCCCAGCAGCCTAACCATACCCCCTAAGTGCCTAACATTGACCATCCGCCCAGCAGCCTAACCCTAACGCCTTAGTCCCAGCAGTATAACTGTACCTCCTTAGTGTCTAATGCTAACCATCCCCCAGCAGCCAAACCCTAACCATACCACTTTAGTGCCTAAGGCTAACCACCCCCCAGCAGCCTAACTGTACCCTGATAGTGCCTAGGCTTACCATCCTCCAGCAGCCTAACCCTAACCACACCGCCTTAATGTCTAACCATAACCCTTTCCTTCCTAATGCCTAACCCCCCCCACCCGCACCCTAACCCCCCCAACAGCCTAACAACCATAACCTCTCCTACACTGCCAAAACCCCCACTGCCTACACCCATTACACAGGCCACACACTCTATGAAGACCACACCCACACCAACCAGGTCACACACCCGATCACTCATCAAACCATCGCATGCATTTTTCACACCACACGTCAAAGCACAAAAATAGGCCCTTCATAAATTTTAGCTCCATGTGGACCTGTCACGGCCTGGCCTACTCACCATGCCGCTCCCTCCGTCTGCTGGGGGTCTGGCCGGGGGGGGGGGGGGTCTGGTGGGCAGCGGAGGTTAGTAGCTCCCCTGACGTTCAGCGGTGCTCGGCGCCGCCATCTTGATGTCAGGCGATGACAGGGGGCGGACCTTTTATGCCCTCTGTCAATCAGTCTGTCCTATCCCAGTACTGCTGGGCTCATAAATCCCAGCAGCTACTTTGTGCCTGTACTGGTGAAACTTCTAAATTGCGTGCACTCAGCTCCGAGCCACTGTTAGTAGCTGTCAAGCATTCCAGTGTTCCTGTCCAGTAACCTGTTAATTCCTTTGAACCTGTGACCCTGTTCCTGCTTACCCAGAGTCCCTGTCACCACGCCTGGTTACTAAGTTCTCCATTACCCTTGTTTCCGTCCTCCCTGAAGCCAGTTAGGCTACCTTCAGTTTCGGCATCCTGAGTTCTCCTGCTTTCAGTTCCCGTTATTAAAGCCAAGTCGGCCCTTTGAGTTCCAGTTATCCACCCAGGTGGCCATTTCTGTTCTCCCTTCTCCTGCCTCAAGTTCCAATGTCTCGACCTACACCAGTCTGAGGCCTCCTGTGATTGCTTCTGGCTAAGGGCCGTGACCTGCTGTCTGGACGCAGAAAAGGACAACTTTTACCATGGGTCCCTGGCAAAAACCGCTGGGCAGTTAAACTCCAAGCCTTCGCCAAGGAGTCCAGCCAAAACTCACGGTCGGTGTGTATATGTGTAGGTCTTACATCCTTCCAGCCAAGCTACAAGCTACTGTGCAGTCTGTCCTGGGACCGCAGCCTGAGACAGATCCTCAAACACCCGCTGTGACAGGACCTTAATCTGGCACTGTTAGTACATATACTCCTAAATATCTATTTGAAAACATTAGGAAACAGAATATTGGCACACAGACAATGGGGGGGGGGGGTGTTAATAAGACGGGAGTTCTATTTCATATGGGATGTTGCTATGGGCAACCAATCAGAATCTACTTCATATATATTTAGCGCCTTCTAGATTGTATCTGATTGGTTTCCCATAGCAACATCAAATGTGAAATAGAACTCCCATCTTCGAAAATCCCCCCCCCCCCCCCCCCCTGATTTCACAGTTAAACAAAAAAAGGTTTAGGTCCTGTTCATTGTGACATCATCTTTTAAATATATTGGATGATGCGGGTGAGAGTAGGAAGAAAGACAGTTGTTTTATCCTTTCACCTGGTACAGGCTAACTGGTGCCCTTCACGGTATCCGGACTATTTGTAGACCACAAGTAGATAGACAGCCATTAGGTCGACACCATTAGTTCGACAACTCAATAGGTCGACATGCTTTAAGGTCGACATACCATTAGGTCGACATGCCATTAGGTCGACATGTCATTAGGTCGACACTGCCATTAGGTCGACAGTGTCTAGGTCGACAGTCAAAAGGTCGACATGGGGTTTTTTCACTGTTTTTTGAGCCGACATGTGCCGACAGGCGGTATTTCATGCCCTACTATCCACTAGGGCGTGGTGGGAGAATAAAATAGTGTGCCCGAAGCATTGCAAGCGAAGCGAGCGATGCAAGGGGCTGTAGTTCACTTCAAACTGTGTCCATGTCGACTGTGTCGTCATTTCGGCCCAAAAACAGTGAAAAAATTATGTCGACCTTTTGACTGTCGACCTATTGGCAGTGTCGACCTAATGACATGTCGACCTAATGACATGTTGACCTAATGACATGTCGACCTAATGGTATGTCGACCTAATGACATGTCGACCTAATGGTATGTCGACCTAAAAGCATGTCGACCTATTGAGTCGTCGAACTAATGGTGTCGACCTATCGGCTGTCTATCTACTTGTTGTCTACAAATGGTCCCACATTCGCCCTTCATGCACACCTTGGATACAAGGATAGGTGATGAAATAGTGCCTAACAGGTAAAACAAGAGAATTAGGGAACCACTTTCCTAAGGATTACAAATAGAGAAAGAAATACACTAAATGGAGTTGAAGGCATATTATATGATCCCACAAAATAAAAAATAACACTGATGTTAGCCGAAAGGCATATATATTATATCCCTAAATACAGTATAGGTGATTGACAAGAGCACTGACAGCTTTGTATTATGTTGCTAAGCAACCCAATTTCACACTTGTCATTAGAATAATTGTAACAGTAAATGAAAGTTTTGTGTCTTTATAATAACATTTCTGCAAATTATATAGAAATGTTACCTAATACGCCCACCCAGGATATCAAAATCTCAGCATTGTCTTGATTGGTCAGATAGTAAAGAGAAGAAATACAAATTGGGATTTATTTCCCCCAGAGTTGCACAGAGTATAGTGGCAATGGGGACAAAGGTACAAAGGTAACAATCATTATCTACTGTACCCATGACAATTTACTCATTTTGCAATTCAGCCATGGTGTCTTTTTGACCTTAAATAATGCTGATCTATTCATAACATGGTTTAAATTGGTGTGATATTTGCAGATTGCATCCTCCATGGAAGATATACAGCATACTTACCTAATAAGAAACTGTTATTTAGCAACTACTATAGCAAGTTGAAATGTGGTGCTATATAAAATACTATATTCCAAATTACCCTGAAAAAAGGGCAGACTAGATGGACCAAGTGGTTCTTATCTGCTGTCAAATTCTATGTTTCTATACAATTATTCCTTGTAGATTAATGCTGATTTAACCACTTGAGTGGTATGCCCGGAAATTTTCTGGGCTTAGCTGCGCTGCCGCAGCGGGCTGTCCTGGAAAATTTCCGGGCATACCCCTAATATCAAGGTGTGTGCCAGTGGTGCTTGCAGCTGTGCACCACTGGTGCATCACCTGTCCAGGCA
The DNA here is from genome assembly GCF_055691185.1 of Crinia signifera. Classification (NCBI taxonomy): domain Eukaryota; kingdom Metazoa; phylum Chordata; class Amphibia; order Anura; family Myobatrachidae; genus Crinia; species Crinia signifera. The sequence continues at coordinate 414,800,978 of NC_139217.1, read as the reverse complement.
CCCCCCACCTCCTCTCCCGTTGCTGCCCCACACCTCATATCATGCGCCGAAGCTCCCCTGTCCCTGCCCCCGACGCCACTATTTGCAGGGAGCAGGCGTCAGGCTCGGGGCTATTCAGGGCAGCTCATGGGGACTCGGGAGCGCTCAGGACATCAGGTGCCCGAGTCCTCCCGAGCAGCCCTGAACATCCACGAGCGTGGCGCCTGTGGTCACTGCTGTGACTGACAGCTGGGGCAGCGGCAGAGGAGCTATGGCATAGAAACGCCGGAGCGGAGGTGAGGGGGGTGCCCGGACAAGTGGATGGGAGGGAGCATATGCTCTGTGGTGGGTTTTGCTGGGGCAGGACAAACCTGCCCTGGTAGGTTTGCCCTGCCCCAGCAAAACCCAACACTCAATGGGTTAAAGTGGTTCCATAATCTGTACATCTATATATACCGTTTGTTTTCTTTTTGTTCAAGTTTTAACTGTCTATAAATCACTAATAGACTAAAAACAGTACTTAATTAACTAAAGATAACCAGTAGTGATTCTGTGTATCTCTTTTAATGAAACTTGTTTCTGTTATATTGTTTTCAGTCATGGTTTTCTTGCTCCTAACTCTTTGAGTGCCAACATCTGTGAGAGATGTGAAAAATATCAGCAAAAAAATAAGCCAGCATCGCTCACATTTGTTATATGAATTCAAATGAAAAATGTGTAATACAAGATTATATTTCCTATGTAAGGTAATATTACAGGTCACTATGATGAATACAAATGTTTGCTTGGCAATTTTCACACTAATTTGACAAATCCACTTGGTACTGAAAGTGTTGACGTCCGACAAAAGTCTGACTTACGAATCATATAACATGTGCACACTGCTATCTCCTTGTGCTCCTTCATCAGCACCCTCTGACGAAGTCCCTGGATGATGAAACGCGTTGGGTGTGGCTATCAGCAGTAGCGTTGTATGCTTGGTTCACATCGAGGAGTAGCAGAGGCGATACAAGAACAGTCCCGGTCTCCCTGCATGTTCTGGTTTACCGATGTTCATTGTTTTGCTGGAAAGCTTTTATCTACTTATCCCATGTATGTCAGCATATATATATTTTCAAGTAAAATATTTGAACAGATTGCTCATTGTGCACTTTTCTCCCTTCTTTTTGAATGTATGTTGGGATCTGAGCTCGTGGTTGAGCGTGCTGGAGGAAGCTGCACTGCATGGTTCTTATTAATGGACCTAATTTGAACTGTCCTATAGATAGATTTAGATAAAGATAGATAAAGTCCAAAGTGTCTGCACTCAAACCATAAACAATGGCAACTGGGGGGTGCTCCATAAGATGAAGATCATCATAACATAGAAAAAAAATTGTATTTTGGCGGCGCCCATCGCATACCATAAGACATGCGATGGTATGCGATGCAACGCGATATCGCACAATGGCATACAATTTTAAAATTGTATGCCATTGTATATGGCATACAATGCGATGCGATGCGATTAAACATTGGATAAGCACCCTAATGGGTGCTTACAATGTTAAATGCACCCCCACGCCACCACCCACTATAAACGTGAACCTGAAGCGTGGCGAGCGCAGCGGTACGCGTCCTCCGACCTTTTCATACCCCCACTATCCACGTCGGCATGGAGAATTGAAAGTGTGGCGAGCGCAGCGAGCCACCGAGCCCGAAGCGTGGTGAGCGCAGCGAGCCCTTCGAGGGGACGCGGACACCTGTGAAGCCCGCGAGGGGACGCGGATACCTGTGAAGGTATCCGCGTCCCCTCGCGGGGCTCGACACGCTTCGGGCTCGGTGGTTTGCTGCGCTCGCCACACTTTCTATTCTCAACTCCACGCCGACGTGGATAGTGGGGGTATGAAAAGGTCGGAGGACGCGTACCGCCGCCCCTCGCGGGCACGCTGCGCTCGCCAAACTTCGGGTTCACGTTTATAGTGGGGTGGGGGGGTGGCTTGGGGGTGCATTTAACATTGTAAGCACCCATTAGGGTGCTTAAAAGCACCCTTTAGGGTGCTTATACAATCTTTCATCGCATAGGGGGCAAAAATCGCGTTGCATTGCATGCCATCGGGAGATCAGGGGCGCCGCCAAAATACACAAGTACCAAAGAATTTGTTAATGGGCACTCACCAAGGCTTAAGGGTAAAAGAGGTTTATTTAATTTCCATAAAGCAGAACTGATGGTGGATAGCTGCCTAGATGCTACATGTATGAAGCTGAACTGATCCTGATGACGATCCACTTTGGATTGAAACATCGATCTGCTTTATGGCAATAAAATAAAATCCTCTTTTACCCTTATGCCTTGATGAGTGCCCATTACCAAATTCTTTCAATAGAGAGAGAGTTAGAGAGAGAGAGAGAGAGAGAGAGAGAGAGATAGAGAGAGATCTATCTGGATGGCGCTCACGAGTATAATCAACCAATACAACATGACAGTGGCGTAAGTTCGTCCTAATTGCCCGGGGGCAAGATAAATATTGGTGCCCCCCATGCCCACACACACAAACTTATAGAAATATATGTATGCATGTGTGTATGTATGTATATTATGTTTAAAATATAGTGTGATGTCTATGGTCCTGCTAAGAGGGGGAGTCATCCTCAGAAGAGATAGCAACAGCTTCCAATGAACTGATTCAAACTTGTAGGGGAGGAGAGGTGCCCCCTTGGGAGCCGGAGCCCGGCGGCAGATGACTACATTTCCTCCCAGTTACCCCTCTGCAACATGACAAGCATTAGGTCGACAATAGCCCTTACAGGGGAAAATACACACACACAATGTTCCCAACAGGGAAAAAAGACATACATTGGCTCCCACTTGGATAATATATCGCACACATTTGCCCCATTGCCCCCAGAAACTTCCTCAGCCACAGCCTCATCACCATCTCCAGCCACAGCCTCCATAACCATCCTCAGACACAGCCTCCATCACCATCCTCAGCCACAGCCCCATTCAGGGATGGAATAAGGGTGTCACAACATTCAGTTATTGTATTGTTTCTTACCTGGTTTGTGGCTTCTCCTGTCTGTTCAGCCTGCTCCATGCTGCAAGGAAAGTCTGTGTGGCCTGAGCTTTGCTAATTACAGCACCTGGAGGAGTCCTTGCTGCTGACAGCTCTGTATAGTTGAACTGTGCTGTGAGATCTGAGCTCAGCTAATTAGTTACACCTGGGTAACTCTCTCCTGCAGGAGAGTTCAGTGTAAACTGAGCATGCTCAGCCCATTGATTAGTTCACCTGTGGGTTTTTCTGTGCTTCCTATAAAGGGCAGCCTCTGGGAGACAGAAGCTGCCAGAGTATAGGTTCACACCAGCTCCAGCGTCCTTGTGCTTAGTATATTACCAGTTTCCTGATTACCATATTTGACCCCGGCTTATTTCCTGACTATTCTCCTGCCTGATCCTTTGGTACCGTGTCCAGTGACTCTGTGTATGACCCAGCTTGCCGTTTGACTATTCTTCAGCCTTATCCCAGTGTACCGCGAACTGTGCTTCCAGTGTATGACCCGGCCTGTCCTTGGATACTCCTTTGCCTTTCCCTTGTGTTCCTACTTGCCCGCACTGATACCAACTCGGCTAGACGACCACGCTTCCATATTTCACAAGCTACCGCCACTCATACGGGGAACCTGACCAGGGGGCCGCGACCGACGTGTCGGGTGCCGCAGAAGCCCATATCCCGCTTGGAGGGGTCACTGGCAGAAAACCCCCGGCACGGTTAGACTCCGCGCCCCTGTGTCAGGTCTAGCCAATCCCCGAGTGGTAGTGCACCCCAAGTTTGTGACAGAATACTCTGGCCCAACTGGAATATGGATGCTGTTAGTGGCATGTCTCATAAAGAACTCCTGGAACACCTGCTGGTCCGGGTTGACAAGCAAGGACAGCACCAAGCTCTGATTATGCAAAGCTTGCAAACTCTGCAGCAGCAATTGGACCTCGTTCCACCCTCTCCAACACCAGTGATTTCTGATCCGGAGTTCATTAGGGTGCCTCGCCTGCTAATACAGCAGTTACAGGAGCTGCTGTCTAACGTCCTCACCCTTGTCACCAAACTGCTCGGCGAGTCTACTGTGGGCTTGGTGCCTGCAAGACCCTCAGATTCCACTCCGGGTACCCCATTGGCAAATACATCTGTGCCCTTAAAGGACAAGTACGTGAGTCGGCCTCGTCCCCAGTTGTCAGGTGAGGAACGCCAGCGACGCAGGTCCTTAAATTTATGTTTTTTATTGTGGAGACCAGGACCATTTGATTGGGGATTGCTCCCTCCGAGAGGCCAGGAATAAGGTTGTTGCTTCTGTGCCCGCTCAGGAAGAGTTTCAAGGCTATCACTGGGGTCCAAGAACTAAAATCTTTTTACCTAAAAGCAGTACATTTTCGGTCAAGCCGCAAGAAGCGAACCCGAGTGTCAAGTTCCGAGAGGGGAGTCCGGGTGTCCAACCCCAGGAGGGGGTCCCATCAGTCCAACCCCAGGAGGGGGTCCTGTCCATCCAGCCCCAGGAGGGAGTTCATGGTCACAAGCCCCAGGAGGGGAGTCCGAGTATCAAACCCAAAGATGGGGTTCTGTCCAGCCAGCCCCAGAAGGGGGTTCTGTTAGTCCAGCCCAAGGAGGGGCTTCCGAGTATTGTGCTCCAGGAGGAGCTTCCTAGTGTCTTGCCCAAGGAAGGGCTTCCTAGTGTCTTGCCCGAAGAGGGGCATCAAAGTGTTTCACCCCAAGTGGACTCTCACAGTGTCGAGTTCCGAGAGGGGTCTCAGAATGGCGAGCCCCAAGAAGGGGTACAGAGTCTTTTTCCTCAGACGGGGTCTCGGAGGGTAATTTCCCAAGAGGGTTCTCAAATTCTCAAGCCGCAGAACGGGGTTCAGAGTGTCGTGCACCAGGAGGGGTCTCAGACTGTCAGACTCCAAGCAGGGTCTCAGAGTACCACACCCCAAACAGGGTCTCTGAGCATTGCGCCCCAGGAGGGTTTCCCGAGCACTGCACCCCAAGAGGGGTCTCTGAAAGTGGTACCCCAAAAAGGGCCTCTGAGTACACTACCCCAAGAGGAATCTCCGAGAGTTGCACCCCAAAAGGATCCTCTGGTAGCCACACCCCAGGAAGGGTCTCTGAGTGTGGCTTCCCAGGTTGGGCCACTGAGCACTTTGCCTCAAGAAGGGGCTTCCGTCACCCCAGGTGGGGGTTCCGAGTCAATCGCCCCAGAAGGGGGTTCCGAGTCAATCGCCCCAGAAGGGGGTTCCGAGTCAATCGCCCCAGAAGGGGGTTCCGAGTCAATCGCCCCAGAAGGGGGTTCCGAGTCCGTCACCCCAGGTGGGGGTTCCGAGTCAATCGCCCCAGAAGGGGGTTCCGAGTCAATCGCCCCAGAAGGGGGTTCCGAGTCAATCGCCCCAGAAGGGGGTTCCGAGTCAATCGCCCCAGAAGGGGGTTCCGAGTCAATCGCCCCAGAAGGGGGTTCCGAGTCAATCGCCCCAGAAGGGGGCTCCGAGTCAATCGCCCCAGAAGGGGGCTCCGAGTCAATCGCCCCAGAAGGGGGCTCCGAGTCAATCGCCCCAGAAGGGGGTTCCGAGTCAGTCTCCCCAAGTGGGGGTTCCGAGTCCGTCACCCCAAGTGGGGGTTCCGAATCCGTCACCCCAAGTGGGGGTTCCGAATCCGTCACCCCAAGTGGGGGTTCCGAATCCGTCACCCCAAGTGGGGGTTCCGAATCCGTCACCCCAAGTGGGGGTTCCGAGTCCGTCACCCCAAGTGGGGGTTCCGAATCCGTCACCCCAAGTGGGGGTTCCGAGTCCGTCACCCCAGGTGGGGGTTCCGAGTCATTTACCCCAGGTGGGGGTTCCGAGTCATTTACCCCAGGTGGGGGTTCAGAGTCACTCACCCCAGGTGGGGGTTCCAGGTCTGTCACTCCTGGTGGAGATCCATCTGCCCTTGCCTCCGGGCATGAGGACCCATCTGCCCTTGCCTCCGGGCATGAGGACCCATCTGCCCTTGCCTCCGGGCATGAGGACCCATCTGCCCTTGCCTCCGGGCATGAGGACTTGTGTGTCGTGGCCTCCGGGCCAGTCTCTGTGGCCTCCGGGCCAGTCCCCGTGGCCTCCGGGCCTGCCTCTGTGGTCTCCAGGTCCACTTCCATGGCCTCCGGGCCTGTCTTCGTGGCCTCCGGGCCAGTCTCCACAGCCTCCGGGCCAGTCTCCACAGCCTCCGGGCCAGTCTCCACAGCCTCCGGGCCTACCTCCGTGGTCTCCGGGTCCGCTTCCTTGTCCTCCGGGCCTTCCTCCGTGGCCTCCGGGCCTGTCTCCATTGCCTCCATGGTCTCCAGGTGTGCATCCGTTGCCTCCGGGCCTGTCTCCATTACCTCTGCGGTCTCCAGGTCTGCTTCCATGACCCCTGGGCCTAAACATGTCAGCCAAGAAAAAATTTCTAGAGTACCGATGCCTACTGTACTGGACATCCATAAGGCTTCAGCAGTGCCTCAAGTTCAAGAGACGTCTATTGTGTCTAAGGTCCCACCAGGGTTGGCTAGTACACAAAAGCCAGCTGAAGAGTCTTCTGAAGATATTTGTTTTGATGGGAACCTTGCCCATTACCAGGCTTTAGCGGATCACTACTTAGATGCCATGAATCATGATCCATCTTCCAGTGTCAATATGGCAAATATTGTAAGATTTATGATCTTATCCTTCCGGGGAGAAGCACTAAAATGGGTCAATCCACTTGTTGAAGCCAATGATCCTCGACTGCAAGATCTGATATCATTCTCCAGGGCTGTGATCGAGAAATTTGAATCTAAGACTCCTTCATCCTCCCTGGCTAAAAGTCTGCCCATGCCTCTTCAAAACCATGGGTCATCTAGACGGCATACCGAGAGTACTAGAGCTTCTGCAAAAAATTTTTTGCCAAGATCTGAATCGAAGAACTCAATAGTTAGGGGCATCCGTGTCGGCTCTTTAGCACTTCATGGTCTCAAAGAATCATCCGCTAAAAAATCTTTGATTTGCACCCCAGAACTAGACTCCAACTCAGATTATGATTCTGAACACGATGCTGCTCCTTTTTTAGGTGGTCTAGTGTTGGCCAGAGCCCACTTTGAAGAGCCAGAGGCGTCACCAGCCTTGAAGGGATCTAAGTGTTCTTCTAAGAAAAAGAAGAAGCACCACAGGCGACCTTGAAAGTATCCATGTGGGGTGTTCGGAGCCCACCCCTAGAGGGGAGGGTAATGTCACAACATTCAGTTATTGTATTGTTTCTTACCTGGTTTGTGGCTTCTCCTGTCTGTTCAGCCTGCTCCATGCTGCAAGGAAAGTCTGTGTGGCCTGAGCTTTGCTAATTACAGCACCTGGAGGAGTCCTTGCTGCTGACAGCTCTGTATAGTTGAACTGTGCTGTGAGATCTGAGCTCAGCTAATTAGTTACACCTGGGTAACTCTCCTGCAGGAGAGTTCAGTGTAAACTGAGCATGCTCAGCCCATTGATTAGTTCACCTGTGGGTTTTTCTGTGCTTCCTATAAAGGGCAGCCTCTGGGAGACAGAAGCTGCCAGAGTATAGGTTCACACGAGCTCCAGCGTCCTTGTGCTTAGTATATTACCAGTTTCCTGATTACCATATTTGACCCCGGCTTATTTCCTGACTATTCTCCTGCCTGATCCTTTGGTACCGTGTCCAGTGACTCTGTGTATGACCCAGCTTGCCGTTTGACTATTCTTCAGCCTTATCCCAGTGTACCGCGAACTGTGCTTCCAGTGTATGACCCGGCCTGTCCTTGGATACTCCTTTGCCTTTCCCTTGTGTTCCTACTTGCCCGCACTGATACCAACTCGGCTAGACGACCACGCTTCCATATTTCACAAGCTACCGCCATTCATACGGGGAACCTGACCAGGGGGCCGCAACCGACGTGTCGGGTGCCGCAGAAGCCCATATCCCGCTTGGAGGGGTCACTGGCAGAAAACCCCCGGCACGGTTAGACTCCGCGCCCCTGTGTCAGGTCTAGCCAATCCCCGAGTGGTAGTGCACCCCAAGTTTGTGACAGAATACTCTGGTCCAACTGGAATATGGATGCTGTTAGTGGCATGTCTCATAAAGAACTCCTGGAACACCTGCTGGTCCGGGTTGACAAGCAAGGACAGCACCAAGCTCTGATTATGCAAAGCTTGCAAACTCTGCAGCAGCAATTGGACCTCGTTCCACCCTCTCCAACACCAGTGATTTCTGATCCGGAGTTCATTAGGGTGCCTCGCCTGCTAATACAGCAGTTACAGGAGCTGCTGTCTAACGTCCTCACCCTTGTCACCAAACTGCTCGGCGAGTCTACTGTGGGCTTGGTGCCTGCAAGACCCTCAGATTCCACTCCGGGTACCCCATTGGCAAATACATCTGTGCCCTTAAAGGACAAGTACGTGAGTCGGCCTCGTCCCCAGTTGTCAGGTGAGGAACGCCAGCGACGCAGGTCCTTAAATTTATGTTTTTATTGTGGAGACCAGGACCATTTGATTGGGGATTGCTCCCTCCGAGAGGCCAGGAATAAGGTTGTTGCTTCTGTGCCCGCTCAGGAAGAGTTTCAAGGCTATCACTGGGGTCCAAGAACTAAAATCTTTTTACCTAAAAGCAGTACATTTTCGGTCAAGCTGCAAGAAGCGAACCCGAGTGTCAAGTTCCGAGAGGGGAGTCCGGGTGTCCAACCCCAGGAGGGGGTCCCATCAGTCCAACCCCAGGAGGGGGTCCTGTCCATCCAGCCCCAGGAGGGAGTTCATGGTCACAAGCCCCAGGAGGGGAGTCCGAGTATCAAACCCAAAGATGGGGTTCTGTCCAGCCAGCCCCAGAAGGGGGTTCTGTTAGTCCAGCCCAAGGAGGGGCTTCCGAGTATTGTGCTCCAGGAGGAGCTTCCTAGTGTCCTGCCCAAGGAGGGGCTTCCGATTATTGTGCTCCAGGAGGAGCTTCCTAGTGTCTTGCCCAAGGAAGGGCTTCCTAGTGTCTTGCCCGAAGAGGGGCATCAAAGTGTTTCACCCCAAGTGGACTCTCACAGTGTCGAGTTCCGAGAGGGGTCTCAGAATGGCGAGCCCCAAGAAGGGGTACAGAGTCTTTTTCCTCAGACGGGGTCTCGGAGGGTAATTTCCCAAGAGGGTTCTCAAATTCTCAAGCCGCAGAACGGGGTTCAGAGTGTCGTGCACCAGGAGGGGTCTCAGACTGTCAGACTCCAAGCAGGGTCTCAGAGTACCACACCCCAAACAGGGTCTCTGAGCATTGCGCCCCAGGAGGGTTTCCCGAGCACTGCACCCCAAGAGGGGTCTCTGAAAGTGGTACCCCAAAAAGGGCCTCTGAGTACACTACCCCAAGAGGAATCTCCGAGAGTTGCACCCCAAAAGGATCCTCTGGTAGCCACACCCCAGGAAGGGTCTCTGAGTGTGGCTTCCCAGGTTGGGCCACTGAGCACTTTGCCTCAAGAAGGGGCTTCCGTCACCCCAGGTGGGGGTTCCGAGTCCGTCACCCCAGGTGGGGGTTCCGAGTCAATCGCCCCAGAAGGGGGTTCCGAGTCAATCGCCCCAGAAGGGGGTTCCGAGTCAATCGCCCCAGAAGGGGGTTCCGAGTCAATCGCCCCAGAAGGGGGTTCCGAGTCCGTCACTCCAGGTGGGGGTTCCGAGTCAATCGCCCCAGAAGGGGGTTCCGAGTCAATCGCCCCAGAAGGGGGTTCCGAGTCAATCGCCCCAGAAGGGGGTTCCGAGTCAATCGCCCCAGAAGGGGGTTCCGAGTCAATCGCCCCAGAAGGGGGTTCCGAGTCAATCGCCCCAGAAGGGGGTTCCGAGTCAATCGCCCCAGAAGGGGGCTCCGAGTCAATCGCCCCAGAAGGGGGTTCCGAGTCAGTCACCCCAAGTGGGGGTTCCGAGTCCGTCACCCCAAGTGGGGGTTCCGAGTCCGTCACCCCAAGTGGGGGTTCCGAATCCGTCACCCCAAGTGGGGGTTCCGAGTCCGTCACCCCAGGTGGGGGTTCCGAGTCATTTACCCCAGGTGGGGGTTCTGAGTTATTTACCCCAGGTGGGGGTTCCGAGTCATTTACCCCAGGTGGGGGTTCCGAGTCACTCACCCCAGGTGGGGGTTCCAGGTCTGTCACTCCTGGTGGAGATCCATCTGCCCTTGCCTCCGGGCATGAGGACCCATCTGCCCTTGCCTCCGGGCATGAGGACCCATCTGCCCTTGCCTCCGGGCATGAGGACCCATCTGCCCTTGCCTCCGGGCATGAGGACTTGTGTGTCGTGGCCTCCGGGCCAGTCTCTGTGGCCTCCGGGCCAGTCCCCGTGGCCTCCGGGCCTGCCTCTGTGGTCTCCAGGTCCACTTCCATGGCCTCCGGACCTGTCTTCGTGGCCTCCGGGCCAGTCTCCACAGCCTCCGGGCCAGTCTCCACAGCCTCCGGGCCAGTCTCCACAGCCTCCGGGCCTACCTCCGTGGTCTCCGGGTCCGCTTCCTTGTCCTCCGGGCCTTCCTCCGTGGCCTCCGGGCCTGTCTCCATTGCCTCCATGGTCTCCAGGTGTGCATCCGTTGCCTCCGGGCCTGTCTCCATTACCTCTGCGGTCTCCAGGTGTGCTTCCATGACCCCTGGGCCTAAACATGTCAGCCAAGAAAAAATTTCGAGAGTACCGATGCCTACTGTACTGGACATCCATAAGGCTTCAGCAGTGCCGCAAGTTCAAGAGACGTCCATTGTGTCTAAGGTCCCACCAGGGTTGGCTAGTACACAAAAGCCAGCTGAAGAGTCTTCTGAAGATATTTGTTTTGATGGGAACCTTGCCCATTACCAGGCTTTAGCGGATCACTACTTAGATGCCATGAATCATGATCCATCTTCCAGTGTCAATATGGCAAATATTGTAAGATTTATGATCTTATCCTTCCGGGGAGAAGCACTAAAATGGGTCAATCCACTTGTTGAAGCCAATGATCCTCGACTGCAAGATCTGATATCATTCTCCAGGGCTGTGATCGAGAAATTTGAATCTAAGACTCCTTCATCCTCCCTGGCTAAAAGTCTGCCCATGCCTCTTCAAAACCATGGGTCATCTAGACGGCATACCGAGAGTACTAGAGCTTCTGCAAAAATTTTTTTGCCAAGATCTGAATCGAAGAACTCAATAGTTAGGGGCATCCGTGTCGGCTCTTTAGCACTTCATGGTCTCAAAGAATCATCCGCTAAAAAATCTTTGATTTGCACCCCAGAACTAGACTCCAACTCAGATTATGATTCTGAACACGATGCTGCTCCTTTTTTAGGTGGTCTAGTGTTGGCCAGAGCCCACTTTGAAGAGCCAGAGGCGTCACCAGCCTTGAAGGGATCTAAGTGTTCTTCTAAGAAAAAGAAGAAGCACCACAGGCGACCTTGAAAGTATCCATGTGGGGTGTTCGGAGCCCACCCCTAGAGGTGAGGGTAATGTCACAACATTCAGTTATTGTATTGTTTCTTACCTGGTTTGTGGCTTCTCCTGTCTGTTCAGCCTGCTCCATGCTGCAAGGAAAGTCTGTGTGGCCTGAGCTTTGCTAATTACAGCACCTGGAGGAGTCCTTGCTGCTGACAGCTCTGTATAGTTGAACTGTGCTGTGAGATCTGAGCTCAGCTAATTAGTTACACCTGGGTAACTCTCCTGCAGGAGAGTTCAGTGTAAACTGAGCATGCTCAGCCCATTGATTAGTTCACCTGTGGGTTTTTCTGTGCTTCCTATAAAGGGCAGCCTCTGGGAGACAGAAGCTGCCAGAGTATAGGTTCACACCAGCTCCAGCGTCCTTGTGCTTAGTATATTACCAGTTTCCTGATTACCATATTTGACCCCGGCTTATTTCCTGACTATTCTCCTGCCTGATCCTTTGGTACCGTGTCCAGTGACTCTGTGTATGACCCAGCTTGCCGTTTGACTATTCTTCAGCCTTATCCCAGTGTACCGCGAACTGTGCTTCCAGTGTATGACCCGGCCTGTCCTTGGATACTCCTTTGCCTTTCCCTTGTGTTCCTACTTGCCCGCACTGATACCAACTCGGCTAGACGACCACGCTTCCATATTTCACAAGCTACCGCCACTCATACGGGGAACCTGACCAGGGGGCCGCGACCGACGTGTCGGGTGCCGCAGAAGCCCATATCCCGCTTGGAGGGGTCACTGGCAGAAAACCCCCGGCACGGTTAGACTCCGCGCCCCTGTGTCAGGTCTAGCCAATCCCCGAGTGGTAGTGCACCCCAAGTTTGTGACAGGGAGGACCGATAGATGCGGCCGTCCTGGGGCCCCCACAAATTAAGGGCTCCCACATACTCAGAGCCTACTGAGGGGGACCCAGTCACTACAGATCATTTAGAGATTGATGCTCTTTCGGCTCCCCTGCTGCTGTCCTGTGTGGGTTCCGGCTGCTGCTGCACCCGTCAGCGCTTCTAGGGCCTTATTCTAGTTTACTCTTAGAAGCAAATTCCTTCTCAGCTGGACAAAACCATGTGCACTGCAGGGGGCAGATGTAACAGGTGCAGTTGTAATTAGATTTGGTGAGTTATTTTGTTTCTTTGCAGGGAAAATACTGTCTGCTTTATTTTTACACTGCAAAATAGAAAAACCCACCCAAATCTAACTCTCTCTGCACATGTTATATCTGCCCCACCTGCAGTGCACATGGTTTTGTCCATTTGAGAAGGAATTTGCCTCTAAGAGTATACTTTTCTACCTGACCCTCTCCATGCGGGAGAAAATGCTCTGTTTCTGGACTGTATGATTGCCATCACCTGTGGGGAGCTAGGTAAAGGTGTTTCACCACAGGTGATGGCAATCAGACATTACCAGGGAGTCCTGGAGCAGAGCATTTTCTCCAGCATGGAGAGGGTCAGGTAGGCAAGTATGTCTAAGAGTGAACTAGAATAAGGCCCTTAGTGTCGGCAGCTGCTGGTGTTATAAGTAAGCAGAGCTTCTACTGTTGGCAGCTGTGGGTGTTATGTGTAAGCAGTGCTTCTAGTGTCGGCAACCATGGGAGTAATGCAGCGCTTCTTCTGTCATCAATCATAGGCGTAATGCAACACTTCTAGTGTCGGCAACCATGGATAGAATGTAGCTCTCTAGTGACAGCAACCATGGGCATAATGTAGCGCTGGTAATACACATTTTTTAAGACAGGACCATGCACAGATGGTCTGGTCTGCATGTGTGGTGATTTTTAGTAACAATTTCTCATTTTCATTTAAACTGCGATTTATATACTTTATAATGGGAAAACATCTCGATGCGAGTTCCGGCTGTACTAAAAATCGCACCTTCAGAATGTTAGATTTCGTGGCAAAATCCGCGGTTTTTGGCATTTTTCACAACTCATTAAATATGCGATTTCAGAAAATCGTGCAATTTCGGCTGTTTTTGGTGAAAAAATCACACAAATCACATTTTCGCATCTCATTAAATTTCACCCATAGTATGTAATGGGCATCACGTGTGGCCTTATGATTACGGCACGTGGCTTTATGTGTAATTACAAAGTTCGCTAATATGTGCAATGGGCATTACGGTGTGTGGTATAATGTTAGGCCGTGCCCCCTTTTTGCTGTGCAAAGGGGGGGGGGTATGCAAAACATGCCCTTGCTCCGGGCACTGTGGCACCTAGCTACACCACTGGCTTCTAGTGTCGGGCGTAATGCAGCGCTTATTCTTATGTATAAACAACGTTACTGCTGTTGGCAACTGTGGGCATTATGTTTAAGCCACACTTATAGTGTTGCCAAACGTAGGCAAGCAGCGCTACTACTGTCTGCAGCTATGGGTGTTATATATAAACAGTGCTTCTAGTGTTGGCAACCATGGGTGTAATGCAGCGCTTATTCTTTCAGCAATGTAGGCATTATGTATAAACAACGCTACTGCTGTTGGCAACCGTGGGCATTATGTATAAGCAGCGCTACTACTGTCGGCAACAGTGGGTGTTTTGTATAAGCAATGCTACTAATGGACAACTGTGAGCGCTACTACTGTCGGTATTAGGCACCCCCAGTGGGTGAAGGCAACGGCCTTCACCCACTGGGGGGGGGGGGGGGGTGTTGGTCTTTGCCAGCAATTTGACTTGTGGTTGCCCCCACAAAGTCATTGCCCCTTGGCTCCCACCATCCTTGATCTGGCCCCAACACTTTCCTCAGCCATGACCCCAGGACCTTCTTCAGCCCCAGTCCCATCACCATCCTCAGCCACCAGCACCTCATCTTCCTCAGCCACAGCCCCATTATATTATTCAGCCACAGCAACATCCTCAGCCCCCATCACCTTCATGCAAGTAATTTTGCACACATTGTAAACTTGGGCACTCACAGCTTCCGAATAGTCCACAGTTTATTTTTATTGTCTTTTTCTTGGGTTCATTGTATAGTGCACTTACAAATGTAAAGGCATTTTCTAGAGGGCATTTAGTCCTATACCCTGATTACAATTACTGAAGTAACATCTGTAATTGTGGGGCACAGTTTTTTTGGGTAGTTTTTTGTTCAAATTGTGTAAACGAAAGGAAAATTTTTGCACTGGAAATGATACACTGCAAAGCCATCCGTATTCTCCTACAGATCTCTACTAAACAGATTTCATATAGCTGTACTGTTGTGGACAGTCATATGGCCGTACATAGCAATGACTCCACTGATGCTTCAGTTGTCCTTAAATAACTCTGCTTGGACACAGGCTCGATGTGTGCTAGACGAAGTCAGATTTGGTTTTGATTTTTCAAAACTGCATCATAAATACACTTTATACCAAACTAGCTGGAGAAGGCTAATTCACCTGTTTTTATGCCTGTGGCATCCAGAAATGTATGCCTTGGATTTCAGCCTCAAAACCACAAAATTGGTGCTCTAATACAGTATTTCCTGCCCAACTTATTAGAAGTCCTACAAATGTGGTCAATATGTACGTTATTTTGTCTTGTTTGTTTTTTTCAGGGAAAAAGACAAGTGGAAACATTTTAAAATGATAGTAAAGTCTGGTTCGCTTCAGAGGTGGATGCGATGCTAGTGTTGTCGCAGTTAAGCATTTTTGGTCTGCTCATGCTTCAGGGTCACAAAGGGAGTTATTCTAGTTAATTCTTTCTGACAAAATCCTTCTTAGATGGACAAAACCATGTGCACTGCAGGTGGGGCAGATGTTACTTGTGCAGAGAGAATTAGATTTGGGTGGGGTTTTTCTTCAAAGTGAGATCTATATTGAAGTGTAAAATCATGCAGTCAGTATTTTCCCTGCACAGAAACAAAATAACTCACCCAAATCTAATTCTCTCTGCACATGTTACATCTGCCCCCCTGCAGTGCACATGGTTTTGTCCATCTAAGAAGGATTTTGTCAGAAAGAATGAACTAGAATAAACCCCACAGTGTACATGTGCAGTCACTGATTAGCAGTAACCCTACAATTCTGGGGCACTTTAAGAGAGGACGAGGCCAGTGTGCAGCCTCCTCCATGTGGGCTCCCTCCTCTCTACTGGCAGCCGCACAGCCCAGAGCAATAGAGTTTGAGCACTAGAGCGCTCAGTCTGTATTGCACATGCACAATGCTCTGAAAAAATGGCCATTTTCCAACCGATTCCGGCAGTGCTGCTGCCTTCAACACGGGACTCCGGACGGTATTAAAAAATGGGTGCAGGGTGTGTGGTATGGGCCCCCCTGGGACTCAGGGGCCTATATGCTCTGCGCATATTGCACCCATTATAAATATGCCACTGCTACAATTCTAGGGGCTGATAAGCAGGAGTGGGTGGTGGCACAGCCTGTAACCAGGCATTGAATGCTATAAGCATGCTGATTGGTGGATTTCTGAAGCAATCCAGCAATCAGAATACTGACAACCATTCACTTTAAGGAAGCATATGGAGGGTTGACAGGACCGCAGGAGGAGCATACTATGGAGGAAATTTAATAGGATGAGAGATTCAGAAAGTGAGAGATTTGGTAAAAAATCTCCAGTTTTTTTTTAAAGCGGCAGTCATTTACACTGCAAAACCAGTTTGATTTTGCAGTGTAAATAATTGCCGCTTTAAAAAAAAAAACCTGGAGATTTCTCACCAAATCTCTCACTTTCTGAATCTCGCATCCTATAATGTTTAACTGGTTCATGTGAAAAGGTGTGTAGGGGCCCCAGTGCAGTGCAGTGTAGGGGCCTACAATGTTGTTAAGATGGCCCTGGTGGAAATGTTAATTATAGCATCCAATCAGATTCTTCTTATCATTTATCTAGTTCCTTCTAGAAGATAATACTGTAGCTAAAATCTGGCTGCTATGGTCTACATGACCATTAATATAAACCCACACTTTTCAAATAAAGTATAGTTACAGTGGATATGCTGGAGACCATGGGACTAATAGGGCCCTACACACATGCCGATGTGTGTAGGCTTTCTAGCTATGCTACGTCGGCTGAGCACCCAGCGCTATTGCTCAGCGCACAGCACTGACAGCCCACACACAGCGCGAGCTGTCAGTGCTGTGTGCTGAACGAGCTGAAAGCGTCTGTGTTCTTCAGTGAGAGAACACTGGCTAATATTGATGGACACTGTTCATTCTTCATTCTACCAGCGATAGCGACGCGCAGGGCCGCACACCGCTATCGCTAGCCCCTAAACACACACACAGCGATGTAGGGTCATTTTCTAAGCAATCTAGTCAGATTGCGTAGAAAATGGCTGAAAATCACTCATTGTGTAGGCCCTATAAGTCAAACACCATGTTCATGGAGCACACAGGTGGCTGATGTATTTAGTTTGTGTAAGAAGCGTGTATCCTGATTTCTAGCACACCGTGGAATTCCATGGGCGTTCCTAGGAGGTGACAGGTGAGCTAAGCAGATGCTGGCCTGTTACCCATAGCAACACACACAGAAGTCTATTGTCAGATGGAGAAACTGCAGCTGCCACATTTCAAGTGCAAGTATCAATAGTGCATCCAATGGTGCAACACGGTGTCAAACTCACCATGTGAATGTAGTGGGGCTAGCCATTACACAGCCTAGGCTTGTTTATAAAGAAATAAATATTTCATGTATGCATGAACACGTACCAGATGGATAACAGCAATGAACTGTTGTGGATGCATCACAATCCTGGGAATACAGTATAATGTAACATAAGCTTGCAATGGTGATTCTGTCTATGTAGTGTATTCCACAATAAGGTACAATGCATGTTATGGGGGATGAGAACTGAATTAAGTCTGCTAATGGTGAAATACATCGCCCTTAACACTTGGATGATATATTTTGGTTAGTGAAGGACTAAAATGGAATTCCAATGAGGCCGCCTTGTCTTGCTTTTAAAAGACAATACAGGATCAAATAAAGATGTTAGGCCTAATTCAGGGTTGTACGAAAGGCCAATATTTATGGAGATGGGTGATTGTTGCATACATTCCAAGGTACCTTAGGCAGAGTCTTAACCGTCTCAGGCATACTGTACACACAAAATATTAGACACATAGAATTTGACAGCAGATAAATACAGTACCACTTGGCCCATCTAGTCTGTCCCTTTTTAAACATTTTACCCAAACCATATTTGATCCTTATTTCAAGGATATCAATATGCCTATCCCAAGCATGTTTATTTTTTTTCTACTGTATTTGCCTCTTCCACCTCTGATGGGAGGCTATTCCACTTATCTACTACTCTTTCTGTGAAGTAATTTTTCCTCAAATTTCCCCTGAATCTTCCTCCCTCTAGTTTCAGTGCATGTCCTCGTGTTCTGCTGCTCCTCTTCCTGTAAAGAATGTCTCCCACCTGTACCTTGTTAAAACCCTTGACATATTTGAAAGTTTATATCATGTACTACCTTTCCCTTCTCTGCTCTAAACTATACATATTAAGTTATTTTAGTCTTTCCTGGTACATTTTGTGATGTAGGCCATGCACCATTTTAGTTACCTTTCTTTGTAGTCTCTAATGTATTTATATCCTTCTGGAGATATGGCCTCCAGAACTGAACACAATACTCTAGATGAGGTCGTACCAATGACCTATACAGTGGCATTATTACTTCTTTCTTTCTACTGCTGATACCTCTCCCTATGCAACCAAGCATCTGACTTGCCTTCTTCATTGCTTTGTTACATTGCCTACCTGGACTGCCTTTAAGTCCCCTGAAATAGTGACCCCTAGATCCCTCTCTTCCTCAGTAGTTTCCATTATAGTGCTATTTATACTATATGTAGTCTTTGGATTTTTGCGACCCAAATGCATGATTTAACATTTTTCGGCATTACACATTCGTTGCCACGCCCTTGACCATTCCTCTACTCCAGGGGTGTCCTTTTTGTGACGAGGGCCAGTTATGGTGAGGTGAAAATGTTTGGGGCCGACCAGTCCCCCACTCTGCCCCCATTCACTTTATGTTCCCCAGCCTGCCCCTTCATTGTATATTCCCTAGACTGCCCCCCACTTCTCTATATTTCCTCCAGCCTGCCCCCATTCACTGTATATTCCCCTGCCTGACCATCCTTCTCTGTATGTCCCCCAGCCTGCTCCTCCTTCACTGTATGTCCACCATTCACTGTATGTTCCCCACTCTGCACCCATTTACTCTGTCACCCAGCCGGTCCCCCCTTCTCTGAATGTCCATTCACTGTGTTCCAAAGCCTGACCCTCCATTCACTGTATGTCCCAAAGCCTGACCCTCCTTCACTGTATGTCCCCCAATCTGCCCCCATTCACTGTATGACTCCCATTCACTATGTCCCCTACTCTGCCCCCATTCCCTCTATGTCCCACAGCCTGCCCCCCCTCTCTGAATGTCCATCACTGCTTCCATTCACTGTATGTCCATTAGCCTGACCCTCCTTCCCTGTATGTCCCCCACTCTGCCCCCATTGACTGTATGTCCCTCTGCCTGCCCCCTCCGTTCTCTGTATGTTTCCCAGCCCCTTGTGTGAGCCAGAGGACCGAGAGGCAAAGCAGGAACTGCAAGGACAGGAGATGCTTGGACTCCCGCTGCCGCCCTCCACCACTCGGGAGGTTACGGAAGCAAGCTTCCCCCTTGCTGCACCCTCCCCACACACTGCTGTCACTGTGATTGCGGAGAAGGGGGATATACGATTGTAGCAGAAGGGGGTTGGACGCATACTCACCTGAAAGACGCCAAACACATCTCACTGTGGCGGCCGGCACCTCCTCACTGCTGCAGACAGCAAGGTAAAGGCATGCACGCCGGGGCCCCACCTTTGGGTCTGTGTGTCCCCCATCTGATGCTCCACCTGCTTCTGGCTGGAGGTTGTGGGCCGCTTGAAATAACAGCGCGGGCCACAATTGGCCCCCGGGCCTGACTTTGGACATGCCTGCTCTAATCTACCTAGATCATCATATCGTAACAGTGTCTCATTTGCTAAGGCCATTCTGCACTGGGTTACTCCAGGAACCAATTATCAAAGGATCAGCAACCATGTTGCACAGTTGCTTGGATCTACGAAGCCGCCGGTGAGCATCTCATTACATTTCCAAGCCTCTGTGACATTTGCATATTTTATCACATCCGCTGGAAACGGATCGCAATTGCGAATGTATTAGCATACATATATCTCTGAATGGCCAGTGTCCTTGCAACTCAGCGCGGCTTGAGGCAGCAATGAACAGGTCTTGGAAAGTGTTGGCAATATATTATCTTCCTGGTATTGCTAGGACACTATTGGGGACCTTAAATGGGGAGATAGTTAACTCACGTACTTTGGCAAACATGTTAGACTTCTTGATGTCTTCTTGATGCAAAGTTGTTGGAATGACTAAGTGACAGCCGAAACAGAGCACCTGATGTACTGACTCATATAGCAGCTCATGAGTGGCTGGCCACAGCACTCAGCGAATCGGAATTCAGCATCCATCAGTGCAATCGAGCCTAACACTTCTTTTGACTATCCCTTTTTCATTAGGATTCTTCAGCACCTTTTTACAGCACATGTGATGTCAGGGACACAGCAACCAGCTGGAAAGTCGTAATCAATTTGACAGTCCCAGAAATGTCTCGGGTAAATGAGGATATTTATATCCTCACACACAATGTGTCTGAACAATGTTAATCTTTAAAAACAAATCTAAACTAATATTTATTACAGCTGTAACAATCAGATCATAGAAAGATTCCAATCAGTTCAATGCAGTATGTGATAAAGAATTAACAATCTTTAAGGTACTGTACGTAGGGGGCCATTCTGATTTGTTCGGTCCCTGACGTATTCGTACCGGGGACGGATGTTTAAGCTCTGCGCATGAGCATATTCGCATATGCGCATGTGCAGGGCTGCTTTGTGGCTGCCTTTGGTGACTAGCATAGTTGCAGAGAGAGAGAGAGAGAGGCTGTATTGAGGCATACAGGGGGCATTCGCATGGGGGCGCCCAGAGTTCCCTGGGCATACCCATGAAAACTCTGGGTGCACCCAGGAAACAATTAGGCATCCTCCTGCGAATCCAGATGGGCAGCTGCCTGCCATGGGCATCAGCCACCTGCCCCGTCGGACCGGACGGCGCAAACATAGGTCAGTTAAGACTGACTTATATTTGTGAACAGGGGAAAAGTAATTCAAATGATTTCGCCCCCATACACACCCTTGTTAATGCAAAACATCCATTTGCAATGTGCCGGGAATGTACGCTTAGCGACATTAGTTGACTCGCTATGCAGCGAATTTACACTGCTTAGCGAGTCAACCAGAATCAGGCACTTAATGCCTCCCACTCGG
This sequence comes from Crinia signifera, assembly GCF_055691185.1. Classification (NCBI taxonomy): domain Eukaryota; kingdom Metazoa; phylum Chordata; class Amphibia; order Anura; family Myobatrachidae; genus Crinia; species Crinia signifera. The sequence continues at coordinate 414,780,289 of NC_139217.1, read as the reverse complement.
ATTCTATTACAGTACCATAAACTTATGAAATAAATTAACCATTCAGATTTCACTGGATGCTTGTTTTTCTGCCCTAAGTACCTTAGTTCCATTTCTATTTACTAATGGGTCAAACCAGACATAATGGGTGCACCAACAGAACATTGACATGTACTGACAAATTATTAAGAAAGATGGCATAACACACGCATGGCTTTATTAATCAATAATACAGCATCTAGCAGAGAGAACACATATCAGTTTTACTCTTCAAATGAAAGCTTTATACAGTGCCTCCCATAAGTATGTTGTCAGTGTTTTATTCCTGAAATGTTTTGCCTAAATGATTATTGGTGTGTGACATATGAAGAGTCAAACAAATGTTATGCAGATGATATTCTCCAAGGTGATCTCAAAAACCTATCCATAAAAAATGCACTAGAGACAACAGTTCACTATGAAAGACAAAGTAATTTTACTTATTTATCAGCAAAATACAAATTATACCTTGACACCAGCAGGAAAAATGTCTTCAATTTTTCCACATATGATCACTACAGACAGCTGAATAAGGTCCCTTAAGATATACAGATGTGTATAACTTAGTTATTTAACATCTTGCCATCTGGGGCGACAAAGTCCCGCTTATGCCGCTGTGAGACAGTTTTTTCAATGATAAGAAACGTTTGATTTTCCTCTTTTACAAACTTTCCATTTAATACACTAAAAGAAATAAACTAAAACATAAAACTAAAATTTGACATAAAACCAACTAAAGAAATGCAAGCGAGAACAAATTCACATGTAAAAGGTCATTGAGAGCTGTTTGTCAGGAATGGATTATTATTGAAAAAACAATGGATATTTTATTGTTTATTTAAAGTGTTCATTTCTGATATTGCATTATTCCAGAAATCTTGGATTGGTTCACATCTTTGGTTTAAATAGGGGTAAATTACTATCTGGAGCAACCTAAGGACAGGTCTGGCATAAAATATTGCACTTGTTAAATCCAGTCACCCGTGGCATAGTCAGTATAACATATTGTAACATTTATGACTCATGAAATTATAGTATTTGAATGGAAGTTGGTTGGTCGATACCAGGTGGTCGCCAGTTAAATGTTGACAGTTAAATGGTTGACATGGACTCAAATTGACAAGGTGAAAAGGTCAACATGTAAATAATCAACAAAGAAAAGGTCAAGACATGGTTTTCATGATTTCTAGGGTTAAGCAATTGGGGTAGGTATAGGGTTAGGCTGCCAGAGGTGGTTAGGCATTTGGTGAAGTGTTAAGTTTATGCTGCAAAAGGGGACATTAGGGTTAGACATCAGGGGAAGGGTTAGGGATAGACTGCAGAAGGTGATGGTTAGGGTTATGCACCAGGGGAGAGGGTTAGGGGTTGGCTGTGGAAGGAAATGGTTAGGTTTAAGCTGCAGAGGCAGGGCTAGAGATTGGCTGTGGAAGAGAACAGTTAGGGCTAGGGTTTGGCCGTGGAAGGGATTGGTTAGGCAGGAAGGGAAGGGTTAGGTATTGGCGCTATAGTAGGTTTAGGTTTAGTAATAAAATAATAAAAAAAAAGTGACAAACATTTCACTGTTGACCATTTGCACATCGATCTTTTGGGCCATATTGACCTTTTGATGCTGTCAGCCTATTAACTGTCAACCATTTGACTTTCAAACTATTGACCACACCCAAAATGAAAAGATATGATAGAGATAGATCTCCCCAATTAAAATCTGGAAAAATGTATCAGGGCTCAGAACACTGGGATCACTTATTTTTGTTCAGTCTTATCATTGAACAACCAAATCTGTAAAATATGGAAACACCCACAGATTTGGCTGGTCACTGATCAAGTTTGCCAATCATATTAATGTGCTATCTGGCAAGATTAGTAAAGTTAAATCCTGGCAAGAACCTATGAAAAGGAGTGCAGGTTACTTAAAAATACTACCAGTATGTAATCTGGTTACTCTAATTACTGGACAATCCAATCTATCAAATATGATCACTCAGCCAAAGATTTGGTTGTTTGGTGATCAAATTTACCAGCCATATAAAAACTTGATGGCAATCTTAGGAAACAAGAATTTACATAGTGGCAACTTACTATCAAGAAGAGTGCACTGTATCAACATAGGATTGGTGGACAATTCTTAAGCATGGCAGGTGGTCAATTACTAAGCGTAGCAAAGGTGGTCTAATAGTGGCTCAGGAAAATCTACCCATTACTGATAAGATAGCTATTTGTAAAATTTGGCAGATCACTGATGAACTCCCTTTTAAATGAAAAGAAATGTATACATTGTACTCTGATTCCATCCACAAAAAACCATTGGCTGAAGAAAACTATTATCATTTCAAAATATTATAGAAAATGAGCTTCAAATTATGTGGACCATATTTTAGGAGTTAATCAAATACGCCTCTGTTCGGCCACAAAATATTCTCATAAATGACCTAATTCGAAATGTCTCGACTAAACAGCAAACGTGAAATACTGTTATAAAAACAAATATTCTAACAGTACTATATTAAAACCCTTCTGGGTTACAAAAAAAAAGAAAAATTGAACACTGTGAAAGGGAAGACGTCACAGGAGATGGCACTGTCAGAACAAATGAAGAACTCTGGGTTTAGGCAACAGCCTTTATTCAGGTTCAAGTGGCTTGTTAAAAAAAAAAAATAACGGAAAGAATACATAGAATTTTAAGTTCCTGAAACACATGGTAAGAACAAGACACATCAGAATTCTTAAATCCATGTTAGAGGTGGGAATAAAAGGCAAACAAAAAACACATAAGATATTAGAATTTTACATTTTGTTTAATAATGGTTATGATTTGTCGCTCCTTATTACAGTTTGCCGTAAAGTGATACGTCACTTACAGTTATTACTTTGTTAGAACAACAGAACATTTTCATGCTAATCTGTGTGCTTTGGGAGTGTTTCATTTCGAAAGATAACTACAAAATGAGTTTAGATGTCAGGTTCTAAAGTGTAAATATTAATTTTACATATAATTAAAAAATAATATGCCACTTGGGTTATTTAAATTGTTTAATAAGAATGCTGCCTATGTTTTTCTTTTGTGTTGTTATATAGGATACGTTTAAATGTTCAATGTTAATACCCCCTGAGGCTCTGCCCCAAAAACACTTTAAATACAAAGGAATTGCAATAAAAGCAAATGAAGAGCTTTGCCAAGCCAAAGGTTGACAAGGTACAGTTCAGATAGTTAAAAAAATTATACTTTCGAGAAAGTGACAAAGTTGTGCTTTTATCTAATAAACGAGATCACCATTATGCTTTTACACCACAAGTAGGTAACCTAAGTTTCTACAGCTGTTTGGATCTACAAGTCCCGACATGCCTCTAGCTGACAGGGTTTGCTATAGCGCTTATGTCCTTAATGGCTTTAGAGCTACACGTCGCCTGGGAATTTTTGACACCATCCGAGTCTCAGAAACGGAGGGCCGACTATCATTCGTTTATTCTAAACTCTATTCCAATGCTTTTTTTGTATTTGTATCTATTATGCAAAGCTCTGCTAAAATTGCATTTACATTCTAGAATCTGCTGGTTACGTGACTACCAATATTTTGCACTCGTTAAAATGACAAACTTGCTTAACTAGAGTTTGCTGTATGCGTTGCTTCGAAAAAGTTGCTAGGTAAATTTTAAATATGGCTATTTATCTGGTTTTTTTTGTTTGTTTTTTGTTTATCATTACCTAGAAAGAACTCTTCAAAAAGGCAAATTACTGCTAACAATGCTTGTAAACTTGGTGGGTTATATATTTGCATATTTTGGAGACAACTTAAAAGATTGTTTATAACAGTTTACAAGTTATTTAGTTTCAGTGGGAAATGGATGTGAATTTCTTTTTGGTGACGTGTTACTGTACATTCTAACCAAAATCTGTTATAAAATACACTTGGCCTAAGTTTTTGATTTATGTACAATGCATGGCAGATCACCCAACTGGTTGAAAACAAAGGTTAATTAAAACATTTAACCTTGGTGGGTGTTTTAATGATTTCACTGAAAAATGGACCTGCAGAATGAATGCAGTTTTACAAAACAGCTACCCCTATACAGTACGCTGCCAAACAAATATTAATTGTTCCCTCCCCACTATTAAATAACAAAAAAAATGCTAGTTCAATGTTTATTTTATATTAGAATGCTGTACACAAGCATATTAATTTCACAGATTTTTTTTTCTTAAAGATATTATCTCATATAATTAGAAATACACATTTCAAAAACAAAAAAAAACTTCTACAAAGAGAAAACAGTTAATTAGTTTAGCAAAAGCGTGGAGTTCTTCAAGGTCCGAGGCGATATTTTTTTCATTTTCTTTTTTACAAAAAAAAAAAACTTCAGGTATTTTATTTTTTTTTAACTTTTCAGGACTGTAAAATATCAGCGAAGCTATCAAGGAAAAAAAAAAAACATTTTGGCTTAAGTTACCTACAAAAAGCCACAAATGTCTTGCAAACTTCATTTAACCTTTTTATATGAAAATAAGCAAAATGTAATTTACATAATTTATATTTCTATATATTAAGTGATGTATACCCAGAAATGAACAGCAAAATATGTAAACTATCAGAAACGCCATTTAGTATGGCCCTACATTGGTTGAAATAAGTGCCATATATTGGTTTCTTAGTATGTTGGTGTCTTTGAGTAGTTTACATTGATTAGGCGGCCCAGCCAATCTACAGTTATTCATTTGCCACCCGGTGCGCGGTGCTGGGTCGGTCGAAACCTCTGTACATTTTACCATATGTTGCATAACAGCTACTTTCTCTCGTGGAAAAGATTTGCCAATTCTGGCAAACGGTTCCTTTATTTTGTCTATTTACATGTAAATAACGTTGAACCTGCAACATAACAACTATCTATTGTGACAGACATTTTTTCAAAGGGAGCACAACAGTGAAAAAGAAGTTAGCTTCAAAATCTATTTTGTACAAGTTTTCTGTCGATAGCTTAAGTGCTAAGCTTGTTCTTTCAGCAGTTTTTACCCCTAAAATGGATCACTGAGGCATTTAAAAGTACTTTTACAAAACAGAGTACCTGACTTTATTTTTTTATACCCCCACACACGGCACATATAATGTATATCGACCCTCCCTCCCTGCCCAATTCCCATTAAGGTATAACACACACACTGCAAAAAAATTCTAATATATAAGGATTATATCATGTAGCCCATCCTTCAGAAAGCCTCATGCGCTTGACTGAGGGGCTTTCTCTTTCGTCCGGCGAAGGTCTGGTGAGTCCAATGGGGGAGTGGAAATCGTTCCGGTGGTCTTCTCGGTCACTTCCGTCATACGAGCTGCTGCAGCTGCTCAGGCTGTCAACAGGAGATCTCCCCGCGTCGTGACGTGTGTGTTGAGGATATCCCGAGGGGGTGGTGGTACGGTCTCTAGGAGGAGAAACAGGTTCTGACTTGATGTGAAGGCTTTGAGTAGAAGGCAGGGAGAGATTTGTACTCTGAGATAAGTGAGTGCTAGTGCAAGCTCTGTAGGAGGAAAGGAAACGCAGTTACAGTATGAGGAGGTTTAAACCACCTCTAAACTCACTAATGCTCACAAAACAGGACAAAAGGGGTTGATGTATCCAGCAGTGAAAAGACTGGAGAAGTGGACCAACCAATCGCAGCTTCCAGGTAGCATCTATCAAGTGCATACTATAAAATGATAGGCTAAAGCTTATTGGTTGCTATGGGAAACTTCTCAACTGATCCACGTCTCCTCTTTTCTCTGCTTGTTACATCAGCCTTAATGTAAGCAGGAGGACTAATGCTGTCATCAGCAATATGGCGCTAAGTGTATATTGTAAATATGGAGCTATACAAAGCTTGCTTTTCATTAAGAAAATTGTGTCCATGTAGGAGTAGCATTAAGGTGGAACTAGTAATACATACATTTTATATTAGCTTTAAAATAAAAGTTGCATTCAACTTTAAATATAACTGCTATCAGGAATACAGTACATCAGTGGTTCTCAACCTAGGTCCTCAACTACCCCCAAAAGTTCACGTTTTCCAGGTCACCTTGCGGTTCTGTGTGGAGACCTGGAAAACGTGCACTGTTGGGAGTACTTGTGGACCGAGTTTGAGAACCACTGCAGTACATCAGATGTACTCTTTGTAATTCTGCTTGGTCATCTGCAATAAATGTGGAGTAGCATTTAGAGCTTAGATCATTTAGGTAAGACAGCTCATTGGGAAGAGCACGCTATTCATTTAAACATACTACATGTCTTTTTTAAAGGCATAAACAGATTTGTGGCTGATCAAAAGTCGTATTCCCCATTGATCATTTATAGCAAGTTGGCATAGTGCAGCAATATGCAAAACCTCTATGGCTCGACAGGGAAGCAGGCGTTAGCAATCACTAAGTATTGTTACTATTAGAATGGATTCCTTCGTCATATGTACTAAAATTGCGTGCAAAAGCAATTATTTCAGTCAGTCCCAATGCGTTTTGTTTTAAATGCTAGGTACAATTACGTCTATGTTTCTAATCTGTATACTGTGTATACTAAGATTTATTGAATGTCATTATTGCAAATATAAGAACATTATGACCATGCATTACAGTCTTGTCCCATAACTGTGTTGGAGCAATGCTTCTCAAATCCACATGGACATGACAGAGTCACAAGCAAAATAATTAGCATCACCTGTGTATCTTTTATGAGTCAATAAATAATCTACCTATTTTCAGCTGGCAAATATGGAAAACATGTAGCGGAATGTATATAAATAAATATGGGAAATGATGCCCTAATATGTATCTCATGTAATATAGATAAATATGTCTGCCTACCACACAGCTTTCATGGAAAGCATATTCATATATCGGCAATTGTGTAACTGTAGCAGTATTATTAATGAGCTGCAAATGTTTAATTAATTGTAGGCAGTCAAACAATGTCCATAATCCCTGAAGCTATAGGTGTTTATATTAGTATAATATCATTTTTATTGTCTACGTAAAATCAGACTGATGGAAAATATTTTATCTAAAAGTGCCACCTGCTGGCAAACACTGCAGTTTACATGTTACACTGGATAACAAACAGTACATTTATTATATATATTAAGCATTTTTATCATACTCCACTAACACAATTTGAAACAATAATTTACAGTCAGTGTCAGTTTATTCTGCGATAAAATGTTAGTTGGAACATCTGTTCCCTGCAGATTAAAACTGATATAAAATATATAAGCTAATGACTCTGTTTCACTTTATAATATGTATGTAGCCCAAATAAATAGTGGCATTTATCAGTCCTTTGGGAATGTAATAAAACAATTAAATAAAAGTTAAATTTAAAAGTAAAATCATTTTTAATTAAAAATACTCGGTAGAGGTGTTGGGGCTGTGGGTACAATGGGGCAGATGTATTAAGCTTTAACAAGAGATAAATTCAAGTGTGATAAGGAGATATAAACATCCAGCCAATCACCTGCCAGCTGCCGTGATACAGGCTGTGTTGGAAAAAAGTCAGTAAGGAGGTGATTGGCTGGACATTTATCTCTCCTTATCACCCTTGGATTTATCTCTTGTTAAGGCTTCATACATCTGCCCCAATAATCCTAGAAGACAGGATAGATAACTAAATATGTAGTTTTATATGCTGAGTCATCTGGAAAATGAACCAACATCACTTTACAGCGGTCCTGCCTCTATAATTAGCAGCGAGAAACAAGCAATTTGGAAATGATATGGATGCAGCCATTTTTTTTGACAATAGCTTTAAATGATTAAGGTTCTAAGTATTTAAGCTAAGCTAATTGCCGGAAGATATATAAGTGCTGGCTAGAAAAATGACAAAGAGTACAGCAAAGTCATTACAGTATATATGCATTGTCCTCATGCAACATGCGATTGTGAACCACTTTAGAATGTTGCTCGGTGCAAGTCTTTTATCTACAGTACGATGGTATACTAAACAATACTGACGTGATTGGATGGTTGTCAAATTCTGTTTAGAAAGAATACACTCACATTCACGCATTGTAAGGAAATTATGGGGAAAGTTGTTTTTTAAAGCGGCAATCATTTAAACTGCAAAACCAGCTTGATTTAGCAGTGTAAATGATTGCCGCTTTAATACAAACTTGAAAATTCTTACCAAATCTCTCACTTTCTGAATCTCTCATCCTATTAAATTGCACCCAATGTGTCTATCTCTTTTAGTTTACAGAGGGGTTCCATCATTTTGGGAAATAGGGGGCATTTTTAGTAGTTAATTTTACATTTATTTTTCTAAGTGGGCATATAGGCAATATTGTATTTATTTTTCATTTTGAAACATTAGATTTTTTTGTAGTCTGGATAGTTTGTGATAAATTGGAAGGATCAACCATTTGCCAGCATTTATAAACTCAATCTCGATGATGATGCTCCAAGCACTGCCTCCTCCACTGATTATCCTAGCACTACCTCCTCCATCAGTGTGAACAGTGTCGACCGACCCGACTAATGTATTCACACCGTACAGCAACCTGACAACGAACCGGTAAGAACCCTGCTTTTTAACTGGATTGTAATGCCGGGTTGCCGCCGGTTTACTGGATCCGGTAAGCACTTTCAAATCACACCTATTGCGGGGTCGAACAACCTGGCATGAACCCGGTAATTAGTGGGTGCGATCTGAAAGGAGTATCATTGTCTGAAAGGTGGAGCAACATTTAGGAATGGTAGGCAATGTTTGCACTATAAGGGATTGGGCTAATTTAACGTGCTATTTAGACAATAGCTATAAACAGAAAACCGAGCTATATTTACAAAGTCGTGGAATATTAACCCATTCATATTTTGCTGGTGTTTTTGCTCAAAAAAATCTGCATCCATAGGAGCCAGCTCTGAAGATATATTGGGAGTGCACAGATGTGGGCTCCCAATATATGTGCTGTCACTATGTGTATGCATGCCAAACGGGCGAAGCGGAGTTTGCAAGCACCCCAATTGTTTTGAAAACTTGGATCACGTGTCTGCAAACGGTTTTATAAATATTCCCAATGATTGTGTACAGAGGGACATAGCTTACCCCAACTGGCTGAGAGCGGATGGAGGCATGTTGTGCAGGTGATGATGATGTTGTTGCCAGCCAGTAACTGAGCCAAGGTGCAGGGCACTGGTGTTAAACCCAGAGAGAGATGACAGGTCTGCACTACTTAAAGAGTATTCTGCAATAAATCACACACAAAGCAGAAACAGTTCAGCATTATCTCCTGGCAACACTTATCATTACATAGACAGAACAGCACTGGTGCAGCGATCCTGAACTTAAATCACAATTATTCATCAAAAGATGACTGCTATGGGCAACCAATCAGCTTCTGTCTATTATTTTCTAGAAGGTGCTAAATAAATAAAAGCGGATTCTGATTGGTTGCCCATAGCAACATCCCGTCGAAAATAGAACTCCCATCTTAGCGAATGTACCCTTACATGTTGTGTGATCAGCTGGTTCCATTAGCATCTGATGCCATATTGCATGATATCGGACAACTTGCCTAATATTGCACCCATAGCTGTGATACCCATTAACTGGAATTGATCAGATGACTATCTACGGTGTTGGTTATTGTGGTTTTCAGGTGACCACTATGGGCCTTTGTCTATGGTCATCTTTTCGTTAAATTAACAGACCTTAATATTGTCCAAATCGGGCTGGGCGCTCATCTAATATACCAACATGTCAACATGTGGGACCTAACCTGGCACTGATTGTTCTGTGTGTCATTATTGGCCATATGTGGGAATGGAACTGGCGGCACTCATGTAAGAGAGACGACAGTGTTTAATTTTTCATTCATTTACCTGCATCAACATTAATCAAAAATTTAATTACATTGTATGTGCACTTTAATTGTATTATAATATAACCTGGTACAGGTCTGATACAAATGTTAAAAAATTAGTCATTAAGCTCCAGAATTGTGGACTGGTCAAATGGGTTGATTTCCTAGAATCCACTGCTTGTTCCTATGCCTTTGTGAGCAACACTGCAGGTAAGAATATTCAGGTATTATTGGGCCAGATGCACTAAGCTTCAAAAGTGATAAAATGGAAAGTGATAAACAGCCAGCCAATCAGCTTCTGCCTGTCATTTTTCAAACACAGTCTGTGACATGGCAGGTAGGAGCTGATTGGCTGGCTGTTTATCACTCTCCATTTTATCACTTTTGACGCTTAGTGCATCTGGCCCACTGTCAGTAGAGCAGCTGAATGTGGAAGCCTGACAGTACATATAACATGCAATACCAACACTCACAGGAATTCATTTAAGGTGGAATATTTCTTGACTCTAATACAAATTTCACACTTACAACCCAGTTCCAACCTGCGACACTGAACACCGGTTTATGCCGGTATATTACCCCTTTCAAATCGTGGACCTAGGTTATTCTCGAGTCATCACCATTCACACCGTGACCCGGGGCTTCCCTCAGTAAGTCTTCGGTCTATTGGTCTATTGGCTACTTAGACTGCCAATTAGCTCCCTTTGTGCATGACTTGAGTCGTTGTGACTCAGGTCGTGCCTTTCACACTGGAGGCTACACAGTGAATAACCCTGGTAGTGACCAAGGTTAAGGCTGTGGCATTTTGGAACTAGGTGGACCCTTTCACACTGAGCCATGACCCAGGTCACCCTGGTTTGCAGTGGGAATGTTCCCCAGGAAGTGTGAAGGGGGTATAATCAATTAAATAATATTATTATTATACTATGTTTGAATAATTGATGTGCATGATATGGCTGAAGATATTGAATTTAGATTATATTACTTACCAGTGCCGTATGTTGTTGAAATTGCTGACGGATATCCTCCCATCCCTTGCCCAGGTAAAGTAGGTGTTGCTACATTAACAACTGGAGTAGCCAATGACTGAGCAGATTGAGAGTTATTTATCCTTTGATTCTGTTGAAAATAGGAAATAGAAAGAAAAGAACATCCCGTTTATTTGTGTGTTTTGCAAGGTGCATAACAATATTCCTTTTTTGTTTCTAAAGAAAAGCACTTCAACATGATACAAATTAATCATTTATCATGTGACTTTCATGAACTCTTCCAACCCTATCATTTACAATCTTTCAAGAGACCAAGTGTTGCCATGGTAACCCATTACATCAGCTTCTCCTAGGCAATTGAACTTGCCACAAGTAAAGATTGCTTTATTGTCGGTTGAAAACAGACCATGTGGAAAATTGATGAAATATGCATACTGTACTATCATTGTTCCTTTATCATTCAAATGCAAAATTGTCATTAAAATTACCAGCAAAGGGGCTAAGACTTATTTCACGGACACCTTTGAATTGTTATTTGCGGCAGTTAACAGGATGAACAGCAGATGGCAGTAAAGTTCCTAATATTACCAGTATGGAGTGTTTCACGTTAGACAGCCTATACATATTTCAGAACAACTGTCCATGTAAATCACATTATTAAGTGTGAAGGGATCATAGGGCAGTACGTCTGAGGACTGAGCCATTATTCTGATTTGATTACTAATTAGAGATTTACACGTGTTTTACACAACTACAGATAAATAAGCACTAAACAGACTTTCAAAACACATTTGCCACTTACCAAAAGTAGATCGACATCCTCAGACTGAGAGCAAGGGAAAGGAGCATTAATTAAGAATTAGTAATGATACATTATTAATAAAGATGAAATGATTGTTGAAATATAACATTACATGCAAAAAACTGGCAGCAGTTATCCAGTATGAGGCATGCAATATTTTACAGGGCCATTTTTAGTGTAGAAGACATATTAGTACCACACACCCCCTAACACACACACACACACACACACACACACACACACACACACACACACACACACACACACACACACACACACACACACACACACACACACACACACACACGTGTGACCTGGATGTCAGAGTGTGAGGCTCTGGGGTCATTATTTCAGTAATCCCCTTGGAAATCTCATTCTTGAAGGTACAAGGAATAAATCACAGAAGGTGACATCTTGTCTTAGAAGACACAGCAATAAAATAATTATGAACAGACTTATATGATGTCATTTATGTAGTTTGCTATCTGTTTGGTAGTTCATGACATTTTTTTTCAAAAAGGTCTAAATGCAAAAAAACATGCAATAAATGTATCTATGTCTGGCAAATGCATAGAAACTCAAACACACACACACACACACACACACACACACACACACTATCCGGTCTATAGGTCTACAGTGTCTATGTTGGCAGTCATTAGTTCTTGCCCATGAGGTCGACATGCACAAGGTAACAGACAAAATGTTAACATAAGCAGAAGCTCGTCATGGCAATTGACACATGAAAAAGTCGACATGAGTTGTTTTATATATATATATATATATATATATATGCCCAAGCATGGTGAGCAATGCAAAACAATGCAATTGCATGCAATACACTCATTTGGGGTCCATGTGATAAAATGTACAAATTAATATAACCCCTCCCTCCCCCCCCCCAAAAATAAAATAAACAGCCTCATGTCGATCTTTTCACGTCTCAAACTTTTGTCTATGTCGACACTGTTTACCCTTTATATCATAACTCACACAGACACAGAAATATGTGCACACACAGTCACATGGTGTATCTAGTTGTCTATTTGAGTGTAGCATGACCTCCATTAGAGAGACAGTATGCACTCTGTTAGCCCACAATTAGAGCACATCTCTGATTGGACACGGCTCAGGGTCTCGCACACAGGAGTATCCTTGAATACAGTACGGATAGAACTTTCTCAAACTTTCATACAACTCTGATTAAATATAAAATCTGTGAAAAAGCTCAAACACTCAGCTGTAAATACATGTATAACCAGGCTAGTCCTTCCGGTACATCCAACATGCCACAGACATATTTCATAGGATACATTTGTTATGCGCCGGTATTGAAAAAAAAGAAATAAAACAATATATTACCACAGAGGGCATTGTATTCTTGCTGCCAGGTGGAATAAGAACTCGGAGGTCCGGTTTACGATTGTTCATTCCCAAGTTCATTGGCGGTGGCGATTTTGTTTGCATATTTTTATTCAAGTTACCAGGTGAGACCAGCAGACCTGGTGAGTTACGATGGTTTCCATACCCATTACCTGTTTCAAAAGATAACAACAACAAAAAACGTTATTATCGGTTACACATCTATCTGATGTATACAGAAACAGAAATATACAAAAACATGCTGAGATGATTCAAACTTTGGAGAGAGATAAAGTGGAGTAGTTGCCGAAGCAACCAATCTGCATCTAACTGTAATTATAAAGACGGCTGGCTGATTGGTGCGTTGGGCATCTTTTTCACTTGATCTCTCTCGAAGGCTTGACACATCACCCTCATTGTAACATCTGGTTGACTGCTAAGCTCTGGAAATTCAATTTTAAAGTTTGAAACAATGAGACCTACAACCAAGATGGCGTCATTGAGCATATATCGTTCACTGCAGCCCTGAAAAATAGTTCCTCTTAATCTAACATTTTAAAGGGATCATTTCCAGATTTCTCAGTGCTGCTGAGATCTTAATATTAATAGAAAAGCTCAAAACAAAGATATGCATCAGTCTAAATGATCCTATTATGTGATCCAGTTTCCCCTGAAGAAAGGTTGGTATACCGGATCACAATAATATAATACCGAGGAGCAGTTAGAAGAGAGCTACGCCACTAGCCTACTGAGTGATACTTGCTCGTCTGCACCCTTCCTCTTAAAGTATAGTGCCCCTTCTTTAAGTAATTAAGAGATTTGTAAAGAGAACAGATCCTTGGACAAGGCCCTGCCCCTATAGAAAAAGGAGATGGCTGAGCAGCTCCGCCTACCAATGCCCTGCTCGGCCACTCAGCATACAGAAATATAGAGGTGTGCCACACGGCCAGTCTTCTGGGATTCGTGGCATCCTTGGCTTGGCATTGAACTTTTTTTTTAAAGAAGATTACTGGAAAAGTTGCAGTTAGGAACCAATCAATTTCTAGCTGTCATTTTTATAAAATTGTCTTGGGTCTAGGTTGACACCAAAAGGTTGACATGCACAAGGTCAACACAGGAAAAAGGTCAACACAAGGAAAAGGTAAACACTGAAAATGTCATCATAAGAAAAAATCAACATCAGTTTATCGCAATTTTTTGTGTACTGCTTCACTCGCAATGCTTCGGACTAGGGGCCAGATTCTCTAAGCTTCAAAAGTGATCAAATGGAGAGTGATAAACAGCCAGCCAATCAACTCCTGCCTGTCATTTTTCAAACACAGTCTGTGACATGGCAGGTAGGAGCTGATTGGCTGGCTGTTTATCACTCTCCATTTTATCACTTTTGAAGCTTAGAGAATCTAGCCCTAGGTGCCTTGCTGCACACTTTGCTTTTCCAAATCCACGTGGACGGTAAAGTATGAGAACGGGCAAAATTATTTAAAAATAAAGCCCCAAAACTCATGTCGCCTATTTATGTGTAAACCATAGCCATGTTGACCGTGTCGAGCCTTTGACCATGTTGACTAAATGTATGTGGACCATATGCCGACACATTGACTGACTATCTAGACATCATCTTCCAGCCGCCTGGATACCATAATTGCATAGCCAGCATTTGATTGGTTGGTATTGGCAACTTCTCTAATTACTATATGCTCTTTAGAATGTTTGTAGTGTGCATGTGTTAATGTGTGTGTGTGTGTGTGTGTGTATGCGTGTGTGTGTGCATGTGTTGGGGGGGATACCTACTAAAACTTAAGCCAATGGTTGTATGTAGGCAAAGGTGATTTGGCTATAAGGTGCTATACATATTTGTGTTAGGGGGTGTAGTGTGAAGCTAAGAACCATGACTGATGAGTGATCGGCTATCACATACATACACTTAGACCCAATAGATAGAAAAGCCTTTACATGCCATAGCATTAAAAGCTCAATTTCCATTCAAATTACGGTAATGTTACGTTTGTGCACCAACTTACAAAAGGCGGGGAAATGATAACTCAGACTACACACAGATATGTATACTTTAATCTTCATTAAATACAATATATTTCATATTTGGCTTTTGCTATTCCCAGTAAATAGATGGAATGTTTTCTATGTAGATAAAACGAACAGAGGTGTTAAAAAAAAATGTTCACAAGCCTCATTATTTCCAGACGTTTCATTTCTACAAGAAACCTAATTTCTAGAACAAATCTTTTCTCATTTGTTCTCTATTGAATCCCTGCAGCACTAATTCAGCACTTGATAGATTGTCTATTAGTTACCAGATCCACAACACCTCGACTTAAGAAGCTGTATCTTGCCGATTTCCCTTTGCATGTTTGTGTTTGATTTTACTTTCTTATGATCGAAAAGCTAAGCTACAGTACGATGTATGTTATGTGCGGATGCCAAAGTTATCATATAGTTTCTAACAATCAAGCCAACTTTTGGAAAGACGAAATGGCTTTGTAAGAGGCATATATTATTTCACAGGTGGTTACAACGTTTAGAGTTGATTTCCTAGGATTATGAAACGGTTGTTAGTTTTTTTGTACGTCTCTTAAATTTTAAAACTTTCTTCTTTAGCCAGGAAAGGCGATGTTTGCCAGCTCGTTGCAGTTGTTTCAAGCGAAGCTTTGGAAACCTATACTTAAACATTATAGTTTCCAGCCCCTAAATGAATATCCTTTAAGAGTTGTGTGACATGAAGAATGTCAAATCTTCTGTTCTGTCCCACTGACATAAGAACCCATCCTTTGAAAATCAGAGATAAATAGAAGCATGTGGTTCTCACAAAAAGATATTCCGCTTCAGAAACCGCTCTTTAAACCTCATCCTCAGAGCAGTGTACAAAATTGTGGTGTGCTCGGGAACATGTGTAGCGGCTGTTAACTGTGTAGCAAATGGTAGATTATCTCAGGGACTTCTGCTTTAAGTTTCATATTATGGACCCACAGGCACCCCTAATAAAAGTACACAGAGACAGCATCATCCTCATTACATACTGTGTATAGCATATATCATGATATTGTGTAAACAGGTAATGTCCAAAGATATACAATTGGGTATCCTCAACAGCAATAGTAGAAGAATGCTTTTTGGCACCCAAGGTGCAAAAACACACAAAAACCATATGTTCCAACTAGCACTGGACTTCTTCTTATAAGTCTGCTAGTTGCAATCCCGTACATTCGCACAGAACAACATGCAGACTTAAAGAGACTGCATCAGCTGCAGCCCATAGAAGCCAGATAGAGCAGTCATTATAGCAGGAGAGTGGCTTCCCAGAAGCCCTGTCTCTGTTAATTGCAGTCCAGTTTGACAGTCCCAGGAAGAGAACCCCCCCTGTGAATAGCATTTCCAAAGAGAAGTTACCGCCAATGCTAAGCAATCCCTGTGGGTGACAGATTTTACTGGGGGAACTGCAGCCCTATATTGTCTTTATAAAACCCTCCACTCCTCAAACATTCCTCTTGAAGCAGGATAGTTCTGATTTTGGAGAACTGTTCTACAATTCTTGGAAGGAGGTCTCTGTGAAATTAAAACCCTACGTGAGCATTGCCTATAATTCTTTACTAGCTTTCATGTCCACTGAATGGTGCAGAAAAGCCACCTGACATTCTGTGTCTCCACAAATAAGATCACCAGAGTTGCCAGGTTGAAGCAATAGGGGTTACATAAACGTATGTGTTAAGTCCTTAAATTAATGTAGCACACCATGGAAAAGCAGTAAACCATCACTGCTGGCAGCGATCAGAGACAGACTTCACACTTTAGTCTCATGCTGATAATTATATGAAAAAAAAACAAAAAACAAAGTAACAGTTAATTAATCATATCTGACCTCAAAAGGAAAATTCCTTGAAATGCAAAAGGGACTACTCCCCGGATTAACACAATCATAGAAAACATTATTACTGATACAGTGGCCATGTCTTCTCAAATTCTATAAAGATATAATGTGAGAAGATAAAGACAGTTTTAATGTCCTCTCTATATTAGGTTAACCTCGGATAACATAAAACATATTATTCTGATCTTCACACTGAGGTTTAGGCTGACGTGTGGTTTGAATTAAAGGATAAGGTCATATTTGCCAACAGTCTTTTCACATTTATTTTGGCTTTAAGTGTTCAAAATAAATCCAAATAATTCAAAGACTGTATTTGTACTCTTCAGAAAGTGTATCTTAAATGTCCCTTTGCAGATTCTCAATATACAGAGGGCAGAATGCCTGAGGTCCGTTGCTTGACCCAACCACTACGATTTTAAGCTAATGTCAGTGGTTTGACCTGAGTTTCTTGTAAGATCCACTCAGTACACACCCGTCAGGTCTATGTTAGTGGCAAACAAAGACTAGAAACAAAGGAGGAATCAAAATGTAGCATCAAAGGCATACCCAGTTATAGTAAACAGCATTGGTGCTGTCCCCATTACTTAAATAGTATTACTAGAAATGTATTTTATATGATATTATGGGGGAAATTTACTAAAGGAAATTAGTAAAAAATAGGTGTATTTGTATCCAGAAATACACTTATTTTTGACATTTACTATCCCGAAAATACGGCAATTCATATTCGTATTGATAGCACATCAATACGAATACGAATTGCCGTATTTTCATTTTTTTACAAATTTCCTTTAGTAAATTTCCCCCTATGTATATGCATTTTGATCCAATGAAGTTACAACATGTAATACAAATTCAGTTTAAAACACAAAATAAGAAAATAATAAAAAAAAAAAAAGAAAATCTATGCATCTTGCTCTATTCTGATGTTAAGTCCCTAATTATACCAAAATGTGCATATACCTTTTCTAAAGTTCACATATGTACGACAGTGCTCCCCAGTGGTAATCATCCCATTATACTAAATGGAAAAATGCCATTTTATCACCTTTTGTGCTTTCCATAGTGATTATGAAATGTATTCCATTTACCATATATACTCGAGTATAAGCCTACTTTTTCAGAACATTTTTTATGCTGAAAAAGCCCCCATCGACTTATACTCGAGTGAGGGTCCCACTTGAGTCAATAAGTTTTCCCAGTTTTTTGTTGTAAAATTAGGTGCCTCGGCTTATATTCGGGTCGACTTATACTCGAGTATATATGGTACTTTCTTTTTAAATTATTGTTATACAATGCTCTCTCTGAAAAACTGCATTACTAAATTACGACATTTGGGCCTGGTTCTGCTTGTTCCACTAAGAAGAGAAAAATCGCTGCTTAGCTAGCCATTTAATGCCGCCCGCCGGGCAAGCGTATGCCCCCCGCCATCATCCGAACATCCCTGCGGCATTACGAGTGGATGTTTAGCATAAATATTCATTCACAGGGGTGTGCACGGGAGCAAAACTAATTTTTTCCCCTGATTACAAATTATGTCAGACTTATGTTTGCGGCGTCCTGCTCTGAGGGTGGGTGGCTGACATCCTGTGACATCAGCCACCCACCCCCGGGAAAGTGGCTGTCCACCTGTGTTAGCATGGGATGCCCAGCTTTATCCTGGGTGCATGCGAGCACTCCCTGCCCCCCTGATCGAATGCCTCAGGGACTATGCAAATCGTGATGGTGTCCACACAGCGTCCCTGCATATGCGCATATGTGCATGGGAAGTCCGCAAACATTGGTCCCCAATGTGAATATGCCAGGGATCGAGCAGCTCAGAATAACCCCCTTTGCGAGTGGTCATCATACATTTTCTACGCTGAGAATAATGTTACATAAATACTTTATCATCAAGGAACGATGAATCCGATGTGGAAAGGTGTAATGGGTTAAAGAGAAAAAACATTTACATTTGAAAGAGGGAAAAAAAACGGAAACATGAAAAAAAAAAACATAACTGAAATATACAGTACGGCTCAAACCTGCCCTAAACCTATACTTTCCAATTACATTCCGTCTGGAAAATGATCAAATTAAATGGGGCTCTATGTGCTGTGTCACATTCCACTACCCACTTGAAAGTGCAAAAATTATATGCCATAAATGAATGGATTTCCTGACTATACAGTATGCGAAAATGGAAAACAGATGAATTGCAGAGAGCACACTCCACTTTTGGCTACATTCTGAATGAAATTCATAGTTATGTGGAAACACAATGAGCATACATTTAGCCAACCAAGTACAGAATGACAGCAAAATTAGACATTTTCTCTAACACAAAGCAATATAGGATTGTCATATATTGCAAGCAAAATGAAAATAGTTATTTAGCTTTATTAATAATTGTACTAGGTTTACACTTGACTTAGTTACAGTGGGCTAAGTAGGCTAAGTAGTGCACCCAGGGGGGTTTCCAAATACCCAGACCCCCCCCGATGAAGCAAATACATTTTTTTGCTGCTCGAGCATCGTGGCCATAGCTCCGGCAACTTTTGGATTAGGCTCCACCCACTCACTGCATTTTCCCGCGAATCATGGGGCTGTATAATGATGGGAGAGCTGAGGCACAGGAAGGAGCACCTTCTAAGTCTTTAAGGACTGGGACTGGCAATTCAGACCGACTAGGGTAGCAGCACTTAACAGTACCATCATATGTGTGTATATGTTTAAATATCAAGCGAAGTATATATGTCCTAATGACTATCAAAAATTTAAATAATTTCTTTCTACCCTCTATAATGGCCAGAGACTCCATTGTTAGGGGCACTGAGAGAGGCTGAGTCTTTTCAGGGGTATAAGCTGCCCATACACGCTGCTTTGTTAGCGTGCTTTCCGTGCTGTACTAGCACGGATCAAATCGCATTGCATTGCATGTGCACACGTTGTGCATGCAATGCGATGCGATTTGATGAGAACTAGGTACAAAACGTATGTGCAAGCACATACTTTTTGTACTGTGCGATGAGGTGCGCGGGAGCGCGCACCTCAAAGCACACATCGGGTCAGCCCTAACAGCAGCGTGTATGGGCTGCTTTAGGCCTGGCAAAGAAGCTTAGCCTCACCGCAAAATGGCAACAGCATTGCATCTCCATACAGGCCTGATATGTAGGATGTGGCCAGCCTAACACCATACCGTTCATACCATTTAATTGTAGTCCTACTTAGGAGGCTTGAAAATCCTAAACAGAAAACCTATCTGACTTTAAGTAGATTCACTAGGAGTTTTCCTTTAAGAACATAGAACTTTACAACCACTAATAGCTTATCAACTATGACATAAGGTTCACTCTTCACTTTCAAGTACTTAATAGGCTAATAATTACTCATAATTATAGAATGAACACAGGCCAAGGGCATCCAGCATGGATGGCTATACTACTACATTCCCTTGGTTCGAAATACTGCCGAATATTCACACTCATCCTCATCCATTAGATGCCTCAGTGGTGACGTGATATCTACAAGACATAACATTCTGCATTCAAGTTTCCAATGGCCAAAACCAGGAATTTTCAAGGGAAACAGGAACGCATGGAAACCCTAAATGTTTGTAAGATTATTCTTTAAGTAAACAAAGGTGATTATGTTAAATATGCCAGTAAGGTTAAAATAGTTGTCCTTGGCTTTGGTCTTCTTTGATAAAGGATATAAACAGAAAAAACAAAAAGATTTTTCCACTGTCCTTGATTACTAAAGAACAATCCCAAATAAACAAACTGAAAATAATGTGGAAGGAAAGAAAGGCACAACAAAAATAATATTTAATCTATGATGAAGACATAGTATAAGACAACTTTGTGTTACAATAAGCTAAGAGGACAGATATTCATCATAAACTGATTGATACAGTCTCTGGCTTAATTTGTGTCATGAGATGAGCAGTGTTCTAGGCATAAATGTAACAAATATGAATGCATCTCATTTTGCTCTACTTATTTCCATTTGTGTGTGTTTAAAATACTGATGTACTTGGGCTAGACCTCAAAGATGTACTCAACGCAAAATTGGAATATCAAGTACAAGCATCCTATCATTTTTGCATTGAATATAACATAAGAACTGATGGCAACCAAATGTCAGATCCAGACTAACAATCTGATAATATCTATCCTTAATTAAAGTCCCATAAAGAATACCAGGCAAGTGATATGAGACCATCGAGATTGGGTTGTAAGTTAGACTGCAGTTACTGACATTCCAAGGCTACTTGTCCCTATCACCCCTAGCCACAATGACCCCTAAAAGTAAAATGTATTATGTATTTGTCATCTGTTTGTTTGTTTGTCCGGTATGCATTCAGACTTCGAACTGATTTGGACTAAACCAATGCGAGGTGGCTTGCTTAGTAGTAGTAGTAGTATGTTTATTTATAAGGCGCCACAAAGTGTCCGCAGCGCCGTACATAGCAAACAAAAAAAAAACAAATTACAAGGTAACGTACAGGGTGTGTAGAAAGATACAGTATAAATAGGGGTATAGCTGGTAGAACTAAAATCAGCATCAGTTCAGAAGTAGGTGTCAAAAAAGTCAAGGAGACCGAAGATGAAGTAGAGGAAGGGAAGAACAGGACAGGAGCACAGGTGAGGTAATGAGGTAGGGTGAGTACGTGAGGAAGGAGGGCCCTGCTCATAAGAGTTAACATAATAAAAATAGGTTGGTGGACGAACGAAATACAATAGGATAAGTAGGAACGGAGGGGAACGGAGGCAGGATAGGAGGATCAAAAGAGGTTAGGAGGAGGGATAGGCTAGTCGAAAAAAGTGGGTTTTGAGGGAGCGCTTGAAGGAGGTAAGGGAATCAGATAGCCTGATGGGTGGCGGGAGGTTGTTCCAGTGCAGGGGGGCAGCGCGAGAGAAATCTTGGGACGGGAGTGGGAGGAGGTGATTAGGTGAGAGGTCAGTCGGCGGTCAGCGATGGAGCGAAGAGGACGGGAGGGAGTGTGTATAGAGATCAGTGAAGAGAGGTAGGGAGCTGTGGAGGAGGAGAGAGCCTTGTAGGTGGTGGTGAGGAGTTTAAAGAGAACTCGGAAAGGAATGGGGAGCCAGTGAAGAAATAAACAGAGGGGGGAGGCGGAGGTAGAGCGGCGGGAGAGGAAGATGAGCCTAGCAGCAGCGTTAAGAATGGATTGGAGAGGTGCGAGGCGGGTGAGAGGTAGCCCAGAGAGAAGGATGTTGCAGTAGTCAAGGCGGGAGATGACAAGAGAGTGAATGAGAATTTTGGTCGCGTCAGTGGAGAGGAATGGTCTGATGCGTGAGATGTTGCGTAGGTGAAAGCGGCAAGACTGTGAGAGAGCACGAATGTGGGGGGTGCTTAGGTCCAGATTAGGTTCACAGCCGGACCAAAAAGGGTCCAGTCAATACAAAAAGTGGATCAGGGAAGCAAGATATGGCAAAGTTGCATTACATAGGGACATGAGGTTTAAGAAAAAAAGTCGTCAGATCCGGGAGCCGACCACAGAAAGGTTTATACTGGGCACATTGATGGATCTGGATGAGAACTTTAGAGAGGGATGGCAAATGGTCTGGGAAACCTATTGGAGTGGCCAAGACCTCTGTCCAATGTCAAGTTGGTGTACTCTGGGCACACCTTTGACCCCGGGAGTGTGTTCTCAACCCAAGCAATGCCAGGTACCTGTTAGTAAATAAAAAACCCTCTATTTTTTGTTAATTACACTGAAAGATTCCTTGTTAAGAAAAAAATGTTTTGCCTCTAACAGAATATCTGCTTCCAAAAATTTGGTAATAAAAAATGGCACAATATCAACAATTTGAAAACTTTGCACTTGGGCAGTTTAAAACTCACTAAGGTGAAGCTAAGCAAGTTATTTACCAGATAATTGTACACCCACAAGAGGCACCACTGCACTGCAATCTGCCAGCCTAGCAAAGAGTATGGTTTCTGCTCAGAAAAGAGGATTTTGTTGCTAGAAGTTTTACGGCCATATGTCATACTGAATATTCATAGAGACACAAAGGTCAAAGAAAAATAATGTGGTACAATTTCCCCTTTTGCAATGTAACAAGCAATGCCCACTTGCTTGGAAAGGAGAAAATGGATGCACAAAGCTGATGTAAATATGACTTAATATTACATTAGGCAATCTCATTTATGACAGTAAAACTGGAAATAAAATGTTCTAAATTGCTATGAATAAAAATTAGATCTACTGTTGTTGATTGCACAGTCCTTGAAATGCATCACTTATGCAATTCATGAATTGCATGTGATACAAAATCCTTGTAAAAGACAGACTTTTCTTCGAAAGAAACTCAAAACATTATTTAAAGAAAACTAAGTGAATATAAATTAAAAGAAAGTGACCCAAATAGTATTATTACATTATTGCATTTCTAAATACTCTCCTTCTCTTCAGCATAAGATCATCAGTTTTATAACCCAAAGGCAGCACCACTGTCATTGTCTGTATTCAATGACGCCAAATTTTTCTGCACAATCAAACTGCTTGCATTCAATTGTCTTTTGATTGCGCATTTGAGGATTGCCTGCTATAAAAGCATGGATGAAAAGACAAAGAAATTACTACTTATTGTTTGGGTGGCTTTGAAGCCACCTACATGGAAGCCAGCGCTAGTTTATTGGGATCCAAATCCAAAGAACAATTCCAAGGTTTTTTGTTGGCTTAAACCAGATGCAAGTTGTCGGTGAAAAAGGGAAGTTTTTAGTTTCAGATAATCAGTTGTACAAGTACTGTATGTTGGGTATATTAGACGGTTTACAGACCAGTGCCTGGTTTCAGTATATTTATAATAATACAACATCTTAGAGTAGCTGTAATGCTGGGAATCTAGGAATTGCAGGCACTATAAAAGCAATGAATCTTGAGGTAAGTGCCCAAAGGGTAATGAATGAATGACAATTCAGCACTAGGGGCCGATAAATACCCGCTCACTGCAGGCTGAATTCGCTCCCCCGTCCGATGTTTGGGGTTTGTGCATATGCGAATATGCAAATATACGCAGCCTAGCGATCCGATCTGAATCAGGCCCAGAACACAACAATTAACATTTTTAGTTAATGACATGAGCACTTCTGTTTAGAACAAACTTGCCTACTTTTGGTCTGCTATCTCCGGGAGTGAGGATCTGCCATGTTCCTAAGCAGGGGGCGTGGGAACGTGATCCCATCAACATCATAGACCCCCTCCCCCACACACACACTTTTGAATGGCCACATTACTGCATTGTAAAGTGGGGGTGGGGTTATGATTATGCAAATTAACGTGAACCGCATCATCATCCTGCCTTCTTTTTGCATCCAAGTGGTGGGTATCGGGGTTTAGAGGTGCTAACGTGCGGGTGAGGGGAGCAAGACAGATGTTGCAGCCTTGCCTCATTTCCTGTGGGGCCCGGAGTGCCACCTAATTTTGGGAGCCTCCCGACCATTCCTGTAGAGTAATTAAGTATGGGTTAGAAATCATGGGGCAGATTTACTAAGCCTTGTAGAAATACTGGGCCAGATGTACTAAGCTTTTAAAGTGGTAAACCACCAGTCAATTTGCTCCTAACTGCCATGTCACAGGCTATGTTTGAAATATTACATGTAGTAGCTGATTGGTTGGTGGTTTATCACTTTCCATTTGATCACTTTTCAAGGCTTAATACTGTACATCTCACCCATAAAGTGAAGAGAGATAAAATACCGCCCAATCATCTGCCATTTTTCAAACTCAGCCTGAAACTTGGCAGTTAGGAGCGGACTGGCTGGTACTTTATCTTTCTCCACTTTAATACTCTGATAACTGGGCTTTAACTACAACCTATAATGCAAAACTACAAATACAGTACTACAAAACAATCACTACAGCATTCACACATGAGCACTGCCCCAGTACAGCTATGTGTACTGGGGCAGCTAGCACAGCACTTGTAAAGAGAGAGAATATCATTTCCTGCCTTTTACAGTCATCTTGCTACTGAGCTAGCTCCAGAGCATATATTTCAGAGCCATTACAGCAGATTAATGACGGATTATTAATGCAAGATTACCTAAAGATGATAACGAGCATACAGTCTGGGTGATTAAATATTTCATGATATTCCAAATCTCTGAGTAGCCACGAGAGAAAATTAAGCGGAAGACTAAAATGACTCCAGCCAAATACATCTTCAAATTGAACATAACAGAAAAAAAACGACGTCTAATAAAACAGCAGCTGCAAAATATTAACCACAAGCGCAAACTGTAGCAAAATACATGCCAACTGAAGGTAGAGTCAGCCGATCCACAGGGAATATCAAGCATCATCGCAAGATCTATTTCTGTTGCCCAAATAAACAATACATGTTTACATAGTATTTTACCAGTGTGGCTTTGTGCGTAAAAGCCTGTAAAGTACCTGCTCCACAGCTAAATCTCCGCTGTTCTACATAAACTTGTACACAAGGCTTAAACGCATGGCTACAGCCCCTGTTTTCATAATTTAATTATGCCACAATCCTGCAAAGTGGTTTTATAATCATAAGATGTTTTGCCTGTATCAAGTTATTTCAATGACTTCAATATGATACTGCTCTGTAATGAAATCTGGGTGCTCGCGAGCATTTCTACGCATCCTACATAAATGAACTTTGCAATGTTATCATTTTGTTGTCTGAATAGAACGTAAGCATACAATTACTTTTTATTTACCAGTCACTTGAACACGATCGTGTGGTTTGGTGATAATTACATGTAATAATAACCTCAGTGCGATCGGCTTAATGAACACTGAGGTACACCTTGGCTTTGTTTAACATGAGTGATGAATATGTGCTTATTGCAATGATGTTCTACTGTCCGTTACAGAGGGAACACAAATTTATAATGAATGGATTTTTAAGTACACTGACATGGTGTGATATGAGCTGTTACAAAATTGTTGGCCACCTGCGATGTGATGATTACAAACATGTGTTGCAGAGATTAAAAAGGATAAGGGCATTTATTTTCAGTGATTTGAATATTGCCTATATTACGCAGAGATTTGCAGATAATATTTAATCATTCGCATCATACCCCTGAGCAATTTACCATCTTTATATTAAATATCAGAAGCCAGTTAACGTAGCAGTAGGTCTTCGGAGTGTTGGAGGAAACCAGTATCTGAAATAAACTTGCTCAAATAGACACAAAAACATACAATTACTAAACACAGAGAGCTCCCAAGTAGGATGGCCAATCCCTGGATCAGTGGGATCTACTGTAAATTACTTGAATTGATTTTACTGTAGACCTATTTGGATACTTATGGGCATCACTTAATTGTATGCTCGTTAGCCAATAGCATTCCACTAACACATGTAAGATCTATAAATAAAGAATCACTGAAGCATCACTTGGCTGAACAATGGCAAGTCATGAAGTTAGCATCATCACTTGGCAGTTTGCAATAAACTTTTGAAATCATTGCAGCTCTGTCACATTCTTATAGATAGAGAAGACAAGTGCCATTTCATTTCAAATAAAAAAATAGTGTATATCAACAACTAGTATGACATACTGCAAGAATGTAAGAT
This sequence comes from Crinia signifera, assembly GCF_055691185.1. NCBI lineage: Eukaryota > Metazoa > Chordata > Amphibia > Anura > Myobatrachidae > Crinia > Crinia signifera. The sequence continues at coordinate 414,753,867 of NC_139217.1, read as the reverse complement.
GTATTGCTGAGTGTAAGGTAGAGGAGTGTATAAAACGATGATGTCTAAGAGTACATTAAAAATGCGAGTGATAAGATATGAGGGATAGATAAGAAAGTCAACTCATGTGTGAAAGCAGAGAATAGAACGAAGTAAGATATAATAGTGATTATTTAAGTAATAAACATAATGGCAGTACCACAGGTTTGTGGAATTATTTCCCATGGACTGGACAGATGCACTAGGCAACAGTAAGTTGTGGTTGGTCAATCTGGATTCGGATGGTAAGTCGACAGTAGGTCAACACAATCAAAATGACAACATGGCTATGTTCGTCAGAAGAAAAGTGGACCAGAATTGAGAATGAAACCTGGCCTGTATCATGGTGAGGAGCCATACGAGGGTCCACATGATCGGGTGCCGGATGACGCTCCGACAGTCGGGATTCTGGTAGTCATTAGTCCATCGGAATCCCGACTGTTAAATGCCCGACAGTCGGGATACAGACTAATCGGCGTAAGTCTACCTCGTAGTTATACACGACCCCCACAGTGGGAGAACAGAAACTGCCCACAGCATGGCTGTCGGAGTCCCGGCAACCGGGATTCCGATGTTGGACTAATGGCCATCAGAATCCCTACTGTCTGAGCGTCATACCACATGTTTATCTGCCAATACCAAAAAAAACTAATGTTGACCTTTTCATGTGTCAACCTTTTGTCACTGTCAACCATGTGCATATTAAACTTTTGGTGTCGACATAGACATTGTCAACATAGACATTGTTGACCTAATGAACCACACCCGTTAGAGTATGTGGGTGGAATATTGATGTCATTGTTTTGGGCAAGTTCTGAAATGGCTGGATAAAAATGTCTAATACAGTTTAACTCTTTCATAGACATGAAATCAGAATAAATAAAGATAAAGTATTATTGCTTTCAGCTGTAAAAGACAATACTATACATGTAAATTATATAAATTATTACTTTTAAGTATAAAGTGTGTGACATGATCTACCATGAAATACAGTCTTTGAATTGTAGGGATGGGCGTCCTTTAATCATTAATCAATAATTTCCAAGGTTCTAACACAACCACTTTAAACTATAATCTTAATAGAAGAAAGCCTCTCTGAATAGTCTTCTTTGTAAGAAATTACTTTTACACAGTCATGGCAGTCATTTCTGTTTGAACCTTCATAAACTTGCCAATTTTCTTGCTAACTTCACGATTCAAGTTTTTTTGGTACTTATATGTTAGTTGGGCGCCCACTATAGTTAGTACGCTCATACCCCCACTATCCATGTCGGCATGGAGTTGATTTTATATAGTGTGGCGAGCACAGCGAGCCACCGAGCCCAAAGCATGGCGAGCGTAGCGAGCCCTGCAAGGGGACACGTAAAACTAAGCAAATAGCTTAGTGGGCGCCGAACTAACATATAAGTACCGTTTTTTTCTATGGTTCCTGAATGCCATACACCATGCTTTCCTAGCTGAATATGAATATTTTGCCTGCCCAGACAGACTATTTCTATGACTATTCTTAAACTACAGAATTCAATTTGGCAATAATGAACTACAGGCAAACTATGAATAAGACAAAATCAGACCAGACATTGGGGGTTATTCTAATCCACTCTTTCTGACAAAATCCTTCTTAGATGGACAAAACCATGAGCACTGCAGGGGGGGCAGATGTAACATGTGCAGAGAGAATTAGATTTGGGTGAGTTATTTTGTTTCTGTGCAGGGAAAATACTGATTGCTTTATTTTTACACTGCAATATAGATCTCACTTTGAAGTAAAACCCCACCCAAATCTAATTATCTCTGCACAAGTAACATCTGCCCCACCTGCAGTGCACATGGTTTTGCCCATCTAAGAAGGATTTTGTCAGAAATAGTGGATTAGAATAAGGCCCATTAGGTGGACACATTACAGTATTTGGTGGGCCCAAGCTGGAAAAAGCTGTGAGAGACACATGCTTCTACAGAATCAGTTTCCAAGGAAATTGTGTCTTCACAGTGAAATGCATCAAAGGAATGATTCAGCCCTTCGTTAAGGTGATCGCCAATTAACAATAGCTCATATCTGGAGATATAACCAGCTTAAGTAGATGACCTGATCTGAGTTTTAAATCAACTATCTCATTATATTGTTTCCACCCACCACCAGCCTTTACAAATGAAATGCAACATATGGCCTTTACCTATGGGATGTAGGGCTGCAGCCCCTCCAGTAAAATCACCCCCTGCAGCTCATGCTAACAAACCAGATATAGTCTGTGAGACTGCACTGGCTACACTCTGACTGGCAGTAACTTCCTATTGGAAGTTCTACCTGCCAGTCAACCGCATAACAGGACTGCCAGACTAGGCTGCGATTAGCAGACAGCTGGCTTTGCGTAGGAAGCCACTCAAATAACTATGGACTGCAGCTGATGCAGCTCATAGAAGCTGGTGGTCTGCACATGTACAATACTGATGCTGCTACTGTGCAATGCAGCAGGGACCAACAGCAGCCCCGGTCCTTCTCCCAAGCAGGAGCCTCCATTGAATGTGACTGCATGCTACAGACCACATCAGGCTATTAGAAGGACGTACCAACTGTCAGTAATTCTACCACTTCGATAGACCAATGGTCAGGTCACCATCTTCGAGTGAGACACTGGAACCATTAATATCTATTGAGGATTGGAGAAAGTGGCTCTATTTTTTACAAAATCTTGTTCTAATTGGTAATTGTGTGCTATTAAATATATGACTCTTTATCTAGTACTAGATACAATTACATCTTTATAATGCCGATATTGGCTGGTGAGGGCTAATTGAGGCTTGCATTTATTACTGATATAAATCATATGCATTTTTAGAAGTTTAATATTTTCTATTAAGGTATGTTGTTTATTGCAAAAAATACCAGTTTCTTATTACTATTTATTCTGTTGACTAGTGCAGTCTATTTTTGATGTTTATATCGTGGTTGTTGGAGAAACTTTTTAGTATAGTATGGATTATACATTTGATTATGAAGTGCAAATATATTCTGGATATGTTGTTTAACCCGTGTATTGGCCATTATTGAGTAGAAAATTCCCTCGTCCAATCTTTTTCATTTTGCATTTTTTCAGCAGTTGACGCCTGCCACCAGTGTTGTAAAGGTCACCAGGGAAACGCAATATTAGGTGCACACCACCAATCCTTCATTCTACCATAACAACATACCTATATTTGCTACAAAAACCCCTCATGCTATTAGACCATATTAGCTTCAAAATACATCCACATGCACTCCCCAAATGCCATCCCAGATGTCCCCAACATGTTACTCAGACCTCTTCACATGCCTATTCTAGTTTGCCTATCACAACTTCACCACGTGCCTCTCACACCTCCGATTCCTTTTACTTACTTTTAGAGCCAGAACCCACGTAGGTAATGTTTCCATGTGATGTGAAAGTCAGCTGTTCCCATTCAGTCTCATTCTCTGCTTAATAACAAAGCATAAGTGAGATTAAAGCAGAGGCTGGGGCCGCAGATGAAGGCTTGCTGTGCCACCTGTTGTGCACCATTAAAATGGGAGGGTAAAACTCATCAGGCATGGAACCACCAGGGATTTCCCCAGTACCCTACTGGGCCAGTCTAACAATGACTACAACTGTAAAGGCTATCTTGAACTACTTTCACTTTACTTGAAACAGCTGGGTTAGTGGAAGTAGAGTATTATTATTATTATTATTATTATTATTATTATTATTATTGTTATTAATATTATTGACTGACTGGCTTCAGCAGGTAAGTTTTGGCAAAGAGTCAACCTTAAAGTTTCCCAGACAGTCAATGATGGCTGATGTGTGCAATGATGATCTGATGCTGCGTCTGCAACAAGACGCCTCCGGGGGCATTTCCTCATGAACTCCGATCCTGCTGATGCAACAGCAATCACTCCTCTGAATCAGGCCCTTTATCTTAACATGCAGTTGGAGGGGAGTCAGTGGGAGGAGGTTTCAGTTTAGCACTCACAGAGCCTCCACCCAGCAAATAGCTAACACAGAGTGAGAGTCACTCATACGGACTGAAAGGAATAGGGAAGCAAGGACACTGCTGTGGAGGAACAAGAGGAAGGAGGACCCTTCCCATAAGAGTTGACATACCACAGAAGTAATGAACAGATGGAGGGTGAAGCAAAGGATGAGGAAAGAAAGAGGATGGCGGAGGGGTGGTGGGTTTTGTCTAAAGGTCTAAACCTGTTGAGACTTGTGAACATTCTAATTGGTAGATTGACTTCCAGAAGAGCGGGCAGAACCGGAGAGATCTTGGTGGCCAGTATAAGAAGATGCATTTAGGATAAAGTGGAGTCAGCAATTGTAAAAAGAGTGAAGGGAGTGGAGGGAGGGTGGACAGAAATATTATAGATTGTTTATTTGATTAATTAATACTTTATCCTTTGTTAATAAAGAAACCTTTGTAAAGAATCATAAGTTTATAAAACCAAGTAACCAATACAGTAGGATAAAGTATTATAAGTAAAGTCTGCTGTGGCTTGTATTATTGCTACGCTGTTAACAATTCACAACACTATTTTATAAGTCATTGAAACACAATATTAATCAGTGTAAAGTGTATAAATACAGTGTATAACAAAGACACTCTTGAAGACTCAAATAACCACAATATACTACACTGATGTGGATGGGTGTGCCTAAGCAACTCATTATCCTTACCCAAGGTTACAAGTAATCTCCCTTTTATTTTATTTTAAGTATAATTTGACTTTCTACAGACTCTTTTTGTAAGTGATTAAGTCGATTAATATCACAATGGGTACTCTGTCCATTCTGACACAATCTCTGGTCATAGTTACAGGAGGGTATGATAAAGTCCGAACCTAGCAGGTACTTCTCCAACCCACATAGCTCAGTACAGGAAGCATATGCCAACAGATAAAATGGCTATCACAGAGTCACCTGGATGTCTTCTTCCTGTTTGGGTTTTTATAACATAATAGGGGAAATTTACTAAGATGTGTATTCTACTTCACATGTAATGGGGGAAATTTACTAAAGGAAATTTGTAAAAAATAGGTGTATTTGTATCCAGAAATACACTTATTTTTGACATTTACTGTCCCGAAAATAGGGCAATTCGTATTCGTATTGATGTGCTATCAATACGAATACGAATTGCCCTATTTTCGGGACAGTAAATGTCAAAAATAAGTGTATTTCTGGATACAAATACACCTATTTTTTTTACAAATTTCCTTTAGTAAATTTCCCCCAATGTTGCCATTGGCAGCCAATTAGAATCTACTTCTTATTTATTTAGCACCCTCTAAAAGATAGTAGACAGGATCTGATTGGTTGCACGGGTTGGGATCGTTTGGTCGAATGCATTATGGTCGAATGTCATTACATAGAATCCATTAGGTCGAATTGCTAAAAGGTCGACATGATTCTAGGTCGACATGGGAAAAGGTCGAAATGATTCTAGGTCGAAAGGTCATTAGTTCGACAGGTCATTAGGTCGACAAGGTCATTAGTTCGACATTGTCTAGGTCGACATTCACAAAGTCGACATGGGGTTTTTCACTGTTTTTTTACCTGAATGTCAACACAGTCGACATGGACACAGTTTAAAGTGCACTGCATCCCCTCGCATCGCTCGCTATGCGTCGGGCACGGTGCCTCGCTACGCTCGGCACACTATTTTATTCTCCCACCACGCCCTAGTGGATGGTAGGGCATGAAATACCGCCTGTCAGCACATGTCGGCTCAAAAAACAGTGAAAAACCCCATGTCGACTTTGTGAATGTCGAATGTCGAACTAATGACCTTGTCGACCTAATGACCTGTCGAACTAATGACCTTTCGACCTAGAATCATTTCGACCTTTTCCCATGTCGACCTAGAATCATGTCGACCTTTTAGCAATTCGACCTAATGGATTCGATGTAATGACATTCGACCATAATGCATTCGACCAAATGACCGCATCCCGGTTGCACATAGCAACATTACATATGAAGTAGAATACACATCTTAGTAAATTTCCCCCAATGTGTTTCATTAATAGTTTTGTTTTATGGCTCCAGGATGCTCTATCTCAAATACCTCTTTCACATCACACAAATAACTTGGGTTATTGCCGGGTCGACTTGGATCGAGGTGCAAGGTGAAAGCACCAAACCCAATAACCAGGGTTGACCAACCCGGCAATTTGACACGGGTTATAAGCAGGGTTAAACTAAGATCGCCCTCTGTATAATGGGCGACCTGGTTTTAGTGTGAAGAGATCGAACCCGGGATCAAGATCCTGGCTCCGACCCGGCTTTGTTATGTTAAACCGGTATTGCTGTGTGGCATTCCGAACAGAATGTGCATACTCCACCTACCTGATTAACTGTTGCCTGAATGTGAAACAGAGTATACACCATATACTTGTGTATTTTGTAACATATTAATATAGCAATAAAATGACAGAAAACAAGATCAAGACAGAGTTCTCACATATGTGGTAGTTTCTATGGAAATATAAAACAAGACCAAAAAAATCTCCAAATTTAGCAAAGATCACGAACTGCTAGATTATAGCACATGATTATATCACTAATTTGAACCTATTATACATGGATAATACAGGGCTCTCTGTTATTTAGAGAGAGGCTGAACAAAGACAACATTTGCCGTTTCTGAAACTGCACTGAAGACATATATCGGTCTTAAATAGATGTATTGTTCAGATATGTTATTAGGCAGACAATTTCAACTTTAAAATGAACTTGTCTGTTCATTTGGCTTTTGATCAAATCTTTTTCAGTGTAATGAAAAACACGTCTCTCTGCATATTAGATAATAAGGACTATTCTTGAGAACCCGGCACAACTTCAGCGATGCAATTTTACAACTGTAATCACTGAAATGACAATTTCACACTCTGAAAAAGTCGCTGCTATATTCTAAATTTGGCGAGTATTTCTATATAAGTAGATAGATAGCCATGCAATCTACGAATGTTTGTGTACAGTACAGATGGAGCCGGCCTCATTGTTGCAGCGGCCGGCTCTCGCCAGGGGCGCGCGCACGAGAAGCCCGTGTACGGAGCTAGCTATGGGTACCTGCCGCCTCCTCCGGTGCCCCTCGCCGCCCCGCTGTCCCTCCTATCCCTGCCCGTCTCCCTGAAGTGGAGATGGCCAGGGAACTGAAGCGGCGTTGTTCTGAAACTGGGACGCGCGTGCGTGTGAGACGAACGCGCGTCCCAGTCGGATGGAGCACATCTGCGCCGGCGATCGCCAGCAGAGACATTCTGGCGATCCCCGGCCAAGGGAGAGAGGCACTCCATCTGTATGTGTGTATATATATTTATTTATTTATTAAAAGTATCGTATAAAGCGCAGCAGGTTTCATTACGCTTTACAATTAGAGATAGCGATAAAACAAACTGGGTAGTTACAGACAGTCAAATGGTATGAGGGCCCTGCTCGTAAGTTTACAATCTATAAGGAATATACAGTATGGAAGTATTGTGGTCATATCATTGGTTTAAGAGCACCAAGGTTTTTAAGCCAAGTAGAAGATTGCACTCAAAAACTTTCCAATAAAACATACAATTACATTACAAGAAATCAACAAATAGTTGATTAATGGCTCCAAATAGCTGTTCAGTTAATAAACTTTTCTACTTGGCTCAGTGGTGCAGTTATAAATTGTGCACCCCATGCCCAAAAAATTCTGGCAAAACTCCACCATTCATTAATTGTAAATTTTACCTACATGCTCATTACAAGGGGTTTCATGCTCGTTGCCAGCGGTTTCATGCTTGTTGCCAGGAGTTTCATGCTTAGGGCTTCATGCTTGTTGCTTGGGGCTTCATGCACTCTGGCAGTGAGGCAGAGTCTCGGCATTTGTGAGTATTGAGTTATGCTATGCGCACAGTAGGAACTCTAGCATCTGTCTTCTCCTAAGCAGTGGCAATTTCTAGAGGGACATTTTCAGCAGATTTCCATGTGGACAGCCAGACTACATAGAAACTGCATAGCACAGGCACTGGTGTAGCAATAGCCCCTGCAGACCACCTGGTGGCTTGGGGGCGCCATCGTCTGTATGCAGATTCCATGCGGTTCGGCCCCACTGACTTGGCTTATATTACTTGGTATACTGTCACCTGGACCTTTGTCAAGGCTAGTAAAACCTCAAAACCAAAAACTTGTCTTTCATCTTGTGTGATTGTGAGGTCTTATTAGCCTTGACAAAGGTCCGTAATGGGACATTTACCGCAAACATTTTTTGTAACACTGGGGGATTATTTTATATTGCAGGAAATGGTGAATGCCCTTTCTATTTACATGTGTAAGGTAACATGACTCTGCTAACATGCTGAGGCTACACCCCAGAGATAAATAATGTAAATATCTATATAAAACTTAATGTAAGGCTGGTATTACGTTTGCGTGCGTGGGTATGCACATGTAATTGTTACCATATGCAATCTCAATTTGGGTCAATCTGAATGTTAGATTTAGTAGCTCTGTAATTATCATAAATACTGAAGACTTTTTGGGAACAGGTTATTTTTAGCTTATAATAATTAGTGAAAGTTACGCATCTTAGAAAATATTGAGCTCTATCATTTACCTGCACTGGTGCCTGCACCGCTTGTGAGGTCCCCACCCATCAGACCACCTAAGAATTAAAAAAGAATCGGCAGTCAGCACTGCTGCAGTTTACCACAGATGCCACATCTTAACTCCCAGAAAGCTTTGGTTCGTTAAATGGATTTTTACTATGAGATCACGTTGTCATTTTTTTGTGATAGTAATAAAAATATCCCAGAGGTCTATCAGAAGAAAAAAATTAAAACCAAAAACTAACCACAGCTAAATCTTTTAACAAGCAAAATACTGCAAATGGAATGAATAACATTTTAATGTATGTGTAACGAGTACCTGAATATATACTACACTCTGCAATATACTATATATTGCAATATACTCTAATGTACAGCTTATTGATATTTATTACAAGTAATGGATTGCCATCCAATCATCCGAAGACCTGTAGTCTTTCGCTCTTCATTCAGTCAGCCAGTAAATTAAGAAGTACACGCCTTCTCACAGACCAATCACGGTGCCCCAGTCTCGGCAGTCGCAGAATGACATATCTGATGATCTAAATAAGTAGTAGTAGAACTCTTCTACTACTACTTAGGCTGTGTGTACCGTACATCCAATAGGCAGCAGTGGCTCAGCTCAGTCTGAGACAGTGAGCCTCTAAGAGGCGGGACCGTGATTCACGTGACTCTTTTATTATGTGCTTGGCCGAGCAAGCAGCAGCAAGAACTGCCGCTGCCGCCGCCATGTCAGTGGTGGCACTGCTCGTTACTTGCCGCTGTTTGATTAGCCATGCACATAATAATAAGATCAGTGGCAGTTGCTGCCCATAATAGGTGCCGCCCCTAGGCCCGTGTTTCCAGCCAATCAGTTCCTAAATGCCATGATAATGGCAGGGTTTGAAAAAAAATGACAGTAAGGAGCTAATTGAATGAGTGACATAATGACACTATTTCAATATTTTGATAAGATGAACACTGATTGTTGACATGGGGCAGAAGTTTGCAGCTTCTTAGCTATGAACCTGCAGGTACTACAGGTTTATTGTGGGTTGGAGATGTGGCACAGAGCAGTGCAGAGGGTGTTAGGAGACATAAAGGGTGGAGTGACAGGGGCATGGCCATGATGACACAATTGAAGGATTCAGTGCAAATCAAGTCATCACCAGGGTAAGTGACGGGGGTAGCAAGATTCATGGACTCTTGCCCACTTTTGGTTGAGTGACCAGGAATGCAACATGATTTTTTGGGGGGCCATCCAGCTAAGAAATTATATACTGTAGGTACACATAACACCACCCAGCTCGGAAAGTATTTAGGTACACATAATGCCACCCAGCTTAGTAAGTATATAGGTGCACATAATGCCACCCAGCTTAGTAAGTATATATAGGTACACATAATGCCATCCAGCTTAGTAAGTATATATAGGTACACATAATGCCACCCATCTTAGTAAGTATATAGGTACACATAACACCATCCAGCTTAGTAAATATATATATATATTTATATATATGTACACATGACGCCATCCAGCTTAGTAAGTATATAGGTGCACATAACGTCATCCAGCTTAGTAAGTATATATGTACACATGACGCCATCCAGCTTAGTAAGTATATATGTACACATGACGCCATCCAGCTTAGTAAGTACATAGGTACACATAATGCCATTCAGCTTAGTAAGTATATAGGTACACATAACGCCATTCAGCTTAGTAAGTATATAGGTACACATAACGCCATCCAGCTTAGTAAATATATATATATATATATATTTATATATATTTACACATGACGCCATCCAGCTTAGTAAGTATATAGGTGCACATAACGCCATCCAGCTTAGTAAGTATATATGTACACATGACGCCATCCAGCTTAGTAAGTATATATGTACACATGACGCCATCCAGCTTAGTAAGTATATAGGTGCACATAACGCCATCCAGCTAAGTAAGTATATATGTACACATGACGCCATCCAGCTTAGTAAGTATATAGGTGCACATAACGCCATCCAGCTTAGTAAGTATATATGTACACATGACGCCATCCAGCTTAGTAAGTATATAGGTGCACATAACGCCATCCAGCTTAGTAAGTATATATGTACACATAATGCCATCCAGCTTAGTAAGTATATAGGTACACATAATGCCATCCAGCTTAGTAAGTATATAGGTACACATAATGCCACCCAGCTTAGTAAGTATATATAGGTACACATAATGCCATTCAGCTTAGTAAATATATAGGTACACATAATGCCACCGAGCTTGGAAAGTATTTAGTTACACATAACGCCATCCAGCTTAGTATATATATATATATATGTACACATAACGCCATCCAGCTTAGTAAGTATATAGGTGCACATAACGTCATCCAGCTTAGTCAGTATATATGTACATAACGCCATTCAGCTTAGTAAGTATATATATATAAACATAACACCATCCAGCTTGGTAAGTATTTAGGTACACATAACGCCATCCAGCTTAGTAAGTATATAGGTACACATAACGCCATCCAGCTTAGTAAGTATATATGTACACATAACTCCATCCAGCTTAGTAAGTATATGTGTACATATGACACCCTCCAGCTTAGTAAATATATATGTACACATAACGCCATCCAGCTTAGTAAGTATATATGTACACATAACGCCATCCAGCTTAGTAAGTATATAGGTACACATAACGCCATCCAGCTTAGTAAGTATATGTGTACATATGACACCATCCAGCTTAGTAAATATATATGTACACATAATGCCATCCAGCTTAGTAAGTATATATGTACACATAACGCCATCCAGCTTAGTAAGTATATATGTACACATAACGCCATCTAGCTTAGTAAGTATATATGTAGACATAACGCCACCCAGCTTAGTAAGTATATATGTACACATAATGCCATCTAGCTTAGTAAGTATATATGTACACATAACGCCATCCTGCTTAGTAAGTATATATGTACACATAACGCCATCCTGCTTAGTAAGTATATATGTACACATAACGCCATCCAGCTTAGTGAGTATATAGGTACACATAACGCCATCCAGCTTAGTGAGTATATATGTACACATAACGCCATCCAGCTTAGTGAGTATATAGGTACACATAATGCCATCAAGCTTGGTAAGGAAATAAGTAGACATAAAGCCATGCAGCGATGGTGTTAAAAAGATGAGATAATCAAAGTATATTGGGGAGCTGCACATGTGTGCTATGAGGGATGCAGAAGGTCAATGAAAATACACTGTGAAATGTGAAAAGAAAACTATGTTTCCTCCCTAGTCTGCTAACCAGTATTAAAACTATCACAATATTAATCTGGATAAACACATACAGTATGTATCAGTTGGTAGCAGATCCATCTACAAGGACTAGGTAATCAAACATCAGGATGCACCCATGTTTTTGCCCTTTGGATATACCTCCGTGAAACAGAAGCATGCACTTACAGTACAAAAGAAAAAACAACCACCTATTACTTTAATACCTATCTTTCTAAATAAACTTAGCATTTTTCGCCTATGCTTTATCTATTGATTCAGGGGTTCATTATTCTGTCTGTTACTGGTCACTGAAGTTCCCTGCTGCCAGTGGTTCTGTTGCTATTATTTTCTGCTCTGGTTCTTCCCCTTGGCTTTGTCTCCTGCTGCTGTAGCAGACCTCTGCCTGGATTCTGGATTTTATTTGCAGCCTGCCCCCGGACCAATTTTAACTAGGTCTGACTGCTGCTTGCATTTGATCCATGTTTGTTGTATATAGGGGTTATTCAGACCTGATCGCGAATTTGCAGCCCGGCCGATATTGATTTACTGCACCTGCATACGAATCATACAGCATGTGCGAAATCGAGCGTCTTTTTTGATCGCTAGCCGTTTGCAAGCTTATTGTCAGGTAGACAGTGTTTGTGGGTGTCACCCAGACGTTTTCTGGGAGTGTTAGGGAAAACGCAGGCTTGCCCAGGCATTAGGAAGGAAGCAGAAGTGACTGAGCCTGTGACTGTGCTTGGTTCAAAAGTACAGATGTGTAAACCATGGCAACAAGCATGTAACAGCATGTAAGCCCTGCTAACGAGCAGGTAACCTTTGGCAACGAGCAACAAATCCTTGCCAATTAGCATGTAACTCCTGGCAGCGAGAAAAACAACCCCTGACAACCAGCATGTAGGTAAAAATCACTGTGGGGGCAATATGTGAAATTACTTGGGGTGCCAATGTATGGGTTGAAAATCGCTGCTCTAGAGCGTGCATGTTCTTTGCACTTGATAAACATATATAGTAAATACTGCTGCACACGTATAGGAAGTATGATCAAAATGTTGCCTAGTTCAAAAAACAGCAGTTGTGCACAATGACAATGGCTGTGTGAAATGAGATCTCATGTTTGAACAATGTCATGATTCCATGTATACTGGTATACTTTATTTAGAAATTAACCCCCTTTTGCTTCATCTAGTTCCCATCGGCCTTTACTACGTTTTATAAAAGCGCAGGTGTTCAAGCTCCCAATATGATACCACCCTCCAGCTTGCATAAGCATAAAAACTGTTTCTGAGTATTGCATATAAACTGTTGCACAATTCCGCAAAATTATAGGGCATCGATATACAAATTACCCCCAAGTTGGTTTTCTGTGCCGCAAATGCATCATACCTGGGTTTCCTGCACTTGGTGGTCGATGTGTCAAGACAGGAGACATGCTGTTCCTCTGCAAGGTTTGGTGGGACAATGGCAAAAGGTTGTGATTACCCATTGAACCAACTGAATTACTGTATGCCAAACTGTTTTGATTGGTCACTGGGATGGAAACCGGCATCTCGAAATTGGGAGGTGGAACAGCCTGTAAATAAAATAAAGTAAATGGTAAATTGCATAGTATTGATAAACCAAATTCATTTGTACAAAATTAGAAAAATGTAGTAACGATGGACCAATGGAGTTATTCAGACTTGATCGCTGGGTTGCGACTTCGCAGGCCAGCCAATTATCAATAAACTGCGCATGTGTACGTTTCGTAGCGTGCATGCACAATGCCATTCAGTGGTAAAGTAGAGCGTCTTTTTTAATCATAAGCTGTTTGCAAGTTGGTTGGCAGGAAGTCAGCACTTGTAGGTGTCTCCCAGTCATTTACTGGGAGTGTCAGGAAAAACACAGGTGTGCGCAAATGTTTTCAGGGAGGGTGTGTGACGTCAACCTGTTTCTATGAGCCTGTCGTGGTGTGGTTGTGATCAGCCTATTTAAATCATTTGACGGTCAGTGAGTTGTGAGTAGTTGTGAGTGAGTTGTGTGTGTGATTTGCAGCTATTTGCCAATCTATGTCGTCCGTTTGACCCATGTCGACCTTTTGACTGTCGACCTACACATTGTCGAACTAATGACCTGTCGAACTAACGACCTTTCAACCTATAACCATGTCGACCTTTTCCCATGTCGACCTAACGGTGTCGACTTAATGACTGTTGATCCCAACCCATAGAATCTCATAGGATGAAGGCTGTAAACATTATAATTTAAATTTTACCTGACATAAATTTGTGTTCAATTTCATATCCACCAAGTGATAAGACAATTTTAAAATGATTGCTATTTACATTAATGCTGGTGGAAACATAAATACAATTCAAATTGGGTAATAACTATGTATCTATTTTAGTTGTACAGCTTATAACCAGCAGGCAGTGGTGTAATGCAGCTTATAGCCACCAGGTAGTGGTGTAGTGCAGCTTATGGCCAGCAGGCAGTGGTATAGTGCAGCTATAGTGTAGTGCAGCTTACAGCCATCATGCAGTGGTGTGGTGCAGCTTATAGTAAGCAGGCAGTAGTGTAGTGCAGCTTATAGCCATCAGGCAATGGTGTAATGCAGCTTATAGCCAGCAGGCAGTGATGTAATGCAGTTTATAGCCAGCAGGCACTTGTGTAGTACAGCTTATAGCCAGAAAGCAGTGGTGTAGTGTAGCTTATAGTTAGCAGGCAGTGGTGTAGTTCAGTTTATAGCCAGCAGACAGTGGTGTAGTACAGTTTATAGCCGCAAGCAGTGATGTAGTGCAGTTTATAGCCAGCAGGCACTAGTGTAGTACAGCTTATAGCCAGCAGGCACTGGTGTAGTGTAGCTTATAGCCAGCAGGCAGTGGTGTTGTGCAGCTTATAGCCAGCAAGCACTAGTGTAGTACAGCTTATAGCCAGCAGGCACTGGTGTAGTACAGCTTATAGCCAGCAGGCACTGGTGTAGTACAGCTTATAGCCGCAAGCAGTGATGTAGTGCAGTTTATAGCCAGCAGGCACTAGTGTAGTATAGCTTATAGCCAGTAGGCAGTGGTTTAGGGTAGCTTTTAGCCAGCAGGCAGTGGTGTAGTACAGCTTATAGCCAGCAGGCAGTGGTGTAGTGCAGTTTATAGCCAGCAGGCACTAGTGTAGTATAGCTTATAGCCAGTAGGCAGTGGTTTAGGGTAGCTTTTAGCCAGCAGGCAGTGGTGTAGTGCAGCTTATAGCCAGCAGGCAGTGGTGTAGTGCACTTTATAGCCACAGACAATGGTGTAATAAAGCTTATAGCCAGCAGGCAGTGGTGTAGTGCACTTTATAGCCACAGACAATGGTGTAATAAAGCTTATAGCCAGCAGGCAGTGGTGCAGTACAGCTTATAGCCAGCAGGCAGTGGTGTAGTACAGATTATAGCCAGCAGGCAGTGGTGTAGTGCATCTTATAGCCATCAGACAATGGTGTAAGAAAGCTTATAGCCAGCAGGCAGTGGTATAGTATAGCGTATAGCCAGCAGGCAGTGGTGTAGTACAGCTTATAGCCGCAAGCAGTGATGTAGTGCAGTTTATAGCCAGCAGGCACTAGTGTAGTATAGCTTATAGCCAGTAGGCAGTGGTTTAGGGTAGCTTTTAGCCAGCAGGCAATGGTGTAGTACAGCTTATAGCCAGCAGGCAGTGGTGTAGTACAGCTTATAGCCGCAAGCAGTGATGTAGTGCAGTTTATAGCCAGCAGGCACTAGTGTAGTATAGGGGAGACAAGAAATGTGTCAATCGCACAGGACAAAGAAAATATTTTATTATTCTTTTGATTGAGAAGTAGGACCTTCTAATGAAATTGGACAATAATGTTTGTCTATTTATCATGAAGGTGTGCAACCATAGGACAAAAAATTGATGCAAGGAGAAAAAGAAAGAACAGTATGTCCTTTTTGTTGGTGCACCTATGTTATTTAAGACTTAACTTTTATTAAGTATTAGTAAAATAGCTGCGAAATAGAAAAAACACATTCAACACAAAGTGAAATAAAGACACAAAGAGACAATCAAGTGTTTTTGTAGTGCAGTGATGTAGTGCAGTTTATAGCCAGCAGGCACTAGTGTAGTATAGCTTATAGCCAGCAGGCAGTGGTTTAGGGTAGCTTTTAGCCAGCAGGCAATGGTGTAGTACAGCTTATAGCCAGCAGGCAGTGGTGTTGTGCAGCTTATAGCCAGCAGGCACTGGTGTAGTACAGCTTATAGCCAGCAGGCAGTGGTGTAGTACAGCTTATAGCCAGCAGGCAGTGGTGTATCTCTAGCAATCTCTAGCAGCTGTTTGCTGTATGCCTGGAACATGTGTGACATTCGCAGAATGGCTGTCATTTAAGTGTGTCATGGAAAGACACCTACCTGCTGAAAGCAAGGCAGTCTGTATTCACAGATTGTTAATATTTCCATTATTTGCTGGCAAAAAGCACTTAAGTATTATAATATGTACACATTCAATAAGTGCTTATAAACACTTGAGCCTGATTATTCAATCGCAGTGAACGAAAATCTTCACACAAAAAGGTATACAGCCTCTCATGCTTGCGGGTCCTGTCGATTCTATCGCCAACCGCCAGGACCTGCCATCAGATGGAATGGGGGGGGGGGGGGTGGCGCGCGAGCAAGAGACGCTCACACACTCTGTTCTATCTGAGCCCTCCGCTTCCTCACATCAACTCCCTGACGCTCCCCGCAACACCCCCCCCCCCCAACCCTGTCCATCTCTCTGAAGCGGAGACGGACAGGGAAAGAGCTTCCCGTCACTGTGTTGACGAGGACGCGCATGCGTGTGAGACGCTCGTGCGCTGCATGGTTTTGTCCATCTAAGAAGGATTTTGTCAGAAAGAGTGAACTAGAATAAGGCCCTAAATGTGAATCTGACATTTGCACAGTGTCTCCAACCCTACAGTATGTGATTATATATTATTCTTATGATAAATGAAAAACACTTTTGGTTTTAGAGGCTGCCAAACCAGACCTGCAGTATTACAGAAAATCATTTACAGAAAAAAAATATTTTCTCTGCCAGTGTGTAAATCATTTTACGGTCTCAATCGTGGTTTCATATATATATATATGGCTCTAATGTTTATTTAGCCCTCATATTTTCTACACTTAAAACCAGGTGTAGAATTTTGAAACAGTCATTATTCAATTAAGCTTCCAGATTTGGGGTTTTCAAATCCTGATTTGTGCCTATAAATAAATAGCAATCAAAGCAAAGAGACAAATAAAATGCTAATATTCTAA
This sequence comes from Crinia signifera, assembly GCF_055691185.1. Lineage (NCBI taxonomy): Eukaryota > Metazoa > Chordata > Amphibia > Anura > Myobatrachidae > Crinia > Crinia signifera. The sequence continues at coordinate 414,736,719 of NC_139217.1, read as the reverse complement.
TAAATGTCTTCCAGATGACATATTTCTGCGCATACAGCAATAGCCAGCGAGTTGTAGGCAGCCGCCAGATTTAAAGCGCCAATGAACCAGCTTAGTTTTTCCTGTTTTAAGCTATTGAGTTTTGCCTGTTTTAAGCTATTGCCGCTCACAAGCTATCGACTAAGGGCCTGATTCAGAGCTGTCTGCCAATACATTCGCTGCTGCACACGTGTGTGCGAAAATGTGCAATTGTTGCTGCCACATGGCTTAGTACTGAGATGCCAATCAACCAAGAAAATCCATGCGGCTAACATACAAAGACACAGCGATGGATCATTGCAGGGGTTATGTTTTTGTTGCCACTCCCTGTTACAGCAGTCAAATGCTCCTTGTCAATCACTTTGTGAACAATCCCACCCTGCAACTACCATCGCAACTAAGGCTGTGTACACATCAGACGAACACCCAATCGCAACGATTTCCCTTTGTCTCAGGCCATCCCCAATTATCAGTATACATCAGATGATTTCATGAACGAAGGAACGATATGTTGGGCCGTCCTTCACTAACATGCAGCATGTGATATCATCCGTCTGGCCATGCAGTGTGGTCGACTGGAAGAAGTTGCATGCGGCCCACAGGAGCTCGCCATTGAGTACGATCAGACGATATGTCCGATTCGTTATTCCAGTATGGTAAATCATGTAGATATCGGCCAGATGTGTACTCACCCATAGACACATGTCCAAGCAAATAAGTACATCTATGAGTCAGGCCCTAAATGGGATGGCTATGGACCATCGATGATTTGAAATCATTGATGGTTTCCCTACATCGTTGGCAAAGGAGAACCGATGTTTCCTTTTTTAAGGTGCCGGGACACGGAGCATAGCTCTGCCATCCCGACACCCGCAAGTCCCACCCGTGAGTTCTGATTGGCCTACGGGCCATTCGGTCAATTATAATGGATGACCATCAATAGCTAAAACAATCGATGGTTATCCATCAAATAGTTTACGACCATCTATGGCGTCTGCATCGAGGGCCATCCCTACCCTAAATCACCAATGTCTCACGGCTGCCTGTACCTTGCTACCTGACATATTTAACCCGTGGTGTAATGTGGCTTTTCCCTGTTTTTTGTACTTAAATTACTCAAATGTAATAAATCAAATGAACTATTTAAGCTTATCATTGGAATTTACATATTATGTTTTTAGCAAAATGTCATATATGGTGACAGGTGATAAATACCTACATACTGTATATACATGTGTACGTCTAATGTATCACCCATTGCTGTACACTGCTGTAGACAGCGCAGCTAGCTGTCATGAGTACAGTAGCTTCTAAAGAGGCAACGCTTCTAAAATGAAATAAGCACTGTACGGTTCTTCCCGGATCGTATTGCATTCAGTAGCATATTTTGCATATGTAATTCTGTGGGTGAACTGCAATGTATTCTCTCCGTGAATAGGCTGATGTAATTCAGCAGACAAGCAAGTGCCCGCAGTGACCCACACACTTTTCTCTAGTAATTAGCTGAGCTTCTTTAATCTTAAGCAGTTTTAGTAAAGCACTCTAATGATGTTCTACTCAAAAGTACAAATGCAAGAATAATTATTATCAGATGTTTTCGGACCACAGAATTCATGTCCTAAGGCATTTTCTGCGGAAACCTGAGCGACCCTTTTCATAAAGTGCCATAGCCAGCTTTTTCTGCTTGGCACAGGCAGTGTTTTCTTATGGACAGAGAAGCCGGGTTCCTTTTTGTGTTGGTGGTTACAGATATAACCCATGTTTCATATCCACAGCCCAGCTTTTTCAATGGATCTTTCTTTCGGCATGAGCTCAGGCTTACCGTTGTGCATTTTAACTGCTGGGATGTGTTTTTTTGCCACCCCTAGTTTGTGGTCAGGTGGGCAAGACAAGCCAAAAATGGATGTAGTGTGCCATGTGTTTAGAGCGTCTGTGAGGCTGTCATTTGGTTGGTGCCATCCTTCCTGTGTAAAATGGCAGTGTCCAGCCTTCAGATCAGGACACCCTATACTTTCAAACCACACGAACCACAGTCTGAATTGCCCTTTTGTGGAGAACAAGGTCAGTAATTGATTCTAGACTCCATTTGTTTCATTTCAAGGTTTTCATTGCAGAGGTTTTCGAGTCCATATATTTTGTTTTTAAACGCAGCGCTGACATATTGAGACGCTTATTTGACTGCTTCTCTTTAAATCACCGAGAGAACAGCAAATACATTCAAGATAAGACAGGCGCATCATGTCTTGCTCAGATAATGATCTCATACAAATGTACAGCGTTGTTTACTGTACTTTTGGTTTGCTCCGCATTCCAGGTTGCTGCTTCATTGCAAATGAAACCCCTTTTATATTTAGGATCTGTGTTCTGTAATCAATATTTGCATAGGACAAGTGAATAACTGTAATGCTGTGTACACACGGTGAGATTTGACATTAGATTTTGACTATATAGTCAAAATCGCATGCAGATTGCACAGGATTTTTACCTTGCGCGCTCCCATGGCAGCACAAATCGAAACCCAGATAGACAGGGAAGCAATGACTATATAGTGCAAATCTAATGCAGATTGTATGAATTATATGTAAATAGTACAAAGATTACATAGCACTCGAATCTTAAGTCAAAGAGCAAGGGAATCTCACTGTGTGTACACACCATAAGTCTTGTGGATTTCCATTAACCCAGTTGAATGCCCTTTCCCGTCCTGCTAGTAATCCTTTCCTCCTGTCCATCTCAATGCCAACAGCTGTTATGGCTGTGATCAACATGGGTTTTAAAAGGCATTCGTGTCCCTGCTCTCAAATTGCATTGCTGCTGCATAAGTATCTAAAAGAGCTTGTGTGAAAACATACTGTAACTATGCAGTCACCCAAGAATGTGAAAGCATCTTAGCAGTGTGGCTCGGGGAGAAGAGCGTAGAATTAGATACCCAAACGCTATGTCGTATCGCGTGTTCTCAGCTATCAGCGTTTGAACACATTTCAGCTATTGTTAAAGGTGTTCTTGCATTTAATACCCCGTTCTCACTGCCAGGGCAAGCAGTAATTTCCCGTGTCCTGTCTCAGTGTGAAAGGGTCTTTGTTAAATTCCCGGGTAATTTGCCCCAGGAATTAGACACAGGTTTTTGCAGGGTTTTTTCCTGGGTAATACACGGGTGTATGGCAGTGTGAACAGGCTAGACCGGGGTTTTTCACACATGATGCCAAAAAACAAGCTCATTGGGGGATGTAATCATGTGATATGTGACAGCCAGCTAATAAAAGCTGGTTTTTAAACAGCCAATCACAGCAATTTATACAAATTTCCCAACACCCAATCAAATTCCACACACTTGTTGGAAGGCAGACCATGGAAAGCAGTGTGAAAGGGGCAGACACGGGAAATTCCCAGGACTGAGGTGCAGTATGAAGGGGGTCTGTTTAGCTGAGAATCTCTGTGCCCCGCCAAAAATCCGGCAAGAAAAACCCGGGATTTTGCAGGGGCGGCAATGAGAACGCAGCATTACTTGATTTGTCTCAACGTTGTTATAGCAAAAGTTTTTAAGGGCTTATTTATTAATATACCGATCACGGTCAATCCTCGTAGTGGATAGGTGGCCTTAAAGTGACAGTGTAAGTCATCCTTTAATGTTTCACTCTTTACCGGGATGAACTCTGATGGGAGCCCCTATCACGCTGCTTATCGACCTTCATTCAGATGCGGTTGGACTTGTTACTGCATAAAAGCAGCCGGGACAGCACTATGATTTTAGTGAAGCTAGAGCAGTGGTTCTCAACCTCGGTCCTCAAGACCCCCACACAGTTCACGTTTTCTAGGTCACCCAGCATGTGCTCAGGTGCACGCATTACTCACTGACACATTTTAAAAGAGCCACAGGTGGAGCTAATTACTTCACTTGTGATTCTGTGTAGAGACATGGAAAACGTGCACTGTGTGGGGGAACTGAGGACCAAGGTTGAGAACCACCGAGCTAGAGGCACCACGCATCCTAGGATGCAATATCAGATCATCTTTGACACCATCGGCTGGCTGCCTGACCAATGGGGTCATTCAAGTCCACTATTGGAGCTGCTCAGGAAATTGATCGGGATCGTAGCCATCCTTCCCATACTACGGTGCGTCAGTTTAAAGACGTGGAAACGGTCTCTTTCTGCCTAGAATCGGCACCAATCGCTGACTGTCTGACTCTGTCCTGCTTCCGTCATTTCAGGAGCCGTTCGTGCATGCTCAGGATGGGTCCTGCACATCCGCAAAGTACCAATAATCGGTACTTTGCAATGAACAAGTCTACTGCGACCACATCTGAATTAGTCTATCATGCCTTATGTTGCAATACACAATGAGGCTTTTTGATTATTAATTGTGAAGGTCAGAAATAAAGCAGTTAGATCTATAGGTATATGTGATATTTGGAACCTACAATATACAAAACTACATTAAAATATTTCTCTACACAGCCCTTTATTATACAGGAGAATTAGTATTTCCTTGTACAATAAATGGCCTATTATTGCTCATTATGGCTACCGCTGATGATCACGTCTCCTCTGCATATGACAGTAACACAATTTTCTACATTTCTCCCGAGTTTGTGGATATAGGCCCTTATTCAGATCTGATCGCAGTACATATTTGTTCTCAAAATGGGCAAAACCATGTGCACTGCAGGTGGGGCAGATGTAACATGTGCAGAGAGAGTTACATTTGGGTGGGGTGTGTTAAAACTGAAATCTAAATGGCAGTGTAAAAATAATGCAGCCAGTATTTACCCCACACAGAAACACAATAACTCACACAAATCTAACTCTCTCTATACATGTTACATCTGCCCCAACTGCAGTGCACATGGGCCCTTATTCTGATCGATGCGGATATTCCCGCTTGCGTACGGGCCGCCGATGTTTATCTTCTGCGCATGTGCAGAGGTCACTCTGCGCATGTGCAGGCGATTTCGCCGCAAGGATTCTCTATACGCCGCACAGGGGGCGTAGAGGGGCGTGAGGGGCTACTTATCCTCATTACCCTATGCATACGCCCCGCGTTTCATGGGCGTTCCCATGCAAACGCGGGGCGTATGCATGGTAATGAGGCCGTGACGCGTGGGTACGGGGCGGGCATCTGACATCGCCGGATGTCAGCTGCCCGCCCCCATACAAGATTTCACACGGACAAGTGTCCGTGTGGTCTTGTGTTGCGGGACCTGGTGGAGCGTGCGGCCCTGCATTCGATGTTCGGCGACCATCGAATGCAGGGGCTGCTCCCACCATGGAGGAGGCGTATCCCCGTCCAATTTCATGCGGATCGCCACATATCCGCGTACGGACGGCAGGTGGCGATCCGTATGGAAGGCGGGGATTCGCCTGCACGGTCGTGGCCGCATATTCTGATCGGGCCGCACCGATCAGAATAAGGGCCATGGTTTTGCCCATTTTGAGAACAAATTTGTACTGCGATCAGTTCTGAATAAGGGCCTTACAGTAGATGTTTTTATGCAATATAGTGTATTTATGTAATTGGTAAGACTCCACTTATTTAGAAGAATGATTGATTTATTTATTTAATAGCTACTATTGAAAAAAAATTACACTCTACCTCTCCCTGTCACCCACTACTGTGTTGCACGTGACAAACTTGGATTACGGTGGAGGAGGGTGGCCCAAATGATATAATTTTGCACCTGGGCTCACTAGCCACAAGTTCCATCACTGACTGAGAGATCATAGAAGTTATCAACCCAATGTCAACAACATGGAATTGTGACCACCAAGCTGAAATGGTTGTGACCCACTTTGGGGTCAGGAAAAACTGCTGCTTTAGTATACTCTTAGCGCATTATTACACATATTAAGCAGACTGGACAGAGAATAGGAAACTACCCACAACACATATTAACATAATATGCCAAGAAAACAATCATTTGGTGACTTTATATGCATGGAAACATGCATCATATTAAACATTGCAAAAAGAAACAGAGGAAAGCACATGCAAAGTTATTTCTCGTAAATCACTGGCAAGGCATGTGAATTTTTGGAGGGCTGGGATATTAAATTTAAGTCTACGTTACAAATGAATGAATGCAGAATACTGCAGAAAAAGCAAAAAAGCTTCGGAAACCTTTAGTATCACCCCATCACACCAACGTGATTGCATCCTGGTAACTGTATGCCATGCAATCATACTCCCTGCGGCTTGCTATTAGCATTTAACCCTCTAGTGCAGGCACTGCAATGGATGGAGGAATCGCAGGTGACTTAGCCCAATATTTTTGCATTATTCGATTATTTTTTTGGCAGCAAAGATGGTGTTAAATTTATTTCTATAAAGTGAAAATAAATGCCCTATTGTATTTTCCTTTATCAGTTAACATGAGGTTACTATGCAAATCAAGAGACAGAATAAATGTAATTTGTGTTAGACTTTAACCCTTTGAGTGCTAAGTGAATTTGTTAAAATAGGTGTGAAAATTGCGAAAATTGTGTGAAAATTGCCAAGCAAACATTTGTATTCATCATAATGACCTGTAATGTTTAGCTTATATATGACATATAATTTTTTTTATTTGAATCTATATAACAAATGTGAGTGACGCTGGCATTTTTTGCGGATATTTTGAACATCTCTCACAAAATATTGTTTTAGCTTGAAATTTTTATAAGTTAGTTAAAGCAAGACAACCATTGTGATGTCAGTGCATTGCCTTTCGGGTTTAAGATCTGGAAAATGTCTTCTGTTTAATCCACCGGAATACACAGGGTTCTTTGGTGATCGCCATGTACTGTATGGCAACGTTGGAATACCAACAGTGTTGTCTTACTTAAAATAGGGAGCTTTTATTGGTATTTAGGGGGGTACTAAAATATTTTCGGTATTTTAATGAGAAACCAGCACTGCAAGGGTTAAGGGGTGTTACGTCAGCAGTAATCAGCAGACCAGCCATGTGACCTTGGGTACTTACAGGTATTTTATGGCTCTTGATCATATTATCAAACTCTTCATTAATTTTGTTATATTTTTCTTCAGTGCGTGGGGTGAGGGCATAAGAGGAGTCGGGATCGGGGCTGTCAAGGCCTTTGTGTTCTTTCTTGTTCAATGCCTGCCAGGTTTAGAGAAATATCACAAATATATGAAAAACTAAGCAGATGTTCAATGTACTTACACACAATCTTTGTCTGCTGATCATTAGATCAATATCTTCATTTATCTTTCTGTACTTGTCCTCGGACTCTGGGCTGTGACCTACTGAGTCGTCAGCGTCAGGATCTGGACTGTCACACCCATTAAGTCCTTTCTTTCTCAACGTCTGAAATACATAATTTGGACAGTTCAGTCCGCAGGAATCTACGGAGGCTAGTTCTGGAGAGAGGATCTTGAAGTTTGTTTTGTACAATATTCATCTGTAATACATAAAAAGCAATGTTCCTACAGGCAGCATAGCAAGATTTAGCTTTTAGTTAAAATCCACGATAGACTTGTAAAGCTTTTTCTTGGTTTCATTAAACTATATGTTGATCGTCATTATATGGACACCAGGAAGCATCTTGTGGATACAAATAGCAAAAAATAGAAGAATAATGAATGCGCTTTCAATACTGCAGCCCCTGATAATCCACAAGACTCCTTAAATCTCAAATACACAGCAATACAAAATTTGAGTGATCATAGGCGCTGTATCCCCATTAGCAACTCATCCTTGATTGGATGTATAGACCCTCAAAATGGCTCTCCACGGTACTGGTCAGTCTTCCGTCCAGTTGCCCTCAATTAGGAACTGTCAACTGACCTTTAGCATGTGCCCTATGTGCGCGTAAGGGTTTCTTGACGTTTCTTTGAGTGACGTACGGCTGGTACACTACGGAAGATTCAAAGAAACCCTTACGTGTACATAGGGCACATGTTACAGGTCAGTTGACAGTTCCAAATTGAGGGCAACTGGACGGAAGACTGACCAGTTCCGTGGAAAGCCATTTTGAGGGTCTATACATCCAATCAAAGATGAGTTGCTAATGGGGATACAGCGCCTATGATCACCCAAATTTTGTATTACCTTGTGGATACACTTTCTGTGAATGCTACTTTTTAACAATAAACAAATAACTGAATGAAGTATATCAGTCACATGCCTGTGCTAGACTGAGTGCCAGTGGCTCCAAAATCTGACAAGAAAAGTGCTCGGGTTGATGGAGAAGATGGGAAATCTAGGGATCTGCTGCAAGCAAGCTGTAAATAGGGTGCACTAGTCTAGTGGTGCTTTCGCTCAAAGTGCATGGCTCTGATTGCTGCCCCAAAGTTCTAGCTAGCCATGTGCGTACAGCGGCCCCTTGCTGCCAGTATGCTGCTGCAGCAACACTCTGTGTCCTCAGGATGCTACAAGCATGCACACTGCAGGCCATGGTATGACACTGCTACTGTATGTCATTCAGTCAGGGGGGGGGTCTGGTCTGTACAGTGTTATAAAGGGTACACACGGCGAGATATGCACTGTTTTTCTATTTGGTTTTGCTTATAGAAGCAAAATCGAACAGAAAATCGAATAGTCCTGTTGGAGAAAGTGCGCTATATAAATGAAACTTACTTGCTAGAACATCGAATGGACATTGAATGGTTTTTCTACATTCGATGCAGATTCGATCCCAATGAGCAATCCCATGTAGTGTAAATCGAATTGAAAAATAGTCAATATAGTGCAGATCTGTACTATATAGTAAAATCGAATGCATTTTGCGTACCATTCGATTCAATCCCGATTCAATCCCATTTGAATCAGGATCGAATCGCAAGCAAAATTGCACCGTGTGTACACACCTTTACTACAATGGCTGCAAGGCACTGGATCGTTCTAGCTTGTTGTATCTGCTACATAATGAACTTTTCTTTAAATAAAAGTGCCTGTGTAGAAAAAGGGTTAATGCCCACCATGACCCACAATGAGCACCGCTTTATTTTCCACAGTTATCTCCTGTTTAGAGTAGACACAATATTTACATACAGTAGTGGGACTGCATCATAGCAATTTCCCAAACACTATAAACACTATAAACTGTATGCATTCATAGCACACATGTAATAGGGTACATGCAAACCTAAACTTGAATGGCAAAAACAAGAGTCTTCGTTGATTGTGCTCTACAACAGTTTGGCCGATTCTCTGTGTGTAGGAACAGAACATTTGCCGGTACATACATTTAAGTACATATTTCATTGGTAGAAAATGACCTCTATTTACTGCAGGTAACTGTGTGTCACATGACTCAGCCAAATCCCTGTCCTCCAATCTGCTGGGGGGTTTTTTTTATGGTTAACATGGTTTTTATTTATTTGTTTAATGATCCATGGTTTGGGACCACGCCACTTGTTCGGTCATTGGCTGTCCGCACTGACACCCCCTATTTAAAGAGCATAGCATGTTTGCTTCTAGCACAGAAAATAATAAATCTGTCTGTAACCGCTACTAACAGGCAGCCACTGTGTATTGTTTGCAAATTCTCCAGAAAACATTGAAATATGCTCATTTTAACGAGACTGTACCCACGGATCAAAGTGTGAAAAATCATTACAGCAGATCTGAAATAAAAAATAAAAGGGGCGATGGTTGCCTATTAGTTATTCATATCTCAAAAGAATAATAATCCAAAAATTAGAATACGCTACCATGAAAATGCTTAACGTAAAAGTCTTTTTTTTTCTTCTTCTAGAACAAAAATCCATTTGACTATTTATGACATCATGATACAAAATGCTAATTAAACACAGAACGAATGTAACATTATAGTGTGGATTGCAAAATCATCCAGAATATTTCAGCTAGAGATTGACAGTCGTAGGAGGGAATCAGCTGTAAGTAAACACTTATGGGAAAATAACACATCCAGCAGATAGTTCAAATACATACACTCCCAAACGCTATCTTTAGCAATAGCGAGTGAACATTTAATTCTAAAAGGGTACAAAGGGCTACTCTGCTGTTACATAAGTTTTATTATAAATAGCTCCTCAAGGAGCCGATTTAGTCATGTAAATATTGCAGAGAGATCTCGGTTGGGGGCATTCTGTAGTATTGTGGCTATTTACCATAAGGGTACGGTTACACTACAGTCCCTCAATTGACAGTTGCTATCATAGTGCTGAAACAGTATCTCAAGGAATTTCACCAAACCAGCCTCTACTCAACTCTATTCTAAAAGTGGCCTTATACATGTTATCGGAGCCATAACATTGTTATATAGGCCCTAAAGACGTTGCAAGACAATGAAAAGAGGCATCTTTGCATGACAAACATTTATCTGGTGCTGATTAGATGTGGATTCATTTCATTGTGGGAGTAAGCAAGAAACACCTGCTAATACTGAATGTATAGGTAAATAAATGTTATTAGTATTAGTGGGTGTTTCTTTATTGGCCTCCTCGGCCAACTTTCAGGATGGCCAAGGAGGGACGCACCTGAAATGTTGAGGGTATGGTGAAATTCTAGGGGTGTGGCCTAGCGATAAGAGGGTGTGGCCTATAATAACAGCGCTCCTGTGAGGCCACGCTCCCATTTTGCCGCTGTGCACAAAATGCGAGTATTCTCGTTGTCATCCTGTTATAGAAGCACTCAGCCCTGATTGGCTTTAGGCGTCTCAATGGATACGCTTTTTTAAATTTTATGAAATATCGCACACTATAGCACATCTAAAAATTTGCACATTTCCATGACTAAAAATCGCACCATATCCTATTTTTCATCCACAAATTTCGAATCCCATTAATAGTTCAGAATGATTATATGAACCAAAAAATTCTGACATGACATTAGAGGAGGCACCATACCACTCTGATGCCTGCTCCTACACACGTATCTGTCTTGTGTTAGATGGGACGGTCACAATTTGGGTGCTGTAATGGCATAGGGCAGAGCAGCTGTTAAAAGGGATTGTGCTGTGTGTATCCGTCATTCATGGCTCACTCAGAAATCAAAGGGTTATTTTTGCAGGTATCTACACTGCTGTGACTTGTGACCATGTTCCCAAGACTCGTGACCACACTCTCTTCTTGTGGTGGCCTGATTATCCCATTACTGCATCTCCTCTCCAATAAAACTGCCATCTTTGTCAATGTATCCTTAGAGATCCAACTGATCCCACAACAAATGCATACCTCCTGTGTCTCGCTAATCAAGACACTCGCGTGGCTCAGCTGCGCATGCGCCCCAAAAAGGGTGTGGTCTATGGAAATGGGCGTGGTCTCACAGGTTGCTGTGTCCTTAGGCCACGCCCTGTTTTCCGCCCCTTTGCATCACTGAATAGGCGCTGGGTCATTCCTGCGGAAATCAGGACAGTTGAGAGATATGTAAATGTATAACAGGCACAGCACTGCATGTAATACATTTTTCAATATTTGGGAAGATATCAAATAAACCTGTATTTAAGGTAAATTACAAATTAATAAAAGAAAGATTAGTAACAAAATAACTGTAGTGTGCTGAGCATCATCCCCATTAAAGCTATTTCAGAAGAAAACAATTACAGCTCTCACTGTTGCAATGAGCATTATATATGAAATGTGAAGTAGATGCTCAAGGGTGGAAATAATTTCGGTTATTCATGTGCTTTGGAAATATTAATAACAGCATAGGAGGCAGTGCATGCAGGGACAAAAAATATAATATTTAGATATCGTCTAACAGAGGCAGACGACCTGTAGTACTACAAGTTCCATCATGCCTAACCCGGTTCTAGTGTCATAAAACAGAGTAACATATCAGCGTTGCCGACTTTTGGGCTGCCCTCTCCCGCTGCCGCTGCTCCTGCCCTCCATGCTTCAAGCCACTGTGCAGCTGCTGTATCCAGCGCTACTCACAGAGCCCCGCTGTGGCTTTTATTTACATAATCGGGCAGGACATCGCACTAGTAGGACCCAGCGCATAATGACGTGCGCATGCGCAGTCCAACTTTTCAGCTTGCAGGCTGAATACCTGGGTATTTCCGTGAGACCGGGAGAATGGGGTAAAAACCGGGAGACTCCCGCAAAATCTGGGAGGGCAGGCAACCATGTAACATATTAAGGCTGCACAACCACCTGGGGAATTACAGTGCCATTTATTATGCATAGCTGGAGGGCTTCCTTTGTGCAGCGTGTTTACCCTGGGATCAGGAGGGGGTTGATGAATTAAGTCTTCCAGCTATGGCTGAAACATTGGTAATGTGTGACAAAGGGGCGTGGTGGGTGGTTGTGACAGGGTAAACCAATAAAGCCACAGCTATGGACACTGGGGCCTCTGATTGGCCCTTTCACTCACACTTCCAAACTTCAGTAATTTTTAAATGACTGAACTATAATTGTGAAATCATTTGCAAATAGAAAAATTACAAAAGTTTAATATCTTTGTTTATATCACAGTAAAAAAGGTATACGATTACAATTGCAAGCGATATTAAAGATATTGTTAAGTGACGTCAACAGGCTCCCCGCTGAACATGCAGTGGGTGGTGATATATGCAGATTTGACTTTATGTTCAAATGACAGTGTGTGTGTGTGTGTGTGTGTGTGGGGGGGTATTAATGACCCATGGGAGCGTACACACTAGACGGGTGTGGATCGTATTGTCGACCCGATTTAGGTCGACATCGTTGGGTCGACAGGCAGTAAGGTCGACAGGGTTCTAGGTCGACATGGGTGAAGGTCGACAGGTGTCTAGTTTGACATGGGACAAGGTCGACAAATGCGTTAGGTTGACATGGGTTAGGTCGACAGGTTGAGCAGTGGACATGGGCTTTTTCATGTTTTTTTACCCGAATGTCGACACAGTTGACATGGACACAATTGGAAGTCAACCGCAGCCCCTCGCATCGCTCGCAGCCCCTCGCATCGCTCGCAATGCATCGAACACTACTTTATTCTCCCACCACGCCCTAGTGGATGGTAGGGCATGAAATACCACATGTCAGCTCAAAAACCAGTGAAAAAAACCCATGTCGACCTTGCAACCTGTCGACCTAACCCATGTTGACCTAACGCATTTGTCAACCTAAAACTATGTTGACCCATGTCGACCTAGACACCTGTCGACCTTCACCCATGTCGACCTAGAACCCTGTCGACAATACGACCGTATCCCCACTAGACGATATGCCTGATAATATTGTTAAAGATATTGTTATTGTGCATATCGCTTAAACAAATTGCAGTGTGTACCCAGTTTACAACTTATAATATGTGTACAACTTGACAAACTAGCGAAAGTAACTATTCACATCTGTAGGTTTCAAATTTGGGAAATAAAAAAAGGGTAAAAAAAAATACAGAATTTGTTGCGTTGGACTCATTTTAAAGAGCAGCTTATTCAGCAGAAAACAACTGACAGTATAATATAGTACAGTACAGTACAGTACAATACAATACTTGCAAGCCCTACGCTACTATTGCAATATGAAATACGCTTCCTGGCATTTACTGAATACATTTACTGCAAATGGATCAGGCATGAAGTAATGTATGAACAAACATATGTCGACACCATTTCCCAACTGAGTGGATTATGTTCCTGCGACTATGACTGTGGCTCCCACATAATAACATTTTTGGGTCCTGTTTGGACCTGACTGTATACACCCAGGATTTGGTCTGGAGCCAGAAGTGCTTCAGAGTGATTGAGAGAATGAAATGATCTGAAAGCACACATGCTGGCTATCTGTTCTGTCAAAGCTCAGCAGTTTACAATCTGACACAAGGCTACATCACTAGTCATCAGCAATCTTACTTATCCCAGATATCCCCACCTGTCAGCAAGTCTGCACCTGTTGTCTAACTCGGCAAAGGCCAAATGACAACAGCCAATCGGAATTGCCTGTTCTGCAACATGGCCATAGATGGCTCTTTCGGCTTTGCTCCTCCAGACCAGTGCCCTTAATCTCCATGGGTTAAAGCAGCCTGTTTTTCATACTTGTAATACTGTCAATAATATGAGCTCTGGTCTAGTAAATGCAGTATAACGTAAGACTTTCCAACAATGATAATGGATGTATTACAAGTTTCCATATATCACATGACCTAATGAATTTTTGTTAAAACAGGATAATACATTTAATAGATCTATTAGCAGATCAATTCACTATCCATCCTAAATTTTTTTATAAAACCCAGTGAGGTCCCTAAAAGATCCCAGATAAGTGCCATGTTTGCACTATTGAGACAACACATAGGTACGTGTACTTATCATGGATCCTTAGTGTTTTACCCTGAAAACATCATTTTTCAGGCAGTAAAAACAGGCTCTTAAAGGATCAACCACAAAAATAGCGTTAAAGTCTAGTTTTTACCACCCCAAAAATTATCAATTGAATAGCTTACATAAATTGAATAACTCCCTTAGGAGGTATTCAATTAGCTGCAAGGTTTACTCCGCATACACACTGTACAATTTTTTTTACCAATTTGGTTGAAAGACATTTCCATTGAACACAGTGTCCTGGACGAAAGATGTTGACGAAAGATATTGACGACAGACAAAAGACGAAAGATCTAGCTACAGTTTATAGGCTCTTTTTGAAAGATCTCCAAATTGAGCTGCATGCACAGTTGATGAACAATCTTGATGAACAAGGTCGGTATGCGCATCATCATTTGACGTTCGTCTGTCGTCAATATCTTTCGTCAACATCTTTCATCCAGGGCACTGTGTTCATTGGATATGTCTTTCAACCAAATTGGTCAAAAAAACTTTCCCAGCAAAAATTTGGCACAGGAGAAATAGCCTCTCTTCCATGCTTAAATATCAGGACCACTATATGGTGTATTATATATTTGAGTCTTTGGGATAAATTTACCTATATTTGCCTATAGCAAGCAATTCGATTCTATACATTATATTCTAGAAGGTGCTAAATAATTATTGCATCTTTAATACAACTCCCATCTTAGTAAATGTACCACTTTGTGCCTTTAGTACTTAAGTCATTTGAGTCTTATGTTTTATTTCAGAACAACATATTCTAGTGTCCAATGGCAAATAAACTGATGCAAAGCAAAGAGTAGGCATGACAACAATATGCTGATCAAATACAAACTACTGTAGATACAAATGCATTTGTTATGAAATAAAAGAAACTGAATATTTATTGTTGAAGTTTAGGGCAAATAACCCATTTGGTTTAAAATATCCCATTGAAGTTTAGGGCAAATAAGAAATCTTGTAAAGTGCAATGATAAGAAAAGGAAAATATATTTCTACAAAGTAAACACAAATGGGGAGTTCACGTATCACAGTTTCCACTGGTAAGGAAAATTTCCTAGGAAAAATAGCTTGAAGGTGGTTACTGCTGATTAGTTAAAGCAAAAAGAAATCATTAACACTTGTGTTGCTGGCACGTGGCACAAATCCTAATAACACTAAGGGGTAAATGTCATAGCTTGCATAATAATTGGGGCAGTTATGAAGCCTTCCGCAGGGCCCTGTGTGACAAGATCACTCCCACAGCTCTTGTTAGTACCCTGTTTACCCATATATGTGTAATTGATGACCTGCACTGTAAACTAAACATGTACTTCATAGTAAGGTGTCACTATCAGAGACAGTATAAGAAATATTGGGCCTTAGAAGATCCGGGGTGTGGCTAAGTGTCTATGGACTGTTGAGAATACTGGGAATGGAGAGCTGGAAATCACCCAAATCCGTGTAGATAATAATTGGAGGAAATGCACAGATTAGGCACTGAATTTATTTATCTACTAAAAGCATTCTGTAGCCGAGGATCTGGATGATGGGTTGGAACCGTCTAGGTCAAAAGGCAATAGGTCAACACCAAAAGGTCGACATTACATAGTTACATAGTAGTTAAGGTTGAATAAAGACTTGCGTCCATCGAGTTCAACCTACGTTTTTATAATAACTTATCCGTTGCTTTATAGTATTTTTTGATATTTTAAGACCGATTAGGCTTCTTATTTGTACC
This sequence comes from Crinia signifera, assembly GCF_055691185.1. Lineage (NCBI taxonomy): Eukaryota > Metazoa > Chordata > Amphibia > Anura > Myobatrachidae > Crinia > Crinia signifera. Next base: position 414,720,771 of record NC_139217.1, on the reverse strand, counting down.
CATGGATGTTATTAACCAGTAAGTGTTTGTCCAACCTTATTTTGAATGTATTTATTGTGTCTACCGACACCACCTCTCCAGGAAGAGAGTTCCAGAGTTTGACTGCTCTGACCGTAAAGAAATTTTTTCTACTAGCTGAACAAAATCTTTTTTCTTCTAATCTAAACTCATGCCCTCGCGTCCTAGATTCCTGTCTAGCAGAAAAAAGGGTGTTTGACAGTTCCTTATATTGGCAAGGCATACTTACCTACCCTCCCGGAATGGCTGGGAGGGTCTTGAAAATCGTGTCCCCTGCCCAGCACCCCGAAGGGTTGTCAAGCCTTCCACATTTAGCGGGGCCCCCGCACCCCCTCCCTCTACCGATCAAATACCAGCATTCAATGCTCTTTGGTGAGGAGGCGGGGCTAAAATGCAGAACAATGAACTTGTAGCAGTTCCAGTTTCCTGGAAAAGTCTCTTCCAACAAGAATATTGAATATTATACTGAGCAGACAAAAAGTAATGCCCAATTACGGTGACTACAGCGCTGTCTGACCAAGGCGTACAAGAAGTGAAACTGAATGTGCTCTAATGTATTATAGATAATTTAAATAGTCTCTTTGTGATTTCAGTGTAGAGCTAAGATTCAGTACCCAACGCCAGGTGCTCTAGCACTTTGTATACCATGGGAATGGAAAAATAATGAAGTAGAATAAATCACTACTACTTATTTCCCGTTATTACGGCTCCCCATTTGGGCATTATTCCATCTCTGGTCCAAGACTAAACAGCAGCCCACTATCTGGCTAGCCATACAAAAAGCCAAGTATTTCACCAGGGACAACACTGCGAGATCAGAAAATGATAGTACTTATATAATACACATTAGGAAATATTACTATGTTAGAGTTATGTCCAATTAATTATTGTAACAAAGATCCAAAGAACATCAGTAAGGACATGACTACTGTTTTGCTGTGTATACGTAATAAAATACGAAATCTGTAAATGCTATCTGTATGATATGACATTGAAGGTATGACGCGCCTCCCGGTATGGGTCCCAAGTTAGACCCATATTAGGGCAACAGGCATTGTGTAAACATGGCTTAGGTCGACACGTGAAATAGTTTGAAATGGCCAAGGTCAACAGGGTTGGAAGGTCGACACAAGCATTAGGTCGACAATGGCAAGGTCGACATGATTTTTTTTTTACTGTTTCACGAATGTCGTCAAAGTGTGCCATGTCCCCTCGCATGGCTTGCTGCGCTCACCATGCTTCGGGCACGGTGCTTTGTTGCACTTGGCACACTATTATATCCCCCCTGTGCACTAGTGGATGGCAGGGCATGAAATACCGCCTGTCGGCACATGGCAGCTCAAAAAAAGTGAAAAACTTATGTCAACCTTTTGACTGTCGACATTGCAATTGTCAACCTAATGCTTGTGTCAACCTTCCAACAATGTCGACCTTAGTCATGTTGACTTCTTTCATGTGTTGACTAATCCATGTCCACCTTCAGTGGTCGACCCAATGCATGTCAACCTAATATGGGTCGACCAAATGACGATATACCACGCGTCCAAATATTTGTGATCCAACTAAAGGCCAAGAATCATCACATGGGATTTCAATATCTGAGATTTCAGTCATTTATGACACTGTGTTTTTTAGGTTGTAATGAATTGTGGCAGGTATACTGGAGTGTAGCGGCAACGGTTCACCCTAACAAATTTGCCAAATTCTGAAATTTGACAGAAAATCACAGTAGGATAATGTTGTTTTCTTCTTCACTCCCAGCATACTTTGTGCGAGAATCAACATCTAGATTTCACACTAGGCCGCTGCATTGCCAGGGTAATACCGTCTCCCGCACTACAACTCATTGGAAACAGCAGATTGGATTACCCAGCAAGCATCTGGCAGTGATAATATAGCCAAAGTCTAAAAACAAACTTTAGGGGAAAAAAAATGCCACACAACAAATTTAACTATGTAAAATTATTTTCTGTTACAAGTAATTCTATCTTTTCTGTTACTGACAGTACGGCCTTACTGCCATGGAATCTGTATGCAAATAAAGGAGGAGGGTCGCAATACTGACAGCGGCATCCTGACGGTCAGAATCCCAGCACATTCTGCTGGTAAGTATGTGGGTTAGGGTTCGACATTTAGGTTTATGCTAAGGGAGGGAGATGTAAGGGCCAGGCTAAAGGAGAAGGGGGTGTAAAGGTGGCCATACATCAGAAAGATATTGTACCCAATCATACAATCTCAATTGATTGTAAGATGGATTGTATGCAGATTGTGTGCACATCTTATGTACACAATCATACAATCCATCAGCAGATGGATTGTATGACTGATTGTATGATGGATTGTATGCAGATTGTGTGCACATCTTGTATACACAATCATGCTGCAGATGGATTGTATGACTGATTGTATGATGGATTGTATGCAGATTGTGTGTCCAAAAACCACCAAGGACTGCCGGGATTTCAAGGGAAATTGTACACAATCATGAGCGCAATCGATCTTAAGATCGATCTTTCAGATGTATGGCCAGCTTAAGGCTAGGTGGGTGTGGATCCTTTGGTCTACAACAACTAGGTCGACAAGCATTGGGTCGACACCACTATGTCGACATGCAGCAAGGTCGACATGGGTCTAGTTCGACATAACATTAGGTCGACACAAGCATTAGGTCGACATAGGCTAGGTTTTCACAGGTTTTTTTATCTGAATGTCGACACAGTCGACATGGACACAGTTTGAAGTGCACCATATCCCCTCGCATCGCTCGCAATACTTCGGGCACCACGCCCTAGTGGATGGTAGGGCATGAAATACTGCCTGTCGGCACATATCGGCTAAAAAAAAACAGTTAAAAACCCCATGTCGACCTTTTGACTGTTGACCTAGCCCATGTCGCTCTAATGTCATGTCGACCTACACCCATGATGACCTAGACCTATGGCGACCTTGACCCATGTCGACCTTAACCCATGTCGACCTTGCTGCATGTTGACCTAGCGGTGTCGACCCAATGCTTGTTGACCTAGTTGTTGTAGACCTAATGATCGTATCCTGGCTAGGCTGCGGGAGAGGAAGGTTATGAATAGGCTGCATTAGGAGGAGGTAAGGGTTAGGCTGCATGAGGGGAAGGTTCTGGTTAGGCTCTGAGGGGGGGGGAGGTCGGAGATAGGCTTCAGAAGGTGAGAGCTATGGGAAGGCTGCAGGAGGGATGGATTAGGTTTAAGGGTAAGGTGAGGGTACTTACAAAAATGTGTCAAGATTATGACAGTCGGAAGGCTGCTGTATGTATTTTGACCCTCACCCTTCTGACTTTCTGTATCCTGTACCCAAGTCAAGACAGACAAACCAATAGGCTGCCTTGGAGGACCATCAAGTGGACAGTCCTGTTTTATAATAGACACCATCAAGTGGACAGTCCTGTTTTATAATAGACACCATCAAGTGGACAGTCCTGTTTTATAATAGACACATTAAGTGCAGTGGATGCCTGTGGAGTTTGCAATATCCACATCTGAGCTGTGATAAGATGCTTCAAAAAATTTACTGAAAATAGTCTTCATATATTGCCATTTCTCAATTTAGCATTACATTTGCTAAATCTGATATATAGCAATAAGTGGAACGCAAAAACATATAAACATTTATTATTATTATTATTATTATTAATAATAATATATTACAATGTTAGATATGTATAAGTTCTCAAACATATTTTATTTCAGCCTACATATGTGTTACTTGTAAATGATCATTGCTATAGTAACCGGCTCAGCGAGATGGTGTCTGGTAGATCACAGTTACTATCAGCATGGGGTTCTATAAGGTGTTCCCAGCATTCACACATTTTACAGCTATGCCACTTAAAACCTTTTCTCTTTGGAGTTGTTTAAATGCACCCAAAGATTTTGTATACCTTCTCCTATTAACTAACTAAGAGCTATCTGTTGACATGTTTAATTATGTCAAATGTCACTTTTGAATGCGGATTGGTGGAGTTGGCATAAGGCGAGGCAATTATTTCGCCAATTATATGGAACATTTTTGCAATAAAACTCCCATCGCCAAAGAACAGAACAGGTGAAATACCCACAAATTGGCACACAGTTATCCTAGTTGTTGCAGGCATGAAATGCGCGAGGACTCACAGCTTGGGGTTTATGGCTGGGGTTTAAATGAAAAGTACTGCAAATAGAGGCCATCAGTGCAGATGCTCGAACAAAGTTTACAACAAGTATATCATTGCAAACACTGCAGGACTGCATTCGATAACTTTTCCTGAATCACTGGAACCCAGACAAAGGGGATTTATCACAAAATAATAATAATAATAATTAATAAGGAATTAAGCTTGTATATGGACCATTGACTTACACAATTAGTATTTTCTGGTATTATACAAAAAGTACATTTTACTGGTAACCTGATATAGATCTGTTAAAAGTCAAGCGTCATCTCCATATGTTATTAGAGGCAGCTGAAGCTCTTATACAATCTTTCAGACACTTTCCTAATAGGATCTTATACAAGTCAACAAACTGAGACTTCAGTCACTTGAGCTGCAGTGAGGTGTAACCTGATATACTTCAAGGGCTGAAGATGCGCTACTTTGAGCATCAAAGGGACTCACGTCATCCTTACATTTCAAGAATGAAAACACAGCAACCTCAGCTTGCCCAAACCAGTCATCCCAATATGTATAGAATTGCTCTAAAATTCAACCACATGTTCTCAGACCTTCACCACTTGCCCCAAAATGTCTCACATGCATTAAGACTTCCATAAAACCACCAATCCCACATTTACTCCAAAATCCCAACATGCCACTCAGACCTCCCACATGACCATAAGACCTCTCCACATGCCAGGTACATGCCCATCCAAACTTTCCACATGTCAATCATACCTTCACCACAGGCCAGATATAACTGAAACACACATGCCCATCAGATTTTTCAAACATGCCCGTTATGACTCTCCAACATACCTTTCAACATACCTTTCACTCATACAGCACTTTACCTTTGCAGCTAGTTCTACTATCTACTGATTCCCACTAGATTGTAAGCTCCTCAGAGCAGGGCCGTCTTCCCTCTTCTTGTCAAAGCTCTTCTTTTCACATTTCACTTACAGCTCTCCCAATACTCAAACACTCAGCAACCATCTTCGTCTGCATACTCATCTCCGTCTTTGGCCACCAGCCCCTTGTAGTACGTTGATGTCCTCACTACTTACATCTAAGCTGTAGTTTGTATTGAATTGTGGTACATTTTTTACCTGTACTCTATTTTTGTTATTTATTTACTGTAATGTTAAGTTATGTCTCCTTGTACTGTTCCATTGTATGCCCATTGTACGGCACTGGGAAACACTTGTGGCGCCTTATAAATAAAATATAATAATAATACTGCTATCCAGCACCATGGATCGTGTAATGGTTAGCATTACTAACTCACAGCACAGAGGTCATGGGTTCGATTCAAACCATGGCCCTAACTGTGCGGAGTATGTATATTTTCCCTGTGTTCGCATAGGTTTCCTCCGGGTACTCCGGTTTCCACCCACGTTCCAAAAATATACTGGTAGGTTAATTGGCTCCCAACAAATAAAATTAATGTGTGTGTGTGTGTGTGTGTGTGTATAAGTGGTAGGGAATAACGATGGTAAGCTCCACTGGGGCAGGGACTGATGTGACTGTTACAATTTTCTGTAAAGCGCTGCGGAATATGTATGCACTATATAAATAACTGGTAATCAATAAATAAATATCCCTCCTGCCAAGAGAGGAAGAATGGGGAGTACACTGCACTGGCCATTCCACCACCGGAATGCTGTATGACCTCAAGGCATTGTACAAAGGAGGTCATATGATGTGGAATTCGGTTGCTCCTTGCCACTGGGTGATATACGGTATTGTTAACCATATCGATATTGTTAATAATATACCATTATCAGGGTTTTGACCACATTTCCCCATACATTGCCATATAGAGTAATGCCAGAAAAAGCTGGAATTACTCTATAGAAGCCTATGGGCTTATCTTTGCCGCAGTGTTTGAGTGATCCATCACGGATCCTTCCCAGTATGCCCTGAGGCCGGCATCATCACTCTGTGCATGCGCAGAGGGATTCCCGAATATCAGACCGTGAAGTCCAGTGGTGAAGCTGCTTCGCAAAGGACAACTCTTATCAGAAGAGCTGTCCTTTGCGTTAATAATTGCATATGCAATTATTAATTAAGCGATACGCAGCCAATGCCGGTGATGTTTGACGGCGAATGTTAGAGAGCACCCCTCCTAAGTCAGCTTGGGAACAGCTGGATGGTTCAGCAGGTAAAGGCTTGCTGTGCTGCTGGTGGCCAATGGGCCAATGGGCCAATCTGTTGCCCAGCATTGTTCAATGACATTACTGGACCTGCCCCTATGTATATATAAATCTACCTATATGCATAGTATATATTTTTTCAGGTTACTTCCACATAAAACAAAAAATTTCATTAGAATTAGAATATATGAAATGGTCCTTTTTAATTAGGAAATTCAATTTTAGGTCCATTCATTATTCCTGCTTTACAGTATAACCTATCGGTGAGCTCTCTGCCTCTGATTTATGCATGTTAAGTCAAGAATACAGTATTTACCAGAACACAGGATGCTTCACTTAAGAGCATTGTCAGAGGATTACTTCTGCTACTGCCTTTTGGATCCCCTGTGATGCAGTTTGGGACAGCTGTTTAACCCCTTCCTGACAGAGCTAGTTTTTGCGTTCCTGACAGAGCCATTTTTTTCAAATCTGACATGTCTCACTTAAGTGGGGATAACTTTTTTTTGCTTTTACTTATCCCAGTGATTTTGAGATTGTTTTTTCGTGACACATTGTACTTCAAATTAGTGGTAAATTTGGGTCGATACAGTCTGTGTTTTTTTGTGAAAAATACCAAAATGTCGTGAAAAAATGGAAAATTTAGCGATTTGCAAAATGTTAAATTTTCTGCTTGTGAGACAAATAATCATACCACTCAAAATAGTTAATAACTAACATAGACCATATGTCTACTTTATGTTGCCATCATTATTTCAACTTCCTTTTAATTTTTTTGGACACTAGGAGGCTTCAAATATGAATAGCAAATTCTCAAATTTTCAAGAAAATTTCAAACACTGATTTTTTTAGGGACCAGTTCAGTTCTGATGTGACTTTGAGGGACTTGTATGTGAGACACCCCCATAAATGATGCCATTTCAAAAACTGCACCCCTCACAGTATTCAAAACAGCATTTTGGAAGTTTGTTAACCCTTTAGGTGTTTCACAGGAATTAAAACAAAGTGTAGGTGAAATTTCAAAATTTCATTTTTTTTGCAGATTTGCAAATTTAATACATTTTTCTAAGGAACACAGTACATTTTACTAGAGAAATGTGACTAAAAATTGATTCCCCCAATTCTTTGGTTTTCATAAATATCCTATATGTGGCCCTAGTGTGCACGGTGACCAAACCACAGGCTTCATAATAGAAGGAGCACCTACTTGATTTTGGAGCCTCCTTTTTATGAGATTATTTTTTAGGAACCATGTAGGTTTCTAGGCACCATAAGATGCTAAAAGTTAGGTACCCCCCCACAAGTGACCCCATTTTGCAAACTACACCCTTCAGGGAATTCATCTAGGGGTATAGTGTACATTTCAAACCCCCAGGGGTTTCACCAATTGTGGTACAACTGGGCAGTGAAAATGAAAAAAATAAATTTTTCATTTTCACAGCTCAGTTGTATCAAAATTGGTGAAACCCCTGGGGGTTTGAAATGTACACTATACCCCTTGATGAATTCCCTGAAGGGTGTAGTTTGCAAAATGGGGTCACTTGTGGGGGGGTTCCACTGTATGGGTGTTTCGGGGGTCATTCAACCAGAATCTGTGCTGCAAAATCCAAAAATCACTCCTTCCCTTCTGAGTCCTGCCATGCACCCAACTGGTATTTTTTGGTCACACATGAGGCATTGCCGTACTCGGGAGAAATTGGGGCACAGATTTTGGGGTGCTTTGTCTCCTTCATTCCTTGTGAAAATGAAAAATTTTGAGCCAGATCTGCATTTTTGTGTCAAAAAATGTAATTTTTTACACAAAAATGCAGTTCTGGCTCAAAATTTTTTATTTTCACAAGGAATGAAGGAGACAAAGCACCCCAAAATCTGTGCCCCAATTTCTCCCGAGTACGGCAATGCCTCACGTGTGACCAAAAAATACCAGTTGGGTGCATGGCAGGACTCAGAAGGGAAGGAGTGATTTTTGGTGGCGGAATGAATGGTGGGTGCTATGTCGCATTAGCAAGACCCCCGAAGCACCAATACAGTGGAACCCCCCCACAAGTGACCCCATTTTAGTCACCAGCTTTGGGAGGGGGGCTGGCGCTGCGGCTGGCGGGGGGGTGGGAGGGGTGCTGGCGCTGCGGCAGCCGGGTGGGTGGGAGGGAGGGGGGCTGCCGGGTGGGAGGGGGGGGGGGCTGGCGATCGGTGGGGTATATACACACACACACACACACACACACACACACATATATACATATATATATATATATATATATATGTGTATATATGTATATATATATATATATATATATTTATATATATACATATATATACACACACATATATATATATATATATATATATATATGTGTGTGTATATATATATATATATATATATATATACATATATTTTCAGTGCATATATTTTATTTTACAACTTTTTCAGCAGCTTGATGCTGCTGCTGCTGCTGCGGGGGGGAGGGGGGAGGAGGGCAGCGCTGCGTGCGCTCCAGACGCTCCGGGGGAGCCGTGGGAGCCGCTGCTGCTGCCGGGTGAGTGCCCGGCGGGTGCGAGGGGTGGGCTGCACATCGGTGGTGATCGGTGCTGTACCTGACAGCACCGATCACCACCGATCCCTGTGTTACCGAGCGGCTTAGCCGCCGGTAACACAGGAAACGCTGTGAATGGCTGTTCAGATTTGAACAGCCAATCACAGCGATTGCCGACCGGGGGGGGCACCCCTGCCCCCCCTGGGCGGCGAGGGGGGATGTCTGCTGTCAGGGACAGCAGACATCACCTAACTGTCACTGCGTCTCTAGACGCAGTGACAGTTAGAAGTCATGACGTACATTTATGCCATGTGTCGGGAAGTACCTCCCGGCCATGACGTAAATGTACGTCAAATGTCGGGAAGGGGTTAATAGCTAATGATTCTATTATGCCTTCACCTCCTTTGAATATTTGATGAGTTTGATCAAAGCAATTGATGTTTTCTATAAGCTAAAGTGCATACACATTTTTGTGATATAAATGTCACTACCATTACCATTGACAAGCATCGATTATTCGCTGTGATCTGAAGACATAGGGCCAGATGCACTAAGCTTCAAAAGTGATAAAATGGAGAGTGATAGACAGCCAATCACCACCTACCTGCCATGTCACAGACCGTGTTTGAAAAATGTCAGGAAGGAGCTGATTGGTTGGTTGTTTGTCACCCTCCATTTTATCACTTTTGAAGCTTAGTGCATCTGGACCAAAGCGATGTATTTTTTTTTTTGTTTTAAAGTTGCAAGTAAGTCCCAATAATTCTAATATTTAGTTCCCACCAGTCAGGAAAGTCTAAACACATTAGCTGCTCGTAACAATATTGATTGACTATCCAACAATTTAGGAATAAAATGACCTGCTCAGCGCTGATGTCCTACTAACCAGAAAACCACAACGTTGGCACAAACACTACTGCATTTTAAACTATTCGCTAAGCTTATTAAGCCATATTCCTAAAAATCAATAGATGATATTGTTGTCGTTCTTGAATTTATCCCAAATTTTAATTTTAGCTCTGGTAGCTCACAAATATCAGGTCAGGTGGTCTTCCCAAAACCGCAGAGAACCACAAAACAAAACCACTGTTAGATTTGGCAAATAAACATTCTCTCAATAGACGTTCAGAAAGAATAAGCCAGTTAGGACCATTAACGCCTTCCTTACAAGACAACATTTTCAGCATAGGATAATTATAATGAATGGTTTGCGTTTCATAACAAGACAGTGGAATTTTACCAGCGTGCTTATTTTAGGTTCGTTCTATCAGATTTTTTCTCCTGCAACGTGGAAACGCAGCATGGGTGCTGAGTTTTAAAACGAATTTAAGCTAGGTTTTGTGAAACGTGTCTGCAAAATCACCGGAATTTATTTAATTACTATCTTGTCACTGTTTAATAGCAGAAGTATGTTATAGAACGGTGTACAAAGAAAGGTGTTAGATATGAACTTCAGTCCCTGCCATTTATCTGCCTGTCTATCATTCCTACAGAAACATCTATCAGTTTGTGACACCCTGCCATCCATCAGCTAATCACCCCACCAGTACTGTCTCCTGCTGGGGGAGCTAGCGGAATTCAGTTCTCCGTCTGTGAGTGCGCAGACTGGACAGCAGCAGCATCTAATTCATGCTCTCCACAGACACAACATCGAGGTGCCGGGAATTCAGAATTCTCCTTTTTTTCCAGGAGACTTGACTGTCATAGATTTGCCTGAGGACATACAGTGGCAAACTACAGAATCCTCAGTGTTTTCCTATAGCTGCAAGATGGAATTGACTTAAGCATATTGTTATATCGAATTATAAATGCAGGGAAAATGAGATGCTTATACAAAGAAATGGTAAAATATGCTTCCATTACTAGTTATATACTTAGTAGTATACAGCATTTTCCCACATACAAGATCACGAGGACCAGCAAAATCTTGGTCCCATATTTTAGACCTAGGCCGGCAGCTAACTACCCACCAACCACAGCATCTCATTATCTGCCTGTCCTGACTTCATTTGAATATATTTAAATTGAGGTATCTGTATGCAGTAAATCACTGCATTATTAGGATCCATGAATGCCATTACTGAAATATATCAATTAAAATCAAAAAGAATTGTGGCCAATTTATATATCAGAAAATGTTGCGTGTTTTGTAATTCACTACGCAGTACAAATTGTTGTGCACTGATGGCTGTGCTAACGGAATAAAATCTGAAAAATGTACAAATAACATACCCTATACTAAGTACAAATTAACATATGGCCTAATATAAGCAGCAACTAGCTTATTACAGTAATGTTCCCTGTAACTAGCTTATACAAATGACTCCTAAATATATTACGGGAACTGCACGTACTTACTTTGGTATAGGTACCATATGTTATACAGCACAGCTATAATTCAGCAGCAGGCAATAAATTATATGTCATACAAGTATGTTTTAATTATAAGTACATGCATTTTAGAATTACACTAGTTTATCACAAGAATTGCATCTGACCACCGAAGCCTATTAACGCTGCATGCTTTATTTCAGCACCGTACATTAAAATTACTAGTGACATATTAAAATGGGTCCTATTTTTAGGTTATTGATTAAAGCTGTGGCAGAAAATGTAAATAATGTAAATATTCCATTTCTCGGACACAGCGAGGATTTATTCATGTTAAAATTAAAAATTGCATTTTGGGCATGAAAGGCTGGGTCTTAAGAAACAGTTCTATAACTAGCTTACTATCTAGGCTGAATGTGACTGAGCAGTGTTATGTGTCCTATTTTCCATGCTCGCTATAAGGATACAATATGGGAATTCAGCCTGGTAATTACTAATACACCACATAGGCACAATTACAGTCAGTGTACTTCATAAAAGAGTCACTTGTGGTTTACATGCATTACAAAGAGGAATTGGGGGGGGGGGGGGGCACCATGCAGCAAGACCAAATGTCTTGTAAGAAGAAAGGAGACCGGAGCAATTAATGGGCCTGAAAACAAGGGCCTCGATTCTTCCTGAAATGGTCTGTAGACCCCCTCCATCAATTACCAGCTTTTGTTTTCTGTCTTATCATCAGCAGGCCTACAGGAACTGGATAAAACAATGCTGTGGGCTGCAAGTCCCCGTAAGCTGAGCTACACTTTACACACCCTGTCACTGTGTTTGTCCGGAGTAATCAGATATTAGGGAGTCTGATATTGTCACACAGGAAAAAATGAAATGCACATTGTTGTGTTTATGGAACGTGAAACATGATGCCCGTCCTTATATGACATAACTGGAAATATAATGAAACATTGGAAATAAAGGTATAGTTTTTTTTAAATAGAGTTAGTAATTAGGTATACAATATATATATATTTAATATTTATTTACAGTTTCTTATATAGCGCAGCATATTCCATTGTGCTTTACAATTGGAAACAATAGTGATTAAACAAACTGGGTAGATGCAAACTGACATGGAGGTAGGAGGGCCCTGCTCGCAAGCTTACAATCTATAGGGATAGGAATATATATATATATATATATATATGAATTAGTTGTATACATATAAATATATATACAAATATATATATATATATATATATATATCCCCTTACCGACGCAGCCTGTTTTTGCCTTCCTGACAGAGGCCTTTTTTTCAAATCTGACATGTATCACTTTATGTGGGGATAACTTTTTATTGCTTTTACTTATCCCAGTGATTTTGAGATTGTTTTCTCGTGACACATTGTACTTTAAGTTAGTGGTAAATTTTGGTTGATACAGTCTGTTTTTTTTGTGAAAAATACCAAAATGTCGTAAAAAAATTGAACATTTTGCAATTTGAGAAATGTTAAATTTTCTGCTTGTAAGACAAATAATCATACCACTCAAAATAGTTAATAACTAACATAGACCATATGTATACTTTATTATTACATCATTATTTCAACCTGCTTTTAATTTAACACAGTAAACGCTGCTTTTGGCTGTTCACGTTTGAACAGCCAATCGCAGCGATCACTGAGGGGGGGGGCATCGGTGCCCCCCCTGGGCAATGAGGGAAGATGTCTGCTGTCAGGGACAGCAGACATCGTCCCTCTGTCACCGCGTCGTGACAGTTTAAAAACATGACGTATATTTATGCCATGTGTCGGGAAGTACATCCCGACCATGACGTAAATGTACGTCAAATGTCGGGAAGGGGATATATATATATATATATACACACACACATTACATACAGTGGGGCAGATGTATTAGGCCTTAACAAGAGATAAATGCAAGTGTGATAAGGAGATATAAAGTCCAGCCAATCAGATTCTACTTATTTTGTTAGCACCTTCTAGAAGATAATAGTTAGAATCTGATTGGTTGTTATGGGCAACACCTCATCTTCAATAGAACTCCCATGTTAGTAAATTGGCATCAAAGTTGCATTAACAGACAAACGGCATAGTGGCACGCCACCCAATAACCTGTCCCTAGCTTCGTGTGTACAGCGTAGCCCAGCATTCTGCTATGTAGTATTATTTGGGGTTTTCCATGTCATATTTGGTATGAATGTACTCTGACATTAAGGGACAGGCAAGTGCCCACTTATACTTGGTGCCATCTGATTAAGTCCTGCAAGTGAATGGTGAGGCTGAGCATGCAATTACCGTACAGCATCCAGCCCTGCCAGACTGAATACCATGCATAAATAAACCCCTTGTATGCCAATAAAACTAACAGTAGTTTAACTCAATGCTTGCCATTGAGAAAGAAAGGTCACTACATAAAAGCACCGAAGCAACAGCTTGTTCCTCCTGTAACCTTCTTCTGCGAGCAAGGTCTGAATGACATTGATTTCTGGATACATAATGTATAAGGCTGAGGCAACAACAACAACAACAAGGTTTATAAGGACTAAATAATAAAACTAACAGAGAGATAAAAATAGACTCTACAATGAAGCACAGCCTACATTTACCATAGCATATTATATTCATACCTATCTTCATTTGGCTGCATTATGGATATATAATGAAAAGCTGCCATAGACATTAAACCGGAGCTAAGAAACCTCAACAGACATCACATGATGAGATCTTTATAGCCAACCAGACTGTGTGCAATTCTTTATAAAGCATGTACTATGATATACAATATATGAGGGTGTGGGCTCAGTAATTACTGTGCATCCCCACAGCCCCCCTGACATGTAAGCGCCCCTTTCTCCAGCACAGCACACAGCTGCAGTAGGTGCAGGGAGGTTGCGGCCTCTGGGTGCAGCAGTCGCCTCTGGCTGTAGGGGAGGATGAGCGATAGAACTGGTCATGCTCCCTCCCTGGATCTGACCCTGGCTAGAGGGCACATTGCACCCCAGGGGGAGGGGCGGACAGCGGTGGAGGGCTCTTCTGCTGTCTAATGGCTGGTCCTGGCGGTTAGCGGTTGGCGTTAGAAGCACCATCTGTATAATTGGTAAATTAAATTTACTAAGACAGGAGTTCTATTGAAGATGAGTTGTTGCCCATAGCAACCAGTAAGATTCTACTTCTTCTAGAATATACTAGATAGAATCTGGTTACTGTGAGCAACATCCCATTTTCAATAGAACTTCAATCTTTTGTAAATTTACCCCTAAGTGTCAGTATTCTCCCATAAACTGCTTTACTCAATGTCATTGTGTATATAATCTTTGTGTATATACAACTCTCAGCACTTATACCACCCCCTCCCAAAAGTGGTATGCGCTCACCACTAAGACAAACCTCTCTATATTCGCCTAAAGTTAAGCAAAACAGGTTTAATGTATTAAAACGAAAGAATATTCAGTAATATTTTTTACAATGTATTAAAGATACCTCAGGTTAGGAATGGATATAATCTGTGGCATGAATTTGAGCCCTGGCAAGTGTATATTCTATGAGGAAACAAATGGAAGTTCATGGTGTTTTTAGTGGTTTTAGGAGTCATTTGTAAAACACCCCTGGGGTGAGATGTAATAGGATGAGAAAATCAGAAAGTGAGAGATTTGGTAAGAAATCTCCAGTTTTTTTAAAGCGGCAATCATGTACGCTTCAAAATCAAACTGGTTTTGCAGTGTAAATGATTGCCGCTTTAAAAGAACTGGAGAGTTCTTACCAAATCTCTCACTTTCTGATTCTCTTATCCTATTACATTTCACCCCTGGTGTATGCAGAATAGCCAGGGCTGTCTGAAACTAAGATTTTTATCTTCTATGGAATGGCAGTATTACTGTCACATCAAAGTCTAGCTTCTTACACCCCTAGCACCACTTCTATACATATACACAGTTTGCTTGTAGCTTATTAGCCATTTTTATGTGAAGTTTCTTATTACACTGTTTGAAGGGCATCACAATTTGTGCCTCTAATGCCAAGAGAACACAACAGTGAGGTGCTCAATAAGTCCTATTACAAATTCTATGCAAGACCATAAGGCTGCCAACGCTAAGCCTGTATAAATTCAAGTCTTTGTGAAGGAAATGGCAATAAACCCTGGAATACTGCATTCAAGCCACCAATTAATGTGCTCCCTCCATCCTTTATCTCAGTAACTCACAAGCACATTGTCACTTTTGCTTTGTTCTGGGAAAGCAGGCGTACAGGTATACCTGCTCTGCCCATCTCCTCCTCTCTCCATGGGCAAACGGGAAAACCTCTGCTCCTTCCAGTCCCTCTGGAAACTATGCCCCTAAAGAGAGTCGACAGTCTATAAATAAATGACTTACAGAGGGGTGGATTTGGAGTCTCACATTTAGAAGAACTCTTTCTATATACTATTCTGGCCTATTTCCCCAGACTGTCCAGGAGACTCTTCCAGAATTTGGGGAAGTACAGAAGATGACAATCTAACCGATTGAAATGTGCAAGAAACGCTGGTCTGTTTGGTGACTATTTCTCAGCCGTGAGTGCCACTTGATTGCTTATATGCATATTGCCATCAGAAATGTGAGGCCACCCGGCGAAGTTTCCATACTGATGACTGGGTGCCGAATCATACTGTGGCTATATATATATATATATATATATATATATATATATATATATATATATATATGCTTGTGTGTTGGCCATCACTCCCAGTACCAGGTCCAAATAAGTGCTGACCTGGTGCCTTCCAGAATGGACCCTTAGGTCCCAATGCAGGGTTTGGGAATCAGGCGGCACTCTCGGATTTAGGGCCTTATTTTGGTTCATTCTTTCTGACAAAATCCTTCTTAGATGGGCAAAACCATGTGCACTGCAGGGGGGCAGGTGTTACTTGTGCAGAGAGAATTAGATTTGGGTGGGGTTTTACTTCAAAGTGAGATCTATATTGCAGTGTAAAAATAAAGCAGTCAGTATTTACCCTGCACAGAAACAAAATAACTCATCCAAATCTAATTCTCTCTGCACATGTTACATCTGCCCCCCTGCAGTGCACATGGTTTTGTCCATCTAAGAAGGATTTTGTCAGAAAGAATGAACCAAAATAAGGCCCTTAATGATGCAGTGAAACAAGGACGGGCAAACAGTGCCCGAAACATGTCGGACAATAAATTGATTGTTTCACTGCATCATTAAATCCGAGAGTGCAGCCTGATTTCTAAACCCTATATATATATATATATATATATATATATATATATATATATATATATATATATATATATATATATATACACACACACACACACACCCTTTGTGGTTTAGGCACACCCACCAGTAGGTTTATGATGCCCACTGCGGAGGAGGGAGGGGGTGGCACCAGCATTCTCTCTCGCCCAGCGCATTAACACGTCTTGTTACAGCACTGCATGTCGCACACAGATATTTGGAAGTGGCTGTCCAAACATTCTTTGTGGAAGCATATACATTGGAATTATGTCAAACAAATGTATAAATAGAAGGTCTAATTTGCAGCTGCCCAAACACACATAATAGGACCAGAAAATAGAAATACCATGCAGCCTTCATATCACTATAAGGGACAATGTACATTGTCCAAACATCAACAATTGTAATTGTGAGCTTAGCATAAAACCAAACACACAACTATAAATAACCTCTAAACATCTCTACTAAGTATACGGCTCAAAATCAGTCTACTATATTAACAAGTGACCAAACATTGTGCCTTATTCAGAGTTGATTGCTGATCAGCGAATTCTCATAAGCATCGTACATGCGAAAGCCCAAACAGCGACAATGGTTAATAAACGCAATGAGGTTTATTCACTAAGATGGGAGTTCTATTACAGATGGGATGTTGCTATGGACAACCAATCAGATATTATCTATTACAGTGATGGCTAACCTTGACACTCCATCTGTGGTTGAACTACACATCCCAGCATGCCCTGCATCAGTTTCAGCATGGCCAAATAGTAAAACCGTAGCAGGGCATGCTGGTATGTGTAGTTCAACAGCTGGAGTGTCAAGGTTAGCCATCAATAATCAATTATCTTCTTTAAGGTTCTAAATAAATAAGAAGTAGATTCTGATTGGTTGCCCATAGCAACATCCCATGTGAAATAGAACTCCCATCTTAGTAAATAAATGCCAATGTGTCCAGAGGTTAACTGACAGGAATCCGCCTTCTGGGGGTGGAAACTGTTTTCTGGGAGTGTCAGACCAAGTGTATTCTCCATTCACGCCCTAGTGGATGGTAGGGTATCAAAAACTGCTTTTTATTTTTATTTTTTGAGGGGAAAAAACCACGTCGACCTTTTTCATGTCGACCTTTTGCATGTCAACCTAAAGTCCCTGATGACCTATACTCCACTTTGACCTAAGCCATGTTGACTTTTTATAGGTATCGACCCACGTCTTGTGTGACGACCCAACGTATGTCGACAGAATATAGGTCGACACAACGACCGTATCCCGAGAAACAATACACTTCTCAATGAATTGCGCCATTGTGGCCCTGCCCCCTTTGAGGGCCACATGTTATGCACAATTAAATTTTTTTACTCATTAAACTCTCCCAGGCCTTTCATTAACATTTTAACATTTAACTTTTGAATTGAACAGTAGGAGACAAATGAAACCTATAAAACAATATAAAATGTGCTTTGGATATAAAAGAAGCCTGAACCATTTATTCATTAGTGAATGGACTCATTGCGTTTAACAATGCGCTGCTTGTATAAAGCTGTATACCTGTAGATTGTGAGAAAAAAAAAAAACCCGGAAAGTTTCAGACAGCAAGGTCTGCGGAACAATGCCTTGTCTTTCTGAAAGTGTTTACGATCAATGTGAAAAAAAACATATCCTTGGGCTGAAATGTTTAGTGGCACCCAGAAGTCTGAAGAGAGCAGCTCAGGCCTGTGGTTTCTCAAGGTCACTTTATCATTGGTTGCATTCTCAAAGGGATCTCTGAATGAATAGCGCTGGGTTACTCAGCCCTCTATTCCACGCCTATTCCTCTTCATTTTCCTTGGCAAGACTGAGAGCCGCTCTATTTTTAGCCGGATAGCTTTCTATTTTTAGGTGACTACCAGTTAACAGACATTTATTAGGAAAAATAAAAGAAGAAAAAAAAAACAAAAGGGGAGGAGATAACACTTCCCTTTGCGTATTGTAAAGCAAGCCTCCAACCTGTAACTCCGGGCATTTCAGCTGCTTCCAATCTTGGAAAAATAGAGAATTTGGAGTTCAGTGATTTAAAAATAAACCTGCCCTCTGGCAAAGAGTCTAAAATACAACAAGCTGTTACTACGTGAAGCAGCGTCCGTGAAAACAAAGAGCATTATTCTACGGCCAGATTAAAACAAATGCTCCAGTGCTGCAATATGAGAGTATTACATGTTCCTTTTTTCCAAACTGTCAGCCAAACATGATTTTCCCGAAAGAAGAGACACGTCTGCAAGTGTAAAACCAGCAACAAACGAAGGCACTGTATGAAGTTTACACTAGTAATATGCAGGTTTGGTCTGACACATGACTTCAGTTCCCATGATGCTCAGCTACATGCAGTTCAAGTGTCAATTCTGCAAAGTTTTTTTTTTCTACTCCACAAACAAAAAGAGTTCTGAAAATAAGCTGCTGCTACGCATTCCCTAACGTCTGTAAAGAGGCTTATTTGTATAATAAGATTTATTGATTTCAGGAATGTATCAAAGATTGGAGAGAAATAAAGGAGGTGATTCAGACCTGATCGCGTTCTGGGCGATTATCAATAAACTGCGCATGTGTACAGCTCAGAGTACGCATGCGCAAGGCCATCCCGTGATAAAATCCTGCTACTTTTTTCATTGTGAGCTGTATGGAAGTTGATTGGAAGGAAGCTGGCATTTGGGGGTGGTAACCAGATGTCGTCTGGGAGTGTCAGGGAAAACGCAAGTGTGCCCAGGCGTCTGAAGGGAGGTCATGTGACCTCAGCTCGGGCCCCGATCAGCATGTTTCTATTGCAACCCGTCGAGTAAGGCCTGGGTCACGCACAGACTGCGCACAGTGGAAAAATCATTAGATGGTGAGCGGCTTGTGTATGGATTTGCTGCTAATCACCAATTGGTGCCATTTTCGCAAGCCTTGCACAGCAATTCGCAGGCTTGCACATGGCGGGATTTCACTCTGGCTGGGCGGGGACTGTCTGATCACAGGGCTCTACAAATTAGCAGCCCAGCGATCAGGTCTGAATAATCCACTAAGTACCAATCACCTTAAGTTAATACGGGTTCTTGGCGGGTCTTGTACAGTATCTCCAAGCTTTGGATACCCCCTTCCACAGGAGAGATGTTTGTGTGCCGACATCAGAGGGAGCAACTAAGTACAAAAAGTGGTTAGTGTTCTATACTAACTAGCTAGACAATAAGGATGCATACAACTTTTAAACCTTCATCCTTTCCTACCCTCCCGGATGCTGATGTAGGCTTCCGATTTTTGGGTAGTCTCGCACAGACCCATTAGGAAGCAGCAGGAAGAAGATAATTGCACCACAAATGCAGCGATGACGTGAAGAGGGCGGGGCTAATAGACACAGATTAACACCATGTGGCCCCACCCCCTAATGCATGCTTTAGGGGCATTGATTTTTAATGATTTCCATTCAATGAGATCCAATCTAAATCGATGTTGTGTTTCAGGGGTTAAACACACATTTCTTAACAGATGTTTTTTCTTCTTATTAAATTTGTTTAATGCCCTGGAAATACAACATTGATTAAAAATAGATTTTCTTCTATTTGAAATAGATAAAAATTGATCTTTGGTAAATATAGCCACTGATTTCATATACCCAGGTGGTGCCAGAGGAGAAGGCCTAGGTGGAGGTGGGTGTGGTATAGGGGTCAGACAGTCAGGATCCCGACAGTTATTATCGCGACATCGGGATCCCGACTGGCCGGACCCAGACAGCATGGCGAGCGCAACAAAGCCCCTTGCAGGCTCGCTGCGCTCGCCACGCTGCGGGCACGGAGCCATCTATTCTATTCTCCCTCTATGGGGGTCGTGGACCCCCACGAGGGAAAGTAGCCGACGGCCATAGGGAACCCGGCTGTCAGTGTTTTGACAGTCGGGATACCGACGTCGGATGAATGCCTGTTGGGATCCCGACTGTCGGGACACCGTCCGGCACCCGGTGGAGGTATGGCTGGCATGGCACCATGAATCAAGCCTTGGTGGACCCACCCTCTGCTATGTGATTCCCACAAACATCCCGACCAACCTCCCCAGTTGGCTAGCATAAGCTGCAGGGGGGCATAGAGAGCTCCCAGAAATGTGTGAACGTCCCAGACATTCCAATATAGTAGACATCTGTGCAATTATTATTTTTGGGGGGTTTAAATGAAAGTGTATTTGTAACTGTTTGAAGCATTATGTTATACCAAATATGGTTGCTTTGCTCTAGGGATGAATACATACACATGTAAACATGCAGATAGTACAAGTTCCTTGCAGACAATGGAGTAAATGGTACCATATGTCTTAATGTAAATTGAAGATCAAATTAACATTGCATACAGCTTACATGAATGATGCTCTCATGGTGTCTCAGAAGTGATGTATGCTTTACTCAAATCACAAGCATTTTTGTTTATAGTAGGACTAGTGACATTCAGCAGATTCTAGACCCAAATTACAATAGTTTCCTATATAAAAGCTATAAACAACACAACATGCTGAGAACCTCAGCAATACAAAACCATGTTTTCTTACTAAGAATGTCCAATCCAAAGCGAGTTCCACCATTAAAGCTGGCTACACATTAAATATCTATATTGCAGTGTAAAAATAAAGCAGCCAGTATTTACCCTGCACAGAAACAATAAAACACCCAAATCTGACTCTCTCTACACAGGTTACATCAGCCTCACCTGCAGTGCACAGGGTTTTGACCATTAGAGAGTGATTGTACCTTTCCGAGTGAATCAGAATAACCCCCATAGTGCATACACACTGAGACGACAGAAGACATTGCTAATTACCCATGGGAGCACGCATTGTCAACGATATAGTGCGTACTCGTTGGATGATGTACACAGAAATCTCATTACGATATATCATTATCGTGCACATCATTTAAAATATTGTCTAAAGCACAGGTTCTCAAACTCCGTCCACAAGACCCCACACAGTGCATGTTTTGCAGGTCTCTTCACAGAATCACAAGTGAAATAATTAGCTCCACCTGTGGATATTTTACAATGCATCAGTCAGTAATGAGTGCACCAGTTGGGTGACCTGGAAAACTTGAACCGTGTGGGGTCCCGAGGACCGAGTTTAAGAACTTCTGGTCTAAATTGTACGCACCTTGAGAGTTTGAGATGAGTGTTTTTGTTCAGTGCAACCCTGAATAAATATATTTTTTTAACAATAACTCTGAAAACATTTAGTCTTTTACAAGGTAAAAGACTACAAAAGCATGGATACAGATCTATATAACAGGCCCGGACAAATGTAAAGGAAAGAGGGTGGTGAATTTGGGGACAAGTGAGGTACAATCACTATTAAAAATGAAACTAGTCAACACATGTCATTACTGATACTGGACTTTAGGAACATAAGAATACACTGTCAAATTTGTCTGTCCTACATGCGCTAAACTGATTGTAATTACTGCCATATTGATATCCTATACTGAGCAATAGCACCTTATGTAACATTGGGGCAGATGTATTAAGCCTTAACGAGATAAATGCAAGGATGATAAAGAGAGATAAAAATCCAGCCAATCAGCTCCTTGCTGACTTTTTTCAAACACAGCCTGTAGCATGGCAGTTAGCAGGTGATTGGCTGGACGTTTATCTCTCTTTATCATCCTTGCATTTATCTCGTTAAGGCTTAATACATCTGCCCCATAGTCCTGGAGCACCAGGATTACTCTGCTTGCTATTTATTACAATGCTGGTAGACTTGTCTGTATGATGGCCTTTTAATCAGTGTTACCGGTTATCCGACATCTACAATAGGGAAATCATTTCCATCCAGGGACAAAGTTGAACTAATGGCAATGACATTTTAATGTGGTTTATATGCCTGTAACATTATCGACTTGTTCTATTATTCATTGACCATAGGCTGACTGAAAAATGTAAACTGGAAAACAGCAAAACAAATCATATCAATTACACAATAGTTGTATTGACGAAACACAATTAAGTTGCCACTGATGCGAGTGTCAATTCAAGGGTATATTTGGTGAAATGATTTGTGCCCATCCCTAATGCTTCAACTGTGCTAGAACCCTCCACACTTCGGAAAATAATGTCTTCTAACTTCAAACCTGTTCACATGCCTTATCATCACAGTTGCCAACTAGTCCTTAATGTCTGTGAGGCTCCCAAAATGTGTGAGGTGCTCATGGCCTCCGGGAACAGGTGACCAGATTACCTTATACCCCTTTAACACTTGCAAAAATATCCCGGGTTTTTGCACATGAACACGCATCAACCCAGGATTTAGCTCAGTGTGAAAGGGTCTTGAAAGAATATCCCGGGTCTACCCAGGTCCTGACCTGGGTAGATTCCGGAATCGACCCAGGATGCAGTCAGCGTGAATGGTCCCGTACCCGGGAAAAAAGCTGCTGATTGGAGTTTTCTTGGGCTCACAAATGATGATGTCATCTTTCAGAGCCCTGGAGTCCATTTCTAATGACATGCATATGTATTTGCAGGGATTTCCTGGGATCAGTGTGAATGGGGCCGTCCCGGGTCGATCCCAGGTCTGAGTGCAGGTACATTCCCGGGTATGACCCGGCTCTGCGAGTGTGAAAGGGGTATAAGCTGCCTGCCACCTGCCTACAGCCACTCACTTACCAAGTACAAGTTGAGATCCAGGCATCCGATAACTCAATTTGCGCTGAATTGCCTCATAGGGTCGCACTGATGCAATTGTGTAATTTTGCCCACCGACACGCCTACCTATTGACACGCCACCTTCAACTGAGCCAACCTGACTATCTCCTCCCAGAGAAGACATCCAAGGAGCCAACAAGTATGCTTACAATGTGCATACATTTAAAAATTATAGTAAATACGGGATACGGTCACTAGGTCTACAAGCATTAGGTCGACAAGCATTAGGTTGACACCACTAGGTCGACATGACTGAAGGTCGACATGCAGGCATGTTGACATGCAGGAAGGTCGACATGGGCTAGGTTGACAGTGTCATTAGGTCAACACAAGCTTTAGGTCGACATGGGGAAGGTCGACAGTCAAAAGGTCGACATGGGGTTTTTCACTTTTTTTTCTTGATCTGACATGTGCTGACAGGCGGTATTTCATGCCCTACCATCCACTAGGCGTGGTGGGAAAATAAAATAGTGTGCCAAGTGTAGCAATGCACCACGACTGAAGCATGGCGAGCGCAGCGAGCCATGCAAGGGGACGTGGTGCTACCTTTCAGTGTCCATGTCGACTGTGTCAAAATTCGGGATAGAAAAAAGTGAAAACCCCCATGTTGACCTTTTGACTGTCGACCTTCCCCATGTGTACCTAATGCTTGTGTCGTCCTAATGACCATGTCGACCTAACCCATGTGGACCATCAGTCACGTTGACCTTCCTGCATGTCGACCTTCAGTCATGTCGACCTTGTGGTGTCAACATAATGCTTGTCACCTAGTTGCTGTCTATCCAATGATCGATACCCGTAAAGACACGGAATATAAAAAGTGTTTTTTGTTTGTTTTTTTATGAAACATGTTTATTTCTCAATGATCCCCCAATATCATTGTTATTTTATGTGATATCAACCTTTTATAATTACTGTTTTGTTATTCTGTAATTTTTTTTAAAATTAAAATTAAAATTCTAATTCCGGTTGAATCTTTTGATGAATAATGCTGCTTTCCCACTGCAGACCAGTTTAAAGTACTGGTAATCTTAAATGGTATTTAAAACGGTATTAGCATTCCCACTGCAGCAGATTACCGTTTTAAATACCATTTAAGTACCATTCCCATTGCAGTGAACCGTGTAAAATGTAGAGTGCCTAACCCCCCCTTCCCCCAGTGTAAAGAGTGCCTAACCCCCGTACCTGCCCAGTGACCCTACCTCCCCTCCCCTTGTACTTACCTGTGGGCAGTGGGGAGGCAGCGGGGACATTGCAAGGTCCATGCAGGATACAGGCAGTCCCAGTGCCTGATGAGACCTAGTAGTTCTCACTTTGCGCATATGTAATGAGTGCACGTGCATACTAATGAACCGCTCATTACATATGCGCATATGTAATTAGCGGCTCATTAGTATGCACGTGCACACATTACACATGCACAAAGTGCGAACTACTAGGTTTCATCAGGCACTGGGACTGCCTGGAGGCTAAATAACGTTTAAGAGGCAGTCCCACTGCCTCTTAAACGGTATTTAACCGTGTAGGACTCTGCTTTGAAAACGGGTTGAAATACCGTTTAACTTTAAACAGTATTTCAACTCTGGCGCTTTCCCACTGCAGCCTTAAACGGTATTTTGCCCTAAAAAATCGGCAATATACCGTTTTAAGGCTGCAGTGGGAAAGGGGCATAAGTGTCTTGTGTTCTTTCGTAACTGTCCCTTGCTGAAGCTTCAATAAAAGGAAAAAATAAATAAGAGAGATAAACTTGCAACCAATCAGTTCCTGATGTCATTTGTCAAACACAGCCTGTAACATGGCATTTAGGAGCTGATTGGCTCATTCTTTATCACTCTCCACGGCTTAGTACATCTGCCCTTCTAACTTCTTGTTTTAACTTATAACTTTAGTAAGTATACTACCTTTTCATATTGTTTCAGTGTCCTGTCCCCTGATGCAACTATCCATATTAACCATGTACTTGTCCTAAATTGTCTTGTAATGTAATTTGTTATGTGTTTTTGCTCAGAACTATGCTCTGTAAAGCGCTGCGTAATTTGTGTGCGCTATATAAGAAACTGTTAATAAATAATAATAATAATAATAATACAATGTCATTTTTTATGATTATGTCATATTCAGAGTAATATGATTAGCGCTGATCAATAATGTATAACAAAACTGCTTTCCACACTGGTAAACAATGGTTTACAATGAGGACACAAATGCATATTGTTAAGAAAATACTGTAAGAAAAAGCAATCCAGAAACGTATCTTCTGTCTTCATTGGCGTAGAGACTTCCAAAATATAATTAACTTACAACTAGTCATTACCCCTGCAACCTTTAAAAATTATTGACATGGCAGATTATTTTTTTTCAGCCCTATTCAAAACATCCCAACAGGTGACTCGACACAAGCCAGATCACCAGGCCCCGCTACTTGCTCTTAAGGTTTGACAGGCTAATGCAAAATAAGACAATCAAGAAAATGGGATTGTAGGATTGCTGTCAGAGGCGCACGTGGGTGATCAGCATGGATTTGAGTGAAATGTCACATGCAGTAACCTGATTCAGTTCCTGCTTGACTAATTGCTATTTCATTATGTGCTCGACTTCTAGAAATTATGGATGCACTTCATTTATTTTACTATTTAGATAAAGAAATAAATATGTATGTATTTAGGAGTATATATATATATATATGTATTGTGTGTATATATATATATATATATGTATTGTGTGTATATATATATGTATTATATATATATATGATATGTATATATATCTATATATATATTGTGAATAGATTGTTGCACGGTCAACAGTTTATTCAGTCAACAGCTTTAATCAGAGTACTGACACAAAAGCTGGCATTTTATTCCCAATGAAACACTGGAACATGGTAGTATTCACATTTCTTGCATTTCTAGATCATTACAGGCAAAGATGTGCATGAATGGTCACATTCTCATGGAAACATATGAATATTCATGAACCTTTGACTGTAGACAAGCAGACAACAAGCAGGGCTATCAAACCTCTACATATCAAGTCACGATTATCTACTCGGGTGAAGTACTCCATAGGCTGAATATGGAAGATGAGTAAGACGTAAATATGAAGAACTATGTTAGAATTTTTTTTTTAAATTAAGTCTATAAAACAGTAATCAGTCTCTATGGATATCTTATTGTCTTTTTAACACTATGCTCTGAATAAATGTTGCATGCAATTATGTTTTTATGTGGAAGAATAGCTATTGGTGCGTACACACGGGTGCAATTTCAGCACATATCGCTGGGAATATGGTCGCTGAGCGACCATATTGCCAGTGATTTGTGTGTGCTGTCGGCGATGAATCGCTGGGTGCGCGCTCCCGTGTGCAGCCCCAGCTATTTCCCTGCCTCTTCCCCCGGCAGAGTCTCCTGATTATCAGCGAGGAGAGATACTCAGCAATATATTGCTCAGCAATATATTGCTAGCAATATATTGCTGAGCAATATATCTCCCCTGTGTGTACGGGGCTTAAGCATCCACTACATGTGAGTCTACAGCCTGTTACAGCTGTTGTCACATTACAATCAAAGGGGGAAGATCCAGTTAAGGTGCGTACACACGGGGGGAGATATATTGCTAGCAATATATTGCTTGCAATATATTGCTGAGCAATATATTGCTCAGTGTCTCCTTTTCAACAAGCGACCAGAGATGGTCGCTGTTGAAAACGAACCTCTGCTGGGGGTGCCGCAGAGGTAATTAGCTGGTCGCAGGAGCAAGCTCCTGCGACCAGCGATTACAATGGGGCAGAAAACGGGAGCGCGCACCCGGCGATTAATCGCCGTGGCACACTCCCAATCACTGGCAATATGGTCGCCTGCGACCATATTCCCAGCGATTATAGCCCCTATCTCCCCCGTGTGTACACAGCATTAGGGTTGTGGTTTAACCTGCAGCTAATTGAAGACACACTGCTTGGTTCAATTAGGGGCTATAATCGCTGGGAATATGGTCGCAGGCAACCATATTGCCAGTGATTGGAGTGCGCACCAGCAATAAATCGCCGGGTGTGCGCTCCCGTTTTCTGCCCCATTGTATTCGCTGGTCGCAGGAGCTTGCTCCTGCGACCAGCTAATTACCTCTGTGGCTCCCCCAGCAGAGGTTCCTTTTCATCAGCGACCATCTCTGGTCGCTGATGAAAAGAAGACACTGAGCAATATATTGCTCAGCAATATATTGCAAGCAATATATTGCTAGCAATATATCTCCCCCCCGTGTTTACGCACCTTAAGGGTTAGCACGCATTACCCCAGGGTGTACACCTCTGAGAAAATGCTGAATACATGAATATCTCCATATTCAATATATACCCAGAACTCCATATATTACCTGAACTTTATAATCACAGGGTACTTAATTGAATCTCCCCTGAAGAGTCACGTGTTCATTTTTTTTTTACGGTGCATCAAATGAAATAATACACCAATAAATCACTTTTGTCTACAATATCTCTCTCTCTCCAAGCATTAGTAAATCTTCTCCAAAGTCATCTGTAATTTGTTTTACAAGTTTAGATCTGTTTTCACGGAGACCAATGAAGTTATTTATATCATTGTTGCCTATTCTCCTGGAATGACCGGAAGACTTCTGTTGCACTCCCAATAGCAGAGTCCCGGTGAAGTGGGGTTACTCAGCGACCTGATGATGCAATATGTAGCAAATTGCATCATTGTGGTCCTGCAAACGGTATCCGGGCGTGGAACGCAGCAAACTATTTTGCTATCTGTGCACATCCAATCAAGCAGGAACGTTTTGTTATTAGTCATGTCTAAATAAAAAATAGTTTGGGGTATAAATGCAGTGGAGTATTAGGACCAGAAAGGTCCAATGGAGAAATTAAAGGTTTAAAAGATTACTTAAATTTAGTTACTATGTATATGTAACATAGCAGCGGCCAACCTCCTGTTACTTTTTTGCCCCTTCAGCAATGATCTTTGGGAGACACCGCAGAGACACCGAATAAGGTGAGCTGGACTTCTTAGAGTTCTGCACTGTGTAAACTGCACACACCACAAATGTTTTCCCTATGTTCTTGTTTATTCTGGCTGGATCACGGGTGGTCTCGAGGATACTGTATGAACAAGCCCAAGATTTCTACCTACATATGTGCACGATGGAGCAGCGGTGAACGGACGCCAGAACATAGAAAAACCTCAGAGACATTTCTTCAGTAATAGACCTGTATATATTATCTGCACACCTATTAAATGCAAATAAACTGTGAACTAAAATAACTTAAAAAAAAAACAACAGCAAACTATATGATTATATATAAAATATTAGACTTCTATTGGGTTTATCATTTAATCTGGAATTTGCCATGGTGCTCACTTCTGAAATGTTGTGCAATATGCGGTTAGCAAAGGAAATAATTTACTTATGAAGATACTTTGACTTTAGAGTATTTTTTTATGACATACTAGCTGGTGAGTCTAGCACCTGGGTATATTTGTTTTTATGTGTTTTTTATGGGATTTTTTTGTATACTTCTTTCATTTTTATCATCACTTAGCTTTATTATATATAAGCTTGTCTAGATTCACAAAGTTTTGTGAATTTATTAAAGAATGGGCCGAACCTAAAACACAAAAAAAAGGAAAACATAAAATAAAACCTATAGTAAAATAAAAAAAGATTTGAAGTGAACCAAAACAGTCAAACACTTATTGGCTAATGGTCAGATACAAGTTAATAGCCGATTGGTTGTTTGTTCATTGCAACATTAGCTGAGTATTAGTTGATAAACAATGATTAGAGAAGTGCATTGATAATTAATGATTTAATTAGCAAATTTCATGGACATTTAAAGCAAAACTTTTCACCCTATGTTACAGCTAGAATTGTGAGTGAACAATTGTGTTTTGGTTTTGTTTCCTGGTTTTAGCAAAACCTTACTCACATGTTCTGGTTTGGTTTTAGACCTGATATATAGAATTTTTTTTTGTTTAGAAATTGCTAATAACAGGTACAGTAAAATAAAGTAATTTTGGCTTGTTTTTGCTTCTACAATAACCTTAGTACACATTTTATTTCCCAGTCACTTTCAGACAATTTTGACCATAAATATTGGCCGAAGGGTGGTGGGCTTAAGGAAGCGATAGAGCAGTGGCACAAACACTGGGCAGTTTAAAATAATTTATCAAATCTATGAAACGTTGCAGAAAAGCATTGGCAGGCAGGATGGCAATTTAATAAACGATACAAACCCTTAGAATGTTTTCCAAAGAGGCTCCCGGGTAGTACAGGTTAATGGAGTATGTATTGAGTTGCAAGCAGGTAAATCATTGATTGATTAATTGATTGATTAAAATCTATTCATTAATTTATTTAAACTGATAAAATTGATTAAGAAGATGTATTTTTAAAAGAGAATGTCATAAAAAGATACAATATTAATAGCCAAAAGTTGCAAAAAAGAAAATAATGATATTAAGGGGGATATTCAATCCTCGGCCGCTATTTCCTCCATCGGAAATAGCAGCGGGAGCCTATTCAATGCTGTCTTCCCCGACGGCATTGAACAGGCTTCTCTGCAAAACAAGCCCGACTTTAGAAGCAGTTGGACTTGTTTTGCTGAGAACGGCCATTGATCATCGAGCTCCCGGCTGTAGCTCGACGATACACGTCCGTATCTCGCGGCCACGCCCCCTTCTTGCCGATTTCAAGTTGAGCCGGCCGAGAACGGGACAAGGTCACGGCTGTCAAGCCAGCCCGAAAGTCATGACCCTAGATTGAATACCCCCCTAAAAGTTGCACTGTACAGCTGGAAACTCCAAACCAGTCTTACACTAACAAATATTAGGAGGCTGTAGTACATTGAGTATGTGCAGAGAGTATGAATATTAAGGACAATACCATGTGCTTCTCCTAAATCTAGTCCACAAATGGTGCAAGATGGGACCTCTCACTCACCATTATGTTGGATATTAAAAAGGACATGCACAGTTTAACAAACCAAGCACTTTAGCAACAGGGTCTGCCACTTTGTGGCTGAAGGGCTTCCTGTTTTGGAAGGACTACCTCCAATAGTTAATGATGATGACGGTGTCAGCATTTGCGAGAATGCAGAAATGGTGTAAGGAGGCGTTTTCACAAGTACAATGTTACAAATGTTAGACTCACACATAGCTAACATGAACATCCGAGACACTGCTCAGGGATTTTGTTCTTCAGCCTTAGGGCCACATGTACTAAGCTTGAAAAGTGATAAAATAGCAAGTGGTAAACCACCAGCCAATCAGCTCCTAACTTATTACAGGTTGTGTTAGAAAAATGACAGGTAGGAGCTGATTGGTTTGTGGTTTATCACTCTCCATTTTACCACTTTTTAAAGCTTAGTACATCTCCCCCCCTTTTTTCTTATGGGCACTGATTTGTCTTTTTTAAAGATGACACCTCCACTATCTCCCAGCAAAACGTGTTGCATCATCATACGACGTTACAAAACAAGATGACTAACTGTGTTTATCTCCGGCTGAACAAAACACAACAGTTTTATTTTAGGTAATTTGTTTACATGGTGTTTGAACACAACACAGTGCCTCACAGAGCCCACAGACCCACAGAAAGCCCACAGTCCCACACCCTCTCATTCCTGTCACTACTACTGGTATGTGTGATGTCTGTGCATTTTTTTTTAGGCCCTGAGAGACCACAGCCCAAAACACACTCCCTCTGGTCACTGCTACTGGTGCGTGACCTGTCTGTGTATTTTTTTTGTTTTAGTGCCGCAGAGCCTACAGTCTCACACATTCTCCCTCTGGTCACTGCCACGGGCTTGTGTACTGTCTGTGCATTTTTATCCTTTTTTGGCACCTCAGAGCCCACAGTCTTACACCCTCTTCCTTCGGCCACTTGTGTGATATGGCACCTAAATCATAAGAAAGGGACTTTATGAAATCCAAAACACGTGAGTTAGGATGCCAGGAAGTTGATGCAATGCATATGTATATACTGTATATTTAATGGGTGTATTTCACTATATATTTAGCATTTTCAAAAAAACTACTGCTGCATTGCCAACTGGGAGCCAATTTTCCCAGATATTCCTTAACTGTCCCTGGCATTCTGGTAGAGTAGTCAATGATGTAGACAAATGATATAGCTATATAGATCTTTATTGTAAGCAATGCATACTGTAAGCAGCAACTGTGCCTATCTGCTTTAAGTGACCATATTTCGGTCCTTTTTGTCTTGTATTACATGTAAACATTCATCTAGTTTTAAATAGTTGGCACACAGTTTCGTTCCTATCAACAAAAAGTAACAAATGACAGTCTCAATTGTATATACTGGACCTTATTGAATAATTTCACTTTAAAAGATGTGCCTCCATAACAACAAAATTAAAATACATTATAGATAATAGTTTATCTATTTAACCAATAAACAAAGCCATACATCAGCCATCTTGTTTGGACAGGAGAACACTGTCTCCTGTTAGTCATGGTCTAGGCCAGGCATGTCCAACGTTGGCCCTCCAGATGTTTTGAAACTACACATCCCAGCATGCTTTGCCACAGTTTTGCTATTAGAGAATGCTAAAACTATTGCAAAGCATGCTGGGATGTGTAGTTTCAAAACATCTGGAGGGCCAACGTTGGACATGCCTGGTCTAGGCCCTCATTGCTGGAGGTGAGCTAATGCACAGCTTTATCATGACTCTTTTGTACAAACTTCCATGCTGAACTGTGGTGTTCCATACAGTCCTGCAGTGTCTCACTCATAATAGATACTGTAGAGAGATAAGACTCCTAGCTGGCTAGCTATACCTCCACCACCTGGCTATATATACATGAACTAGCTATTCCACTTTACATTAGCCCTCTCTGCTGAGCTGAGAAGCAGGGGGTCTCCCAACCTCCACAGTCTCTACTATCGGCCCATGCGGCAAACAGGTAGAACACCAAGGTAGAGCCTAAATGTGCATTTTTAATAGACAGCCCATAAAATACAGCTGCAACTCTAATGAAAGAAGGAAGTACCATTATCTGGTGGGTTGAAAATGAATTAAAGATAAGATGCGGATGTGTCATCATCAAGTATCTATAAACAAGGCCTCCAGTATACATGGAAGATATAAGTGACTAATAAGCACATCTGGAGATGCATCCACGCCTAACTTCAGGGGGTATTCTACACTGATGAGCACACGAACCTTGATATACTGTACACATCTAACACTTCCCTTTCCACTTATCTGGGTAAGAGGGCTGCAAATACAACTTATGCAAAAATCTAATGTTTAAAACAGAAACACATGTATTATGCACAACATTTATTAGAAGGCCATCTCTTAATAAGGCCCTTTATTTTGAAAACAGAGCATCAATCAAGTGTTTGTGACAACCTTTCTACTTTGACATGTGCCATTACTTAGTAATTTGAGGTTGTGCAGTATTGCATAGTGCAGTGGATCTCAAACGTGGGGTCTCATTTATCAATCAATACTGGGGACTGATGAAACACATTGTGTTTCCTCTCCCCTTCCTACTAGATTGTAAGCTCCTCCGAGTAGGGCCCTCTTCCCTCCTGTTGTCAAAGCCCACTTCTCTTCACATTTCACTCACAGCTCTCCTATACTCCAACACTCAGTGACCATCTTTGTCCGCATACTCATCTCCATCATTGGTATCTAGCCTCTAGTTGTATGTTGATTGAGTCCTCACTACTTATATCCAAGCTGTAATGTGTATATATATATAGCCAACAGCTATAAAACTACAACAGCAATTAGCATACAAAACATAGTCTTACCTCTACAATGTCAGAATTTGTTCGACTTTCATGTGGCTCATTGTATTCTGTATATTTCAGCAGAACTTTATCCATATCCGTGCTAGCGTACTGGAATAGTTTGTTAGTGCTGTTGAAGATGATGAGAGCAATCTCACAGTCGCATAAAACACTCAACTCGTAAGCCTTCTTCATTAACCCAAACTTTCTCTTTGTAAATGTCACCTACAAAAAAATAAAAGAAAAAAAGTCTTAAAATGGCAAAAAAACAAACAGATAAATATGGTAATGATGCTT
Organism: Crinia signifera; assembly: GCF_055691185.1. Lineage (NCBI taxonomy): Eukaryota > Metazoa > Chordata > Amphibia > Anura > Myobatrachidae > Crinia > Crinia signifera. The sequence goes on along the minus strand of NC_139217.1, from coordinate 414,687,567 downwards.
TTAGCATATCACACTTTTCATTCAAGTCACTTAAAACAAGACTAATCGTAAAAAATGTGCATTAAATAAATCAATTAAGATAAACTGAATATACACAGGGTAAACAAGTAAAATTGACACAGAAACCTACCCCCACTTTAGGGTCATTTAGGCATACTTGCACAAAACTAAGCCCGCTGCGGGGTATATTCATTTATTATTGGGTTCTAACCCAGTAATTCTATTTTATTCACACTGCTTATAGCAGCAATATGACATTTGTACTGCCTATGTATTAATATTCACACTCTGGGGCACACTAGTGAAATAGTCTAATATTATCACTTCCCTTCTTCAGGACCACAGCGGCATTCTGCTTATGTGCAGTCTGCTGACAGTGCATGAGGGAGCGAAGAGTGTTGGAAAGACCCTCTTTACGGATAGTAGACTATAGGTTATCAAGCAGTTGAAAATTAGTGCCCTTTGTGGATACCCCCCCCCCCCCAAATGGCTATTTTGGGGGTTTATTCTGCAACTTACTGTATAAATAGCCCATATTATTACAAACCAGCCTCTTAACTGTGATTTTTCCTTTTTGAAGTTTCTTGGGACTGAGTCTCAGTTGGGAACCCAGTGTAACGGCACCTTGGTAAAAGTATGATGTGTTGCAGGTGGGGCAGATTTAGATTTGAGAGGAGCATGTCCGAATCTACTTTACCATCAACAACACCATTTCCTCCATATCCCAAAGTGTCATTCTAGTCCGTACTTTATTACTCACATTCGGTTTCTCTCCCAGATCTACGATACATTCTCCAGTTTGGAATCTTGATGCCTTTTTGTAATAAACAAGCTTACAAACTCATCCCCTGCCTTGGCTACTGCAACCTTCTCATATCTAGCATTTTCCTCACTCAACAATCTTCACTGTATCGCTTTAAAGTACATCAACAGGAGTGATCTTTCGCTCTTGTTTCTACACATATGCCATATCACTGTGCAGATCCCTACACTGGCTCCCCATTATCTCTGGAAACCATTTCAAACTATCTCTTCGTGCAATCCAATTCTCATCTTGAAACACTCTTCCTCTTGCCCTCCTACATCTACCTCTGGCTTGCTCCTTATTTGTCTCCATATGTTGTAACTACCTTTCACTCCAGCCTACAAGACTTCCCATGAGCTGCTACCCACTACCATGCCTGATCATGCTCTCATAGCCATCAAATATCATGCTCTGCAAACCCATCTATGGCATACATTGGAACTTACCCCACTGCCTCCTATGCTACCCAAATGAATGCAGCCTATCCCACTTAACTCTGAACTATTTGCTCCTCTTAGGTCAGCAATACTTTATACCTATTCAAATGTAAGCTCTGTTGGCTCAGCTGGACACACCCATTGTTTTCTTGTTTCCATTTAATTAATCTACCTTTAATGTCCCTGTTTAATGAATGTTATTTTTTTCGCACTGTGGAGCACTGTGAAACAATGGCCCTTATTCAGACCTGATCGCAGTACAAATTTGTTCTCAAAATGGACAAAATCATGTGCATTTCAGGTGGGGCAGATGTAACATGTGCAGAAAGAGTTAGGTTTGTGTGAGTTATTTTGTTTCTGTGCAGGGTAAATACTGGCTGCATTATTTTTACACTGCAATTTAGATTTCAGTTTTAACACCCCCACCCAAATGTAACTCTCTCTGCACATGTTACATCTGCCCCACCTGCAGTGCCCATGGTTTTGCCCATTCTGAGAATAAATTTGTACTGCAATCAGATCTGAATAAGGGTCAATGAAAACATAGAAAGATCACCCTATAAAATTAGACAGGAGCCGAACCATCATGCACTGAAGCACTGCTCACCAATAACACACATCGCTTGGAGCGGGGTTTGTGGTAGTCACCTACGGAACAAGGTCCAATAAAGGAAAGTAGCCAAAATCACCCCATGCTAGATATGACCATTCAAAGTTAATATGCAAAATTCTCATACAATGCATAAATACAAACTACAGCTTAGTCCTTTTGAAGTTATCACTTGGCAAATGGGGACAGAGTGGCACATTACCTAGAGGCACCTCTAGTGTAAATAGAATCATGAATATTAAAGGTTCACTTATTTTGACAGAGAACTTTTTAAGTGAATTAACACATTGTCAACATGATGTACCATCAGTGCTTACACCCATTTGGGACATGATGTGACACGCAAGCCATCTTCTACATTCATCCCAAATCAATCTCACAGTCTGACACATTACAACTGAATTTAAGTGATATTATATTGGAGGATTAGCTTATTTCAGGAACGTGTTATAAGGAGCTGTATGGGCTGAGTATAACAAGAAATACTGACAAGTGTTGGAGAATAAGCAGTGTAATCTACCTAGCATAACACATTACAAAGTGCTAGGTTGTTCCATAATTATCTTGTATACAACATATACACTGAATAAAAAACAATGCTACTAGGAAAAAAAAAACGAAGTACTTTCCCTTGACTATGTTGAGTAAAAGATTTAAATATTCTGCATTCGGGCAAATATAATATTATATTTTTACTTTAAATGGCATTTAAAAAAAACCCTGCATACATAATTCGTAAATAGTTTTCATATCTTAGAATTTCTTTCACAAAAATGTAGGCACCAGATCTGACTTCTATCTCTTTCATACCAAAATCCCTATTCTGACCTAGGATTTGGAACACAGGGGCAATTCTATTAATCCTTGTAAAGTGATAAAGTGATGCTTAAGTGTAAGGTGATAACACACCAGCCAATCAAGTCCTGTGATTTTTCAGACACAGCTGATTGGTTGGTGCGTTATCACCTTCCCCTTTATCACCACTTCTTCACCACTTTATCACTTTATCAGGCTTAATACATCTGCCCCAATGTTCCAAATCGGGACAAACCTGGGAACAACCCAGATTATTCCTGGTTCAACGCCGTTTACACTGCACGAGTGCAGTGGTAAATGTTCTGCCAGCGCTTGGAGGTGATGTCATAGGGAATTCGGCTCTTCTTATAGCATAAAAGGGATCATTCTCACTTGTCCCTTACACGGGTCGTTCCCATGATCAATAAAGGTCGCTAATTGGATTCGTAGGTCACTCAACCTGTGTTCACTGTAAGACAACATCCTACTTTGTCAGAGAATAGGCAATACTGTTTTATACTGCACTTAATGCAGATACTGTACAATATCTAAAACATATCTATAAAATAGATATACTGCTGTCAATACAGTACTACACTGCACCTATAGCTGTAAAAATATATACAGTACTGTAGGCAATACTGTACAAGACTGCAGTTAAAGTAGTGATAGACAGAGAGATACTGTAGATAGATAGATTTACTATAGAGATACCATACTGTACTTAAATGCATGAGTGACATTCAATCCGTATTTATATCACTGACTTGCTTCTATGCCAGAAAAGCCAACATGTTCTTCTAGTGCAAAACAGATCCTTAAATATGTATAATATTTATTGGAATGAGTCCTAAACTAATAATACCTCACTATTTGAATTCTATGTTCAGAACAAGTTGTTATGGTGATTGGTTAATGACATGGCTGTGCGGCAAGGCTTTGAGGGTACAGACACGCACAAGGTGTTCCTTTTAAAACGCAGAAAATTGAAATAAAATTACCACTTTGGGATAAAGTAGAGGCGGAACATTTTAAATACAGTGACGTTTTGGACAGAAAATGTTTACTTTATAAATCCTATTATTTTGTAGATAATCAGGGTCCAGAAATATAGATTCAGATTTGCAGTTCACATATTGATATTGTTAACAATAAAGACTTTTATCTTTGTATTTTTGCTACTATAGGGTCTGTGTTTTCATCTGCTGCCAGCAAATTTAGATAAGGTATTTAGCATATGTTATATCAGTACTGAAATGTTAGATTCCAGATTCTACAGTTTAAATGTTCTTTAATATGGTTACATTCCAGATGCAATTTAACACCAACTGCCACCCCGGTCGACATTTCAATGCCAGCTGGTAATGCCATAGGATTATGTAAGCACTTTAAACCCAGTCAGCAGGTCTGTAACCACTCCAAGGAGTGGCTCCCACATGCCTTCAGTCTGAGCGTTTATCCTTTTCAGCTTAAGAAGCTTTCATGCTCATTACCAAAACTACAGACTGAATATGTTCTTAGAAATATATCAAGCAGTCATGCAACAAACACATAAATGAAATCATTTAAAAATGGAATAAACTTGTATCACAAGGAGGAAAAAATAAAAAATAAAATTTGTCTTTACGACAAAATACTTGGTATATTAAGGTAACCAATTCCTGGGGTGAAATGTGATAGGATGAGAGATTCAGAAAGTGAGAGATTTGGTAAGAAAACTCCAGTTTTTTTTAAAGCGGCAATTACTTACACTTCACAATCAAACTGGGTTTGCAGTGTAAATGATTGCCGCTTTAAAAAAAAAATGTAGATTTCTTACCCAATCTCTCACTTTCTAAATCTCTCATCCTATTACATTTCCCCCTTGTTATCTTTCTGCATGCTGGATGGCAAAATATTCCCAAACTTACAGTACTGATTTTCCTACACAAACATCCTTGTTTTAGAGATACAGATAGAGCTGAACTCGTTATTGCCGCCGGCACGGCAGTCTCTCATATATGACGGCTGGCGCACCAACTCATGTGGACGCTCGTGCGTCCATTGCCGGGAATGGGGTCGCGTGAGCGTCGGTGGTGTGCGCATGCCAGAGTCGCCGGCGGGCCACAGCAATAACGAGTGCGGCTCCATCTGTACGATGAGGTAACAAATATTGTCTCACATAGAGGTAATCTTACTAAGACGGGAGTTCTGTTGAAGATGGGATGTTGACTATAACAACCAATCATATTCTACTTCTTATTTATTTATTTAGCACCTTCCAGAAGATAATAGAAAGATTCTGATTGGTTGCAATGGCCAACAAACCATCTTCAACAGAACACTCATTTTAGTAAATTGATCCCATATACTTTACTGCAACCTTAACCAAGTGCAACATTTTTATTTATTTGGCTGTTTTTGTTCTTATAGTTTTTTATATCATCTAATCCGAGTATTTAAATCAATCTAAATCAAAATAAATAATTTGGGACAGATCATATACTGGAAATATGTTGGTTAATAAAGAAGGGATGTAATAAATTGGTAATTTAATGGGAAGACCCTTAAAAATCTAAATATTTAGCAAGTAGCATAAAAATGTACAGTCATGAAAATAACTTGGCTGTAAAACACAGCAATACCACAAAAAGAAAACATTGGGCAGACAGCAAACACTAGACAATTCATAGAAAGAAGTAAACATTACTAGATCAGCCCTTTCACATCCACAAATAGGTTTTTTTATTATTATTATACGTATTTTCATTTTCTATATTTAGTTCCTTTTTAAGGATGATTAATTGGTCCACATTACAATAGAACCAAATGCATTGTTTATTTGTATAACTGCAAAATACCGTATATATAGCGTTGGTGGCTTCTATCCCTAAACCCCCACCTCCCACCCAAAAAAAACCCACTATCTGCTCATCCTGATGTATTGTTCTAAGTAGAAAAGAACTATTTTATAGAGCGTTAGTTTCATCATAATGAGCTTGAGACAAAACAAATGTAATTTGGTACGTCATGGTAACATTGCTGGTATAGACAGTGCAGTCTTTGCGTGATCTTATCAGTAGTGTATCGGAGGAAAGCAAACAATCATCTAATCACTTGCAATAGGGCATCAAAGAAATGTTCTAATTAAATGATGAAAACATTCTGAATCTTTCTGAAAATACAAATGGTTATGTGTAACAGCAATGTCGCTCAGGAAAAAGGTGCTGCAACAATAGCCTTCAATCACATAGTTCCTTGTCACATTACACTCGAAAAACAGAATTTAGTTTTCTTTCTGTGCACAAATATTTATAAATGTCATCCATGTATTTTGCTTTTATATTACTCAGAAAAGGGAAATAAAAGAGAACCCCCCCCCCCAAATAAAAATGAACAATTGAAGGAATGAACTGGTTTGAGTCCCATTAGTGTCCCGCAGAGAGCATACCATACACTACTAAAACTTGTACTTCTAGAAATCTCATGGCTTGGTCATTATTGTTTGTTGACTGCTGCTATTTTATCAAAAAAAATCATTACTAGTAGTGTGGCCATCTTAACGTATAGGCACAGTGGGCAGCTGCCCATGGCCTCTCAATTCCAGGGACTTTCAAACAAAGATGGGCAGGTCCGCTCTGCCTGCCTCCCAGCCTGCTGCCAGACAGTGAATGGCTGTTACCATGCTGACTGGTTGATAGCTGGAGCTATCATCCAATCAGAGTGCTGACAGCCATTTACAGTATGGAAGCATATTGAGAGATAGTGATGAACTGCAGGAGGGGTTGTATTGCTTACCCAGGACCTACAATGCTGTTAAGACAGCCCTGACTGCGCAACTCAGTATTGGTACACTGGTACATAGCAAGGCTTAGGATTAAAGGCCTCCATATGCTATAAGGTTTGACCCCGATTTCACTCAATTCTAGTGAATGGGGCCTAGAAATGAGGTGACATTGGCTCAAATTGCATGCGTATGCCATTCAATCTAATCTGATGTACGTCTCCGTGCTCATCAGATGGGAGTTGGTGTTCGGATGGGCTGCACATAAGATAAGTTGTATGTGCAGCAGTCAGTGGCTGAAAAGCACTCACAATGTATGGCAACCGATATGGTCCGCAGGCATGTGCTGGAAAGGAGAGGCACTCCCCCCCCTCTTTGCATCCTCCGGCAGCGGTTAGGAGATTTAAAAAAAAAAATACAAAATAATGGGCGGCCGCTGAATGGCACTGAGAGAGCACTCTCAGCCAATCAGCAGCCGCCCTTTTTTTTAATGGGTTTTTCTGAATTCTCCTGACACCCTTCCCCCCCCCCCCCCCCCCCGGCTCCCAGGGAGTCACATGCGATAAATCACATGCAATTTAATGCATGTACAAAATGGCACATCAAGTGCCAAATCGTAAGTGAGCCAACCCGGGGAACTGCCAGTGGAGCTCAGGGAAATTGGGTCAGAAACGTCTTAGGTGTAAGGCCTAGTGTATGGGAGCCTTAAGACTTAGAGGGGTAATTATGTTACACAAATACGAAAATATTTAGAAACAAACGTTCCTAAATATCAGTACTTCATACTCTTTTGCATACTGGTGAGTCTTATGTAAAATGCAGCCTTATAGTACATTGAATGTAGCCATCCACTTTTTTGGATGCTTGGCAAATCAGGCATATAATAATTAGTGTGGGCATCTGCAGACTTCACACACTGTAAGATCAAGTTCAGACCCTATGAACTGATTGATCATCAATCATTAGTATTTGGCCCAACACATACAGCCCTTGGTGGCCAATTTAAACTTTAAAATAAAAAATTGCAGATTTCAGCCAGAAACTGATTAAAATAGCTATTAATAAAAAAATAAAATAATAATATACAGCAAGGAAATAAAAAGATTGAAGAAAACATAAAAAACATTAATTTGTCAAAATAACAAATGTTTTCTAAAAGGAATATAAAGCAACATTGGTCTTAAAATCAAACTAGTTTTTCCCCTCAAACAATATCGCAGCTTTAAATGTGTCGTTAATCAGCATTACATTTTCTCCATAGTTTTAGTTTTTCATCCTTTTCAAAGATCCTCGAAAAAGCACAAGGATGGAAATTTTCTCTGCAGGCACGGTAGGGCAAGGAAATAAATGAAACATGCCAGTAACTGGTGGGTAAAGGTTGTGCTATAGCTCCTGGAGATGAGAAGATTCTCAATATCTTGTGGAATTTTCCGTAACACCTTAACCAGCAAATTCAAAACATTCTACTCTGAAAATAAATAAAAAAATAGATAAAAAACGCCACTAACAAATTTTAGTGATTAGTTAGCTACTAACAAATTACTAACAATATTTTTCATGCTGCAGAACAAAAAAAAAAAAAACACTGTTTTATTTACTCTTGGTGACTTCTAAGCTACCGGTAAGAATATATCATTTACAAAAAGCATATAATAGTTGCAAAGGATAATCTAGTTTTCTTGGTGAATACACCAGCTTTGATTTAACAATTAGAGTTGCTTCATATTTAATCTGAAAACCACATGGATGACTTTAAAACATAATAAGGATTGAACCTCTGGAATTACCTTTTCATTATTTGGCTGATAGTTACAGGGTCAAAGGCCTTCTTTCTTATTAGAGTTCAAGAATCCCTGCTGAATTTGTTTCTTCTTTCTAATTTACTTGAATTAACACTGGTAATAGTGTGTTACTTTATATGATGTGTTTTGGTAGAAGGGAGAGAATGCATATAAAACGAGTGGGAATTACTATGCATTTCATGAACAAATGGCTAGTTTATTTTTTGGGAACTTTTGAATCTTAAAACATTAACACATTATGTCAATCGTTTAACACAGCTTTCTTTAACTAAATGTTCAAAGTACTATACTATTAAACCAGCACATAAGGTCTAGAACGTTTTTCTCAATTAAACAAAATTATGGCCAGTGCTGAGTCAAATTAACATTGCTGTACATATGGGTGTGGTATATTATGTCGACATTCATAATGATGAAATGTTGACATGATTAGAATGCCAATAAAATGGGTCTGGCGGTCTGACACCTGGTTCTATGGTTCCAGCCGTGACCTCTGGGTCCAGCGGTCAGGGGACAGCCAATTCCAGCTGTTTCTGCAGATGCTCCGGCAGTATTGCTTTCCCCTAACTATCCTTCTAGTGCCTATCCATAAGCGCCCCCTGTTGTTCCTGACCCTCCCCTTCCACAAACTAACCCTCATCTGTCCGTTGTGCATCTTAACTGTTGGTATTCTGTGGTGATATTTCATGTAAACAATTCAATGACCTCAAATTGTGGCGTTAACATTATAAATAACACAATGACTAAATATTGTATTTACCCTTGTGCTGTAATCAACAATTGTTGCTTTAACTTCAGAGTGAAGTATTATATTTAAACATTCATACTGTAGTCAGTGTATACACAAAGGCATACATTCTTGTCAACTCTCCAAGAATGTCCAGGAGACTCATACATTGTGCAAAGTCCCAGGGATTCCTGAGAAAACAGATCATATTCCCCATCCTGATCAATTCCAAATTAACTCCTTAATAAAATGTGCATGATGGGAGTATGATTATGCGATTCTAACATCATCATGACCATGGTTGGTATATCTGTTCTTATGTTACCCATAGCAAGTTATGATGCAGGCAGAAGCAGCACAGGGTGTGGTGAAACCCGGTATGCACTCTGCATTAACATCTATATCCAAAATGGGGGTGTATTCTAATGGAAAGGGGCGCATCCTCATGGCCCCCATTTTTCACACTCCAGGAGTCTGTCCAGCATCCCCAGAGATACTGGCCGTCTCCAGAGTAGGGGCTGTCTCTAGTGACAGCAAGTTTAAGGATGACACCTGGGTGCAAGTCACACCCGCTGCATCCAATGGATGCAGGTAATATGGTGTATTTCTTCCAATAATGAGACAATAGAGTTATAACCTATTAATAAGACAAAAGGTACAACAGTATGTATTATTATATTTATTTCCTTTCATTTATATCAACTATAACTTACCCAAATTGCACGTAATTATTTAGGCTGAGAACAAGTGGACCAGATTTGATTATGTAGAAAAGTGTGCAACCTTAAGGTCAATAAAAAGCTAATTCTCTAATGAGAAAATGGCCAGGAAGCACATTTGTCTCCATTTCCTGTCAAAACAGGAAAAGAGTAACTTCTTCCTCTCCGCAATGACTTTACTTAGGCTTCCCACCTTCAACTTTTTTCCCCCAGGATCATTATAATTATTCCTTGACTGGTCAGAAAAAGGTAGCAGCTGGCTCATTTCAATACATATTATACACAGTCAATCAGCCACGTAACCTATGCAGGCAGAATGGTACGTATGTGCAGCAGATTCAGAGCCACGAACACTCCATGTGCCCCAAATACCATTTTAACTCAAGGGTAACCATCGATGGTGGTCTTGCTGATGACCATCCCTGTGCAGAACTGATTGACAACAGCAGAGCAAGTGTTAACTGTTTGAGCTCCAACGTTGCTGTGAGAGAAGTGCAAAATATCCCCTAAAAATGCCAAGGTCAAAGTCGAGGAATATGAATCACTTTAGTTATTGCCGGCAAATGATTTGAAGTCAATTAATTGAAGTTTTGTTAAACATTGTGGCAAAAAAAAAAAAACAGTCGCTGTGAGCGAGGCTGGCATTTTTAGCGGACATTTTGAACATCTCTCACAGCAACATTGGCACTTAATGAACATCTAGTTCGGGGAAAAAAAATGCAGCTGTGGGCTGAGGAAAGGGGTGTATGCAGTTAGTAAAAAAGCTGACATATAGAAAATGGAGTACTAACACTAACAAGTAAAAATAAATGTAACCATACACATTATTTAAAGCTACTTCTCTGTGGGGAGACATTCCTTTAAAAGGAAAAACAGAACAAAAATGGAATTAAAAATAGTGTTAAAAAGAGGAAAAATACAAATAGATTCAGTGCAGTTGACAGTAATACACTGAGTTTATGCTCAGAAAAAGGCGCAGCAGAAAATACTGTTTCATGTGGACCCTGCTTCTTGTAAACATTATGTACAAAGCATCAAGCGTTGCTAGGTAACAGTCGGATGGTTAAGAAAAATACTATACGCCCAATCCTAGTGCAGCATGTTTATTTGTTTTAAATAAGATTTGGTGTAAATATATACTGTGTTTGGGTACATGGTATGAGTGACTAAGCTACTCTTGATAATTCTCTAGTTATTCCTAGTTGTTCCACTTATACAAATCAAAACCTTGTGGCACACACACACACACACACACATATATATATATATATATATTTATATATATATATATATATATATATATATATATATAAAAAGACAAACTTCTTTCCACCGACTTTCATTTTACACAGTATCTGTAAGATGAAAAAAAAAAAACACTTTGAAGAGAAAAAGGACACGAGGTCCTGTTTCACTACAGTCTTTTGTCTTGGGTTTTAAAACAGAAAACGGAAGCTCTAAAGTTTGAAAATGTAGCAGATGCTAAATAAAGAACAGAAAGAAGAAAAAAGGCAACGCAGCCACGCTCTGTAGAGGAGAATGTGTTACGGCATTACAGGGGACTGTAGGAAAGAAGAGTTCTGGTTACAACATTTACTTCTGTCAACTGCTCTCCTGAGTGTTGTTAAGGGGAATTCATTGTACTAAATGTATTTTTATATTCCCCACTGACATATTTATTTGATGAGCGTGACCTTGTTTTATTCTATTTTATTATCACACACACCGAACCGCATCTATTGGTCAACAACATTTATTATGTCTGCTACAACAGAATCAGTGCAGTGCACAAAATTCACACTTTTTTAATTGAAAAAGTGTTGATGAGTCTGTGCCGTTTCACCGTACCAAACCTGTTACACCTTGTCATATGCATAACTACATGTTACAGAAAACAACATAACTACAGCTGTAGATAAAAGTGGTAGTTATGGGCCCAATTCTCCATCTGCATCGCTGTTTTCTATTACATTGATCCGCTACTTGGATATTTGTACAGAAACAGCTATTTTAACAAGTGTAGTGCTTGAGCTGCTGGCTTTAAATAAAATATGCTACATATATGCTAAAGATGAGGTTTAGGGTAGGAGCCATTCTTTTTGTTGGTGCTATATAGCGTAGATGTTAGCAGGTGCTCTATAGTGCAGACGTTAGCAAGTGCGCTATAGCGAAGACATTTAGCAGGTGCTCTATAGCGTAGACATTAGCAGGTGCTCTATAGCGTAGACGTTAGCAGGTTCTCTATAGCGTAGACGTTAGCAGGTGCTCTATAACGTAGACGTTAGCAGGTGCTCTATAGCGTAGACATTAGCAGGTGCTCTATAGCGTAGATATTAGCAGGTTCTTTATAGCGTAGACATTAGCAGGTGCTCTATAGCGTAGACGTTAACAGGTGCTCTATAGCGTAGACGTTAGCAGGTGCTCTATAGCATATATGTTAGGAGGTTCTCTATAGCGTAGACGTTAGCAGGTCCTCTATAGTGTAGATGTTAGCAGGTGCTCTATATTGTAGACGTTAGCAGGTGCTCTATAGCGTAGACGTTAGAAGGTGCTCTATAGTGTAGACGTTAGCAGGTGCTCTATAGCGTAGACGTTAGCAGGTCCTCTATAGCCTAGACGTTAGCAGGTCCTCTATAGCGTAGATGTTAGCAGGTGCTCTATAGCGTAGATGTTAGCAGGTTCTCTATAGTGTAGACGTTAGCAGGTCCTCTATAGCGTAGATGTTAGCAGGTGCCCTATAGCGTAGACGTTAGCAGGTGCTCTAAAGCATAGATGTTAGAAGGTTGTGTTGCATGTAGCTTAACTTTATGTTCCTAATATAAATGCAGTTATGTTCTATGCAGCACACAATAACATATATTCTATGGCCATTCTTAGGGTGTCCTATGCTGTAGAAAAGTATTGGATGTCTACAGCAAGCAGTTGTACACAAATTGTATATAATACTGTAAGTGCTGAAAAACAGTTGTGGGATCGTTTTTACATTTTGCTGTTTCAATTTATTACTGTTCAATTTCTTTCAACTTTTATTTTTGCAGCATGAGATGCTGTACAGACAAAGATGAGAGTCGATAACACTGTGAAGTGAAGGCTGTATTCCCGGATAGAACCATTTGCAAGGTAGGAGAGAAGAGAGACCTCATAGTGAAGCACTCTTTTCATAAGAATGATTGAGACCTCTATGTAGCGCATAGCCATCGCAGCACCTGTCACATCAGGCACCACATCCGCTTCCACATTTCCATTGATTGAAGCTTAAATCCCCTGGACAGCATAAAGTCCTCCAGCACTAAAGTATCATTAGAGAAGGTAAGATGTGGCTGAAGAATCCTAGGTAATAGTGTTGGGCCTTCCATTGAACCTGCTGCATAAAGAATCACTAGAAGGATACCCTCTATCTATATAAAGTGACAGCTGAAATTTAGCTTGAGCTGATTTGATACAAGTAAATATCAGCTGCAGTACAGTACATCGATGCGCTTAACATAAAAGCAAACGTTGCGCAGCGTTCGATAATGCGCTAACTGTTCATAACCAAGCAATTATCATTTTTCCGAAGAAATTTATTCCAATGCAAAAATAAGTTACACTGGATAGTTAATGTCCAATTAATTTAGTCCACTGCAGTTTATTATCCGTGACACAATAAAATGAGATCACACAACCTTTAAATTGAAACAGATTGTTAAGTCAAATGGGTCATTAAAGGGTATATTCATTTAAATAAAGGAAGTAGCAAGAGTAAGTTTCAATTAGAAAACCTGGTGTTTATTAAAAATGATCTACATCTTATTACAGAGAACTGAATTTGAATATGTATTTGCTGTATTAGACGATAATTGGCATCACAGATAATAGAGATGGAGAAGCCAGCCATTCTGTTGCATTAACAAATCAGTTGAAGGGCAGTGATTGGTCAGAATGTCATGCATGTGAGAAATCTGATCATTCACTGGTTGCACAGTATTTTATCCCGGGGATGACCATCATGGTTAGTTTTTTTTATTTTTTTATTTAAAGGAGCAATAGTCCCAAATATCATTCAATGGGGCAGATGTATTAAGCCTGGTGAAGAGATAAACTGGAGATAAAGTGGAAGGAGATAACGCACCAGCCAATCAGATCCTAACTGTCATATTTCAAACACAGCTGATTGGCTGGTGCGTTATCTCTTCCATGTTATCTCTACTTTATCCCAGGTTTTTTTCCCCTCCAGGCTTAATACATCTGCACCAATGTATGATACAGGAAGTACAAAATGTCAGGTCTTAGGATGCGTAATAATGGTCCAGGTGTATCAAGCTTCAAAAAGTGATAACAAGGAGAGTGATAAACAACCAGCCAATCAGCTCCCTTCTGTCATTTTTCAAACCCAGCCTGTAACATGGCAGTTATTAGCTGATTGGCTGGTTGTTTATCACTCTCCATGTTATCACTTTTTGAAGCTTGATACATCTGACCAAGAGTATAGGCAACCATTGCTGGCGTTTATCAGTTATTTCTTATATTGAGGGAAATTTATCTTGGCATGTTTTCCATAAAGAACTGTGTCTTATCCCCCTCCGTTCAATGAGCATGTATCTTTCTACTGTAGAAAACACCTTACAAATGCATGTTAATATTTTAGCTTTAATCATTTGATGTGTTTCTACTGTATGAGCAAAAATGAAAACCTTACAACATATTTAATTCAAGTGATGGGTAAACGTATTACTGATTCATTGTTTCCTGAACGCGTTTTATCATATTCTTTGTAAACTATTTGTGTTAGAAAATCATTGGTCTACTATGGGTTCCCACATGTCGGTTCTTTCATCTGCCCCATTTGATGTGCTAGTTATGTTGTGTTCACCAACAAGCTAGCAGTGAATGCCGCAAAATCAGCAATTCACATACAGTAGGGAACACTGTTCCCTATAGGCAAGACTCTATTGCTGCAATTGAGCCAAACAGCCCCTCTCAGTACTCCAGGGGTCACATGACTCTGCTGTTGGTGACCATTTTGGGTATTTTTAATAGAAAATGCATATTAGTCACAATCTGATTGGACTAGGAGACAACAGAAGAATGTGCTGATTAATGTGACACTCGCAGATCCATGTGCTGCTGAGTCTGTATACTGTATGTATGCAGTGTTACAATGCAGCGGGCTGGTCTTGTTACATGCCAAGTTCCGCTGTGCCCCGTATATAAAATCAGTCGCACACAGATATATGACTGTTACATATGAAATTAATCAGTGCAGTTTCCTGGTGCATCCTAGCTGCATATCAGTGTGACTAAGGTGCATTTATTATTGGGTTAAATGCCATACAAAAATATGCCTGCTAGCGGTGTCCCACTGGAGGGCGGTATTTCGCCCCCCTTGCCGCCCGGGTACCTGTCCTGCGGTGCTGTGCGTATATAAAGCTGGCGGCGGCTGCAGCGGGGGGTCCCTGCAGTCAATAAGAAATAATGAGCGCTATCCGCCGGGCTATGCGGAAGCGCTTCTGTTTTGGAAACACTGGCCGCACGCTGATTGGCTGAGATTCAGCCAATCAGCGTGCGCCGTGCGGCCAGTGTTTCCAAAACAGAAGCGCTTCCACATAGCCCGGCGGATAGCGCTTGTTATTTCTTATTGACTGCAGGGACCCCCCGCTGCCGCCGCCGCCAGCTTTATATACGCACAGCGCTGCAGGACAGGTACCCGGGCGACAGACACCGGGACGCCCCCACCCCGACTTGCCTGGGGCGCTCCGGTGCCTTGCACCGGCCCTGCACACAGGACCTGATGGCTCACTTGCACCAGGTGTCTCGCATCACATGGTATATTCAGGCTAGATGTATGAGCTATACTTGCCTTCTCTCCCTAAGCTTTGGAAAACCGCCGGTTTTTTGGGTAGTCCCCTGTAGCCACAGAAGAGTAGGTGGCTCTTCCGTATCCTGCCAGCTTCCTAGTAAAATGGGCAGGATGGTGTAACATTCACCAGCAATCGCAGGGGGTGTGACTAAATGATGAATTGCATCATTTAGCTCCACTCTCTCATGGCGGGCAGGTGAATCACAGGTGTGTTTCTGTATTAGGGGCGGGGCCCAATAACGACAATGAAGTAGACAAGTAAGGAATGAGGATCTGTATTAAACTCTGGTTTGACCATGGATGTAGTTAGTATGTTATCTCGTTTTATTCTCTTTGTGACACAGCATTAAAATATGTATTTGTTATATTAAAAACACACATGTGTGATCTAAAATAGACAGCAAAAATCCACTTCAACATTCTTCCTCCAAACAGAGCAGTTCTTATAACAAGCATGGTATACTGTCAGTTGTACAGAAGATGTAACACTGTAGTTAATAAAGCACAGAGACAAATGACCTCCTAGAGCATACAATGTACCACTCCAAAGCAACATATGACAAGTTAGTGTATCAGCCACTGTACAACATTACAACACATATATTTTGTGGCCTCAAGTTGAAAACAGAGGTTTCACTTCTTCAGACGTCTAACCACCTAATAGTGTTACTATTCTCTTATAAAAATAGCATGACAAAGAAAATAAAGTAGCCAGGGAAAAAAAATGTCAAGATTGGGTCAATAACAAGATATGTCCCTTTCATCTAAGGAGTAAATATTAGGCTGTGGCTGAGACTGAGCGAGCCTGTGTAATGTGTTATTGCTGGATGGGGGAAGGTATGGATGCTGATTACAGGACTAAGTGGCAGGGCTACAGCAGCTAAATAGATGGGCAGGATGTCACATGTTATGTTAGCTGGTCTAATGCTTGGAAACTATCGCTTCCTATTAAAATTACTCAAAGTACATCCAGAAGAGTCGCCAAGCCCTCCCGTAATAACAGGCTTTTGCTTAAAGTTTTTTTTAAGGGCAAATGACTCCATTTCAATGTATATATATACATATATATATATATATATGCGTATATATATATATATATTAAAGTAAGTAGGTATTTTAAATAAAATTATATTCTATATATTTATGTATTTATGTATATAGTTTAGACCACCTTACTTAACATTTTAATTGTGAAACTTGCAAACTAATTTATTTAATTATTTATTAACAGTTTCTTATATAGCGCAGCATATTCCGTTGCGCTTTACAAAAGGAGACAGATATACAACAAACAGGGTATTTACAGACAGTCAAAAGGTAGGAGGGCCCTGCTCGCAAGCTTACAATCTATAGGGAAATAGGCATTGATGCATAAGGATAGATACTGTATTCTTTATTGCATCAATTCCACCAGAATACAAGGTTCCGTGTCTGGTTCTGGAATTTGATAAGCTTGCCTGAAGAGATGAGTTTTCAGGGAACGCTTATAGGTTTGGAGATTGAAGGAGAGTCTTACTGTGCTTGGGAGGGCATTCCACAGAGTGGGTGCAGCCCGTAGAAAGCCCTGCAATCGGGAATGGGAGCGGGTAATGAGTGTGGATGAGAGACGCAGATCTTGGGAGGAGAGTAGAGGTCGGGTTGGAAGATATTTTGAGATAAGAGACGATATGTATGTTGGTGTTCAACACTTTTAATTATGTCGTTAAATCTCTGACAGAATTTGTTAATGCAATCCCGCTGCATGTGAATGATTTCTGTGTGATACCATTGCACAGAACATCTTTCTTTGACACAGGGCCTGAACAAGGGATAGCTACACATTAGACCATATGCTGTCTAATAACATGTTGCACTGCCGGTGGGGCACATTTTAAATCTTTAAAGTTGTGTCCTAGCTCAATGGTTCCCAAACTGTGTGCCTAGGCACCCTGTGCTGCCTCGGTATGTTTGCAAGGGTATCTCGGGTTTGGGGTCCACGACCAAAACAAATTATTTATGCTCAAAGTGATAGGCAAAACCAGTGCTGGTGGCTGCCAATCATAAAATGTATGGACAATTAGAACCACAGCTATGTTCCCCACCACATAACGGAACCTGAGGGTGACAATTAAGCACAATTTACTTTATTTTTTTGTTTTTCATAACAAACTTTTTGACCAAGGGTGCCTTGAACAAATGCTGATATTCTAGGGTACCCTGGTCAAGAAAGTTTGGGAACCATTGGGACAGCTTAATTCTATATTTTAGTGCAAAACAAAGCTGTAACTAGAGTTGTGCAAGTGATCCTATCGCCAAAGGTGCAGAACCGCAGAAGATGTCAACATTGCTGCCCGACAGCACCTGCATTTAGCTTCCTGGCTGCATCGAAAATGTTTCTGAAATCAAGGATTTTGTGTGTTTTCTAAACTATGCTTTACTGCAAATAGCTTAGCTTCTGTGTGACGCAACTTTGGAGCCACCATTAGCGCAGCCTAGGCTTACCGCATGCACTTCACAACTAAGATCTCCAATGACTGTGGAAAATTCCACTTATTTTAGCATGTCGGAAAGCGCTACATTGTAAAACTTTCAACCTATCAGGACAAATTATTTCTTAGTGATTTGTGGTAGGAAAATCAGCAATGTTGCTCTACCGTAATTTCCGATGATGCGCACGGCCCCACATTGTGAACATAGACAGCTGAATCCAGAATTGCCCCATATGTCTACCCAAAATATGGGTTGCCATAATGGGGTTTATTTACTTAGATGAGCGTTCTATTTCAGCTGGGATGTTGCTATGGGCAACCAACCAGATTATATATATTATCTTCTAGAAGGTGCTTAATAATGAGTAGAATCTAATTGGTAGCTATAGGCAACATCCCGTCTTAAATGAAACTCCCATCTTAGTAAATAAACCCCAATGTTACCCAATGTTTTTCAATACCCTTATGTATAATGAACCAATCACTCAGCAATCATTGTTATAATATAGTGAATATCTAAAAGTCCTTCATTTTGAATTTGCTGTATTTAAGTACAGTTAGTAATAATTAGACTGAAATCCAATTTGAATGAAAAAGTATTGAACAAAAGCAATGGGTCATGAAGGTGATCGACAGACATAATTAGGGTCCTGGGAGGAAAAGGTTAATCCCTGATCTTATTACTTTAGCTGTTACTGACATTTCCGACGATGCGAAGTCAGAATTGCATATGAATTGCATATGAAGCAATGCACAGTGGGGGGCTGTCAGGAGGTGAGTGGAGGGGAGGAGGGGGGCAGTTACCTACTTCCAGCACTAAGTATGATGGAAATGCAGGGATCCAAAGAAGCAGTTCTCACTCTTTAATGTATTAATATGCCTGTGCGAGTGCTCTATTGAGCTAGACTGTAATGAGCTTGACTTTTGCTTGACTATGAAACATCGTTGAATAAATGATAATGATGAAATTAATTTCCACACTCTCTAGTGTACAGCCTATATATAAATGCACACAAATAAAAACGAGACTCTACAGTACTTAGGGCCAATGTAGGTAAAGGATTCATTGGGGGTTATTCAGATCTGATTGCTGATGGGCGATTTTGCAGAGCCCTGCCATCAGATAGCCGAAAAACCCGTCCTGTGCAAGGCTACAAATTGTGGCTAGATGCAAATCCATACACAACTTACTCACCATCGAAACATTTTCCCAGTGTGCGCAGTCTGTGCCTAACCCAGAACTCACTCAGCCGGTGCGATAGATAAAGGCTGATTGAGGCCGGAACCGACGTCACACGCTCTCCTTGAAGACACCTGGGCACGCCTGCATTTTTCCTGACAATCCCAGAAAATGAGCAGTTACCAACCCCAAACGGCGGCTTCCTGTCAATCAATTTGCAAACAGGTTGCGATCAGAAAAGTCGCTGAATTATTCCGCTGCTTGGCCTCCTATATGCACCCTACGATCCGTACACATGTGCAGCCCATCGATAATCGCCCCCGCCTTGAGAAATAACAGGGCTGCGATCAGGTCTCAATAACCCCTTTTGTTTGTTCTGATGCATGAGATGACTAATAAAACCCTAAAACGTTTGCTGGTTATCTCCACAACTGATATTTCATTTGCTCAGTTCTTTCTCTGAATCAACTAAATGATTGTTTACTGACTGCAGGTAAGAAAAAGCCTGAAAATGGATATTTGAAAAATATATATTTTCTGTTTAGCATTTGGCTTCCGCAACCGAGTGTCTGCCTCCTTGTGCAAATTTATTCCCAGAAAGTGTGAGTAGAAGCGAAAAACGTGTGTGTAAGCAGGATGTGCTGCGCCTCTTCCATAGCTTTCTCCTCAAGATGTCAGTACGGCAAAAAATGGAGACAGTTACAACGCAGAACAATAATTTATTATCTGTTTGTATATCTACCACCAGCAAAGGAATTGGTACAGATAGAGCCATCCCTATGCTAATCCCCTACTGTATTGTTCTATGTACTGTACTGCAATTGAGAACAATAGGCCTTGGCTCACCATGGCTATCCAGAGAAGGCTAGCTGAAGAAGGCTCCATCTGTATACGTTACCTCTCTGGGACAGGCGTACTATCATGTTCCAAAATATACCCCTAAATGATAATGTCCTGCATGCTGGTGTGTTATCATAGCAACTTGCCTGTTCCCAAAATTATCTACACAGAGAATGTGCAACTGTCTCTTCCCCCAGCAGATAATTGGTATAGGGATTTTTTTACCTATAGTAAAATGACCCAAAGAGTACACAGCCCATGAATTGCCTTCGAACCACTAGCCCATACAGTATCGTACAATATCATATGCCTGCGCCAAGCATACATTTTTGTATCTTTTTCACCTGCAAGTGCGTCTTATGGTGTGTACCAGTGCTGATCCGTATTTCGGAATCAGCACCGTGCTCCAATAGCCAGCCGTGTCATGTCACAGCCAGGGGACACTTTTTCTGCAAGGTCTGTAATTGACGGTGATAGAGACAACAGCAGCTATGGCAGAGTGGGCAGTATGATCATATAGATGTGTGTGACTCATAGATGTGTATCATTGTGTTACTCAGAGTGGGTGACTCAGAATCAGGCCCACTGTGTCTTGAGTAAAACCCTGTAACTGACCTAGTACCTAATGTTATAGTTCCATTGAATATCAGAATCAAAATGTCCTTTTGAGAACACAATGAGCTAAAAACATAACTGACTCCTATTTACCGATGCGTGATAAACGAGTCACATATCTGGGTGCAGGGTGGGTACAGGATGGAGTCTGCACACAGGCCGCCTCCTCTATTAATAATACACTGCTGTGTACATTATTAATGTACACCAAAAGGGGAAAAAAAGCACATACAGTACATTATCAATAGATGACATATTTGTAGTTGTGATGTACACACATAGATGGGTATTCCACTAGCTGCAGGGTTTACCCTGTGACAATTACTGGCAAAAATCCCAAAGGCTATTCAATTAAAAAGCCTTTTTCCAGCACCTGAAATAGGGATTCAAATGCCCATTTTTTTCTGCTTGCTGTGGACTATACGAGGTATAGAACGATTGCAGGAACACATGCGTGAGGTAATCCCTACTAGCTACATTCCCTCAATGGCTGCAGGGGAAACCCCACAGCTAATGGAATTCCACCCGCAGTGGCACAATGTAATTCATTAAAATGAGACTGCTCATCAGGGGTGGATTAAGAACTAAAAGTGGACCTGGGAAAATTCCTAGAAGTGGCCTCACGTGGGCAGCACCAAATCAAATGTAGGCGGGACCAACAGCAAAATAGGTGGGATTAATACATCGCCACATCTGGGTGGAACCCGTTGGCAGTCTAGTGACCCCCAGACCTTCAAGCTGCTGTGACAAACCTGAAACCTCCATATTTCACCACGTAATACCCCACCTCCCTCCCCTGAGACTGAACACAGACCCCAAACCCTCCCACAAGTTTTAGTAAAACCCCCGAATATCACAAATTTCCCCACCCCTCCCCCAGTGGAGCCCACGAACACTCCAAAAATTGGTACACCCACTCCTGCCCCTTTAACAGATGTCACAATGGATATCTGTTGTTTGGTATATGTCACTAGGTCAACCCCAGGAGGGTCAAAATTCATTAGGTCAACCACTCAAGGTAGACAGGCCTTAGGTCGACACCTTAAAAGGTCAACATGGCTTTAGTTCGGCAGGGTCATTAGGTCGACACAAGCATTATGTCGACATGTGGAATGTCAACATGGATTTTATAGAGGTTTGACAGGCGGTATTTCATGCCCATCTACTAGGACGTGGAGGTAGAATAACAGATTGTGGCGAGTGTAGCGAGGTACCGCGCCTGAAGCACGCGAGGGGACGCGGTGCACCAATACGATGTCCATGTCAACTTTGTCGACATTCGGAACACAAAAATGCAAAAAAAAACATGTCTACCTTTTGACTGTCGACCTCCCTCATGACGACATAATGCTTGTGTCGACCTAATGACCCTGTTGAGCTAAGCGCATGTTGACCTTTTGAGGGTGTCGAACTAAGGCTTGTCGACCATACGATCACAACCCCTGTTGTTTTCCCTACAGTATGTTCTAACAATCACAGAACACAACAGGCAGACTGATTGAGTAGCGACCGCCAGAGAATGCTGAGAAATGTAGTCCAGCAATTTCTGGGAGGTACACACGTAATCTATTGTGTAATCAATAAAAAAACTATTAAGCGTATTACTTTATAAACTGTTTTGTAAAGTTCTTTTAATAGGCAAACATCCAACAGAAACCCCAGTCCTCTGTTTTAACTGGACTGAGGTCGTCCATGCAAATATTTCAAACACAGTCATTTCAATTTGTCACAATGTAGAAAAGTGGATAATGAATCAGAGAATAAATTCGGGGGCCGAGGCGTTCATTTCACACTTTATATAGTGTGCGGATATTTCATGTTTACCCAGCTGTATGAAATGATCCTTACAGCGTGGAGCCTAGCATCACAATTCCTGTGGACCGGTTAGTATCATGCCTTTTGTGTATAATCATATTATTGCCCATAAATTTACCTCTCATAATGCCGGGAACAGACAAGCAAGTCGGCTGAATGAGCAATTAGTTGACTAACCATAGAAGGCCCATTTACTACTAATATTTGAGAAGTAGGGTTTTGTCTGATGAAGCATGTAATGTGCCAATGCTATGATTTGTCAGGTCTTAATTAGCCAGACAAATGTGAGCTGCATTATGTAGCTCCCACTTCCAATCCTTGGCAAGCAGAAAAGTAGAGACAAACAATTAAGAAAAACAGAAAGCCAACCGTGTAATACAGTCTGTCATTGCATATTAGCTGGAACTTGGCGTATTCGCGCCAGCGCTGCAGACCATCTAAGACGATGAAAATGCTATTGACACCACACTTGCAATCATATTTTCTTGTCTGAGCTTTTGTTTTATAATTGTTGGCGAAACTCTGTGCTTAAGATAGTTCTAAAAGTTATGTTAAGCTTTATCATTAGTATTGACAATAATATGCCACTTCACACTAGAGCGAAGTGGGCGGACACATTGGAACCGGGGTACACATTGGGCCTGATTCAGGATCGTACACTATATAGCGTATTTGGTCGGGGGAACGATTGGGCGGCTGTGCACATGCGTATCGGGCAATAGCCGCATGTGCAGGGCCGCTGACTATCACAGTCACCGAGGGGTTTGCACAGAGGGGGACAGACAGGGGGCTGGCGCATGGTGACTCCCAGCGTTTCCTGGCGTGCCCACTAAAGCAGGCGTCCCCATGCAATTGCAGGCGTGGTGAAGTCTGCACGAGACGGGCTCTTATGTAGTCAGCCGCCCGTTCAGTCTTCGGCCAGCCGAGACTCACTGACAAGGCAAAAATCAGTCAATGGCTGGTGACCATGGAATGTTTTTTTCCCCCTTACACTTGCTTGCGAATAGATGTGTAAGCGTACACATCAATTCACATGCCACCCAGGGCATTCGCGGGGCGGGCATTCCTTTGCCCAGCGGGTGGTGTTTAGCGAATATACGCCGATTGACGAGCGCAGCTGAATCATGCTCGTTGAGCGATGTAAGGAAGGTCAGATCGCTTCTTCCTTCATTACACATGCGGCAGTTGCTAGTGTTATTGTCGGGTTTGATGTGCAGCACATGAGACCTGATAACATCGCTAGTGACCATGGGCAACCGCACCTGGGGCTCATTTGGAAGAACAGTGTATCCAATAGCTTTTTTTGAAGGTGAAACACATGGCTGAGATCAATGGGGCAAAAGGTGGTGCTTCACTGAAATGGGGATGGTTGCCCCTGGTAACCAGAAAACACTGAGGTGACAGCAGGCAGATAGCAAATCATCCGCATCAAAAAACTCAATTAGGACTTCTATTAGCAAATATGATCATTAGGGAACACAGCAGCAGAACTTGGCGGAGAAATACTCTCTAATAATTATTAAACAATGTGTTTACCAAATAATATCGAGATTATTTATTGTTTATCAGTCTATGGATAAAAATATAATGTGAAAAAAAGATTCTATAAAGGGCCAACATTTGTTCTGATTGATACATTTCTTACTGATTGTTTTTTTTTTTAAATAATTGTCAAAAAATGAAATTCTGATTTTTCTATTTACTCCATTTAAAAGAAATTCTGATTTTGAATTGCAGTAAACTCAAAAAAATTGCTTCATTGCTGCCCTAAAGCTTGGGAATTCCACAGGGGACTAATCCATATAATGATATTTTAATAGCTACATTTATTACACTATAACTCGGCATAAGTTAGAGGCAGGCATTCAGTCTCATCACCACTGTCAGAGGCCATATATTACTCTCAGGTGCAGACACCATACTACTCCATAGACAAAATCGGTGCCTTTCCCCCAATGTCTATTTGATAAATAAACCAGACATAGTCATCATGCAGAATATGACACACAATAGATTATCTTGTCTAGAAAAAATGCTGCGCAGATCATCTGGACAGTGCGGGGTAAATTTGCCCAATCAGGCACTGTCTGTCATTTTCTAGGATGCAATAGAGAAATTAAAAAACAGAATCTGATTGGTTGCTATGGGCAACATCCCCTCTTTTCATTTTTAGAAGCTTAAGCCTTATATCTATATATAATATTCTAAAGTACAAAACAGGATCCATGATTTAGAAGCATACTCACATGTTCATGTACTGTATATCAGAGGTTCATGTATATCAGTGCTTATTGGCTACTACAAGCAATTCAGAAAACTCAGACAGTGGGCCAGATGTATCAAGCTTCAAAAGTGATAAACAGACAGCCAATCAGCTCCTACCTGTCATTTTTCAAACCCAGCCTGTATCATGGCAGGTAGGAGCTAATTGGTTGGCTGTTTATCACTCTCCATTTTATCACTTTTTGAAGCTTGATACATGTGGCCCGGATTGATGGGCTTCCTGGCAACTGAGAGGTATCCCAATTTAAACCAAAAAAAAGTCCAACTCTCAGTTGTCCAGAAAGTCCAACTCATGGACATGGTATGGGAGTGTAGCACAGGTGTCAGTAATAGCCTCCTATATGCTCAGCTGTCTGCACATAGGCCATGTCAGGGCCGGTGCTAGGGTGTCCAGCGCCCTCCTGCCAAATTCTATATTTGCCCCCTCCCTCCCATATTTAAAACAATTCAATTGCACCATACAGTAGCACAAATCCACAGGAGTAACGCACCTTATACACATAATGCCCACATGAGTAGTGACATAAGATGTGAAGAGAAAAGAAGAGGAATAATAAAAGGGAGGCAGGAGAAAAAGGGGTAGAGATGCTGGGGAGAGGGCAACTGATGGGCAGGGAAAGGGGGGACAGATGCTGTGGAGACAGGGGGCAGATGGGTATTTTCTGGGCAGAGAGAGGGGGACAGATGTGGAGAGAGGGGAGATAGATGCTGGGAAGTAAGCATGGTGCAGATGCTGGGTAAAGAGAGGGTGGTACAGATGTTGGGAAAGAAGAGGGGGACAGGTGATGGGAAGAGAGGGGGAGAGATGCTGGGCATAGAGAGGGGAAGAGGATGGGCAGAGAGAGGGGGACAGATAGTGGCAGAGAGAGGGTGGGCAGATGCTGGGGATGGGAGGGACAGACGTTGGGCAGAGAGAGGAGGAAAGGTGCTGGGAAGAGGGAGGGGGGGTGAATGGTGGGCAGGGAGTGGGGGGACGGATGGTTGACAGAGAGAGGGGGATGGATAGTTGGCAGGGAGAGGGGGAACGGATGGTGGGCAGGGAGAAGGGAGGACAGATGCTGGGCAGAGAGAGGAGGACAGATGCTGGGCAGAGAGAGAGGGGGATGCATGGTGGGCAGACAGAAGGTTGGCAGAGAGAGGGGGGACAGATGCTGGGCATGGATAGTGGGGAGGCAGATTATTGACAGTGAGTCAGCGGACGATACTAGACAGGACGAAGGGGGACAGGTACTGGGCAGGTAAAGCAGGGACAAATGCTGGGCAGGGAGTGGGGTAGGCACTGGGATGGAATGAAGGACTGGGGGGCGGGCATAGAAGGACTACCTCATACATAGATACACTGCCTCCATTAGGCATACAGTACATACATACATACACTGCATCCCTCATGCATACAATACATACATCCATACACTGCCTCCCTTATGCATACATACATACATACATACATACATACACTGCCTCCCTCATAGATACATACATACGTCCCCAAAATGACATCCATACATATATACCCAAGGTATTATGAATAATGTTAACATACCACTGGTGCTGGGTGGAGGGCCCGCCAGCAGTAGGAGCAGCACTGCGGAGACCAGCAGTAGGTGTTTGCGCCGGGTCCAGGGTAAGTGGAGGAAGAGGCTCAGGCTCCGGGATTGCACTGCAGGCACAGGCACCGCACATCCCTCCCTGCACACAGTGGCAGAGCCGCAGAGCAGGGAGCGCCTATACAACATGGCGCCTCCCTGCTTTGCAGGCTCTGCTGAGCGGGTAGTGCCGGCCCTGGGCCATGTACAGATGGAGAAACTGCACCTGCCAGAGAGCACTTGGTCAGCGTTGCAGCCCAACTTTTTCCAGTAAAATGCCTATTTTTTTTGCAAAATGGTGTGAATGGGGCTCACACACAGTTTTTTTTAAATGATATGCAGCATGCCTATATTCTGTGGCCAACGGTGGCTGCGTTTGCATAGAAAAAACGTTATGTAGCATTTCAACTGCAAATACAGGTGCGGTCACACACAGAATATAGGCATGCTGCATATCATTTTAATCAGTCTGCTTGTTCATCTTATTCAAATAGCAATGCAATGCATTTCCAGAAAAAGAAGACGCACCACACCAACAGAGTTGCATGCGACCTGTCAGCTCACTAACTTCTGGCATTTACCGCTGTACGACATATGTATATATGCAAAATGTATGAGAACACTTTTTTTTTTTTTTTGCATTTTTAAAATGCCACTGGTTATCTAATAACATACTTTCCTGACAATATAGCTCTATATTTTCTTTTGACAACCTCCTTGGGTAATTGTTTTAAATCATGATATACTGTATATTTAATTTGGGCTATAATTCAAAAATGTTTATTCATTTTGACCTCTTGTTACATGTGGAGACTAGAGCACTAAGGACATGCCACATCTAGGGCTCAGTGCTCCTTATAATACCACCAGTAGAGTGCAGTTGTCTTTGGTAGCATTAACCCCTATAACTACTGATCTTGCACAGCCATAGATTAGCACAAGATTAACTTCAGAGTATCTAAAACACAACATGGCATGGAGTTTAACGCTTGCTAAGCTGCGAAGAAGCAAGAGTGGTTGCCATAGGGACCAATGATCCCTTAGACAACTGCATTTAACAAGTTGTATGAAGGAGCACTGATGGTACCACTCCAGCTGCCAACTCTCCAATGTAAACGGATCTTTATATGTATACAGTATATATGTGTCTTCATACGCCTAGCCTCAATACGCTATGCTGCACAAGACGCCTGGCGCGAGTGACCAGAAAAGAATCCGCTAAAGGAGACTATACTGATTAATTTGATATGAAATACTTGTATATCTGTGTGCGCTTGAGTCTACGGGCTCTGTTTACAAACTATTGGAGAGAGATAAAGTATAGAGAGGTAAATACGAACAGCTCCTGACATTTTTCAAACAACCTGTAACATGACAGTTATGAGCTGATTGGCTGGTACTTTAAACCTCTCTCTTCGAGGCTTATTAAACAGACCCCTTAATCTGTATTTAACCCTTTGATTGCCAAGTGAATTTGTCAAAATAGGTGTGAAAATTGGCAAGCAAACATTTGTATCCATCTTAATGACCTTAATGTTTGCCTTATATAGGAAATATAACCTTTTTTTTTTTACCTAACATTTTTCTTATTTAAATGTATATAACAAATGTGATCGGCACATTTTTAGTGGATATTTTAAACATCTCTCAGGCACTCAAAGGGTTAAAGAACTGTGGAACTTGACACAAAAGAAAGCTTGGGCTGCTGCATTACAGTAGATCATATTCAGATTCAGTCTCTGGAGTTAATGTATCAAGCAGTGAAAGAAGTGGAGAAGTGAACCGGTGGATAAGTTGCCCATAGCAACCAATCAGATTTGAGAAGCCACTTATCAAGTACACTCTATAAAATGATAGGTACATGGTACATTTACCCCAAATTACACAAATGAATCAGTGCAGTCTCCTGAAGCAGTTCTGATGCACATTCATGCAGTTTATACATTCTGTAAAGTGTTTCTTACTAAAACGTTTGGAGATGTGTTTGCTGTGAGCCCACATTCATCTGTCTATGTTGGATTGCAAATTAAATGTTTTTTTTTACACTTGACATAGAGTACTCAACATACTTTAATTCAACATGGTCAAAAGGTCGACACAAGCAATAGTTTGACATGGAAAAGGCTGACGTGAAAAAGGTTTCTCATGTTATTTTTATTTAAGGCTTTTTTTCATAATTTACTATCCAAGTGGACACAGAGTTAGATTCTAATAGTGTGCCGATTATAACAAGTTACCGTAACCGAAGCATGACGAGCGAAGCAAGCCATGCGATGGGACAAGGTACACTTAACAGTATCCATATACAACTATGTCACCAAAAAAATGTGAAAAACTCATGTTGACTTTTTCAATGTACATATATTGCTGTGTCCACGTTTTGATCATGTCGACCTAAAGAATGTCAACCCTTTTCATGTGTTGACCTATGGCCTGTTAACCAATAGTGGCCGACCTATTGACTGTCTACCATATTACTTTCTACCCTAGGACCCATACCCATACAGCTAACAAGTTACTTTCATTAGCATACACTTGCTTGACATACATTTTGGGAAGAGAGTAGGATCAAGCGCAGAGCCCTCCCACAGCCTAACTAGGCCCTCCTGCGGCCTATCTGATCCCTCCCACAGTCCAGAATAAAAGAGGTGCCGGACCATCAGGTGCCGGACCATCAGGTGCCAGATAATTGGTGATCAACCCATAGTTGATCTAGAGTTTAGTTGATGAGTGTAGAGGTAGGAGGGGTTTTTCTTAAATAAAATAGGAAAACTGTTGCCCAATACCAACAGTGACTAATAAGGGGAGATTTGTCAAATCTTCTAAAGAGGGCAAGTAACTGTGTTGCAATAATAACCAATGTGATCCTAGGGATCAATCGTAGAATGTTGTCTTAAATCCCAGAGGCAACAGATATTTTTGCCTCCTGGTGCCATATTAGATGGGGTTGCTTAAATAGGGAAAGGCACATGCAGATCCAAAGTCTTCTGTGCCCATTATTTGCATTATTTCCAGAAGGGCAAATGGTCGGATAGGCCAACCTGGCCTGGCTACACATAGAGTTAGGCTGGCTGAGCAGAGCAGCCTCAGGCTATTTGCGTGGTTGACCTTTCGACTGCCCTCCCTATTTTCAGCTAGTATACAGGTAGATGGGGGTGTGCTGCAAGGCAAAAAAACCCTACCTCGTGTCAAGCCTTCATTAGCCTCAGCCGCGCACAGTCCCTGGTTATAGCCAAGTGCAGCTTTCACACTGTGTGTCACTCAACCTACCTTAGTAGTTGGAAGAGGGGGGTTGGGGTACCTTAAAGGAGACCACCTTGCTTACAGCACCGGGTACTGGCAGAGAAGTTCAACCAATGTAGTATGTTCTAAATAAATACTAGCTAGAGTCTAATTGGTCGATAATGGCAACACCTACACTTGTCTTGAAACTCCCCCCACCGTAGTAGTGACGGTGGGTACTTTAATAAAAATTCAATTGTCAGCTAGTTGGACAATCCGCTTTGTCCATCTGGTTCCAAGAAACATGGAAACTAGTTTGGCCAACTAAAAAAAAAAAAATAATATATATATATATATATATATATATATATGTCAACCACGGAATAAAATAATATGTCCTATATAAAATAGAATAAATAAATGTTAGGAAAACTCGATTTAAAAATTGCTAAGCAATTTCGCAAGTCATTCCAAAGTGTACAGTTATGAAAGCCTAACATTATATCACAATCGCACAGATCTCAAGTCACACATATTTTCATATTTATTCATGACAATTTCCATTTATATCTTCTACCTTCTGTCAAAGGTACAGATCAGACATATGTCGCCTACATCACGTTGAATAATCATCCTAGTAAATATATGGTTGTTATCCCAACATCTCACACCTGCAATGTTTAGATCAATCTTCCTAGTGACCTCACAATCATTATATACATCTATTACAATGCCGGAGAGGCTCATATCCAGCAGAGATACTAGAAAGGGGAATGCGGATGATCGAGATATATGTGTGCGAGAATAATGGTGTTCCCATACAATTATCCTCCCATCCCCAATGTTTTCTCGACGCTGATATATTGTTAAATGTTCTGAATCGCTAATTTTTTAGCGTTGAGCTCTCAGCTTTGATTTGAAACGAAAACTGAGCAAAAACTGATCTATTTTGAGCTAAAGTGACGCTTTTGGAGCCAATCAATGCGTTTCTACTGAAAATATACAGCAGTACACCCAAAAATGGAACAGTTTTGGAGGCGCAAGTACAGCTGTGAGATCTGGGGTTCTTATTTGATCTAAATATAATAGATCCGTTTGGGATTTTTAGGTTGATATGATTTGCTGTCAGCGCCTGCTGTGTGTGAACAGTCCCTATTAGGTGCCGCTAAGTTCTGTTTTCCAGATTCTAGAACATTGATGTGCCCCAGCACGCTGTTTGAGCTTTTAGAACAAACGGTAAAATCCATCTACAGTAGCCTGGTACCCTCAATCTCAATATACAATGATTAACAAAAAATATTATTATTTAATATCTAAAAACCTAGTCTTTACAGTGCAGGAATAATCTATATTAACCAGGCACAGTATGGCATTTGTAGGCTAGAGGTTTATTTGCGATATGTGCAATATATTCTTCTCTCGGAGGCAGTGCTGAGCCGCGGAGCCATATTTCTCATCATTATACAGTGTTGTGATCAGAGTGTCAAGTTTTCCCTATAAGCAGGATCAGCTGCTTCTATCCTACTTGCTGAGCCAGGGCCGCTGTTGCTTGTGTTGTCAATTACTTATTATCACAATTTAATAAAGCCCAGTGTTTATACATTGTTCGTAACTCTCAATCTATTCGCTGTGACTAATTATACAAGTGTGATTCTTAAGGAAAGACTCATTACTTTCCGATGGGACTGGTCCGTGATATTCGCCAACCGTTGTTTCCTACCTGTCTGTTACGTTCATCCATTATCCTCGTGATCTGAATCTTTTTTCTCCCCATAGTCCCCGTTTTTCTTCCTTCTCTCGTCCTTGAAACAATGTCTTTTCCCTTCTTCTACCCTTCTCACTTCTTCCTGTTGGCAATTCTTTCACTTTCTGATTTGTCCTTTTTCAGTTTACAGATTCTGACATCCGTACCTGTTTGTGAGAAAGAAATTGGCATTTATTAAAAAATACAAAATCTAAAAATCGCCGTAACTAACAACATACAGTATATTGACAATTGATAACTTAGGGATACCCTATATACATAATACATGCATATATAATCAGCATAGTAGATCTGGGGTACACCTCTTACCTGTCCAATCAGATTTGAGACAAAATGGAAAGATCACATCCCCCCACCCCCCAATTCCACAGCTTATTGGACAGGTCAAATGTCAATCACTGAGCTTGGACAGGAAACGAGCTGTGAAGCTGTTATAAAGATTTGCTCCTGATAAACATACAAGCAAAATAATTGATTCAATTAAAGCTGGAAACAGCTAGGAAAGGGAACGTATCATGTACGCTGCAAGGCGGTAACTACCCCAGTACAGATCTGATCTATGCTTTATGCTAACAATGAGTCTAACTGAAATCAATCTTAGTATAAATAAATTCAAGTCTGCAAGATAAAACAGATCCTTGTACAAACAGTATAACAATTCAAACAGTGATAATAACCGGATATCTGAAGTCTCCATACCAAAACAATTATCTATGTACACCCCGCCAACTTCTTAAAACATTCTCGTTCTCGTTTGAAAGAAAAGAAATATAAAATGACTCTTGAAAGAAAAAGAATAAAAGAATGAATCCCTTAATAAACATGTGCTAATTTGGCCAGCTGAGTGATTTCTGCAGTGCTGGCAAGTCTTTATTTTGACTATGCACGTGGTAACGCTGATTATTCACAAACTACCCTTCCATCCCAGAACTAGCTGCAGTTTCTCAAAGCGCCAGATCATGCTAATTTGCTAGACGCTGCTTTCTATAAGCAATGATTCTGGCTTCCACTTGAATTATTATAAAAAAAAATAAAAAACTTAAAATCGTTATAAATAAATACATTAAACATATACAGCCTTTATAATGTCACACGTGGGCAAGCTTATCCAGCTGGGAAGAGCTGGCCCCCCGGGCACCTACGGGGTTAATGTCAATACGAAGAACAACAGTTGTATACCCAGGCATGTCCTTTTCTCTTTCTCCCAGCCAAACTGAGAGGTTCTTCCAATGCAAGAAGTAACATTAAGCCGATGTCCTGGCAGCTTAATCTATTGTTTGGCTCTAATTCAAAGCTGCTGAGGTAGAAAAGCTGTAACACGCTGGGGATGAGTACTGAGACACTGCCGCTTCCTTTGAATACAGCACGGCTCGTGTATCCTATTCACTAAAGTTCCTTATTTGACTTAGCGCTTGCAAATCAGGCATTATCTTTTTATCATGTATATATACACATAATGACGGATTCCTTATGTTTGCAAATCAATACTGGAACGTATTACCTACTAACACCACTACTAAATTTAGCATTAGCACAAATAGTTTTTATTAAATGTGTGTGTGTGTGTGTGTGTGTGTGTGTGTGTGTGTGTGTGTGTGCGTGCGTGTGTAAACTCTGCAGTATACTTACACCGACTTCACAAACACTAGCAGAACTACAGTATGTAAAACATTTCCTGACATCCCAATCAATAAGATGCACTGGGCTGCAGTATATTAAACAGCAAAGTCATAAACTACAGCTACACAACACAGCATAAATCATTGTCCATTAATGCCAGGAACATGCTTTGTAAACACATATGGTAGCTATACCAAGCAGAATAACTATGCAATCACACCAGCCTGACACTCAATCTATACATTTAATATACTGTAAATAACAATCAATGTTGTGCTAATCCAACAGTTATCTCACAAAGATCTTTCAATAAACTACTTCCTAAATCCATCATCAACTATGAAAGCGACTAATATACAACAACATCAAATGACAAAACAATAGCAATAATAATAGTAATATAATAATATCAACAATAGTAATACTAGTAAGCATACTACTACATGAAAAATGAATCAATAAAACAGACAGACAATATAAAAGCATTGATTTCATTATCTCTTCTGTATATATTGACCTGGATAAAGTCTTCTCTTCTCAAAAACACCAGGCACAGCATGAAATGCTACCATATTACATTACACTTGCTCTAATGTTTTGACAGACTTCTTACCTCCGACATTAAGTTATAAAGTAGTTCACAGGCACATGCAGGACCCAAAAGAGCTTAATAGGCTTTCTCTGTAACCGTAAGCCAATATGCTAATCCTCAGGAAAGACATATGGAACTACTTCCCTTCCTTTCTTTCAGCTGAAGCCAGTGCCACTATCCACTTACAGCACTATGCCTACATAAGCCTCTGTGTACACTGGGGTGGAAGGTCAGCGGACAGCTTACATGATTGGTTAGAAGGATGAAAGCTGATTTATGGATCACGACTCTGGAACCCAGTGAGAAAGGAGAAATCACAGAGCAGCCAGGAAGGATACAATCCTCTCCCAGTACAGTAACATAATGATCGGTTCCTCCCACTGGGCTTATCAGGTCTACATTTTCATACTTTCATACAAAACAGTTGAAACAGCTTGTAGAAAAAGTAAATAATAGCAGGCAACTGATAAGAGAAATATTCACTAAATCTTTCCAAATTCCTTGTACCCAGTCCTGTATAGTAACAGAACTGAACTGCATATACATAGATATATGTATATGTATATATATATATATATATATATATATATATATATACAGTGTATATATATAATGTGCCCTCATACACCTAGCATCTACTGTATACCCCATACAGTGTGATGCACCCAGCGCAAATGAGCCGTTCTGAGAGGTGTAGTCCTTTTCTGTACATGTTGCATCTTATTTGCATTGCATCTGCAGCAAAACACTACTCATAGTGTACTAGAGTCAGACAATGGGCTGTGACTAGGACTGCACAGGAATTCATTGTAAACATGTACCAATTCACAGATGAAGCACAACAGAACTTGCTGTGAGACAGAGCTGCAGCAGCTGCATTGTAGCACTTTATATACAGGTTCAGACTCAGTCGCACACAGATCTAGAATGTCGACTTGTAGTTCCCAGGCAGGGCCGGCACCACCACGCCCCCCAACCCCCGGGGGAGCGGGGGAGCAGGTGAGTGCCAGCACACCCACCCCGTGTGGAGCGGCTGGTTTGCCGCAATAACGCAATACACCCCCCCCCCCCCCGGAGCGGAAGAGCAGATGAGTGCCGGAGCGCCCCCAAACCTCCCACCCACCTGGGGTGCTCCAGTGTCTGGCACCGGCCCTGCTCCCAGGTGTTTCAATTATACAAAAAAGACACACATTGAGGGTTATTCTGGTTGAGTCGCAAGGAAACCTAGATGTGCGTGCATCTAAGGTTGCCTTAGAATCTGGTTGATTTGCATCTAAGGTTGCCTTAGAATCTGGTTGATTCAGAGCAACCTTATATGTGCGTGCACTTTCTGGGGGAAGTGGGCGGGCAGCTGACATCTGGTGCATGCACATGCGCAGAAATGCGCATTTCAAAAACATTGTGCTCGCATGCGAATTCGCATGCGAGCGTACGGCCCTGAATAAGGTCCTTTGTGAGATCCTGGCACTGAGAATAGAGTAGTACACTAGGACACAAAGTGTATGTTACCACTGATTACCTTATTGAGCTGTGAAAGTTACAAGTATTACTATTGTTGTTGTTATTATTATTATTCATTTAATGTTGGACCATAATGAATGTAGTGGTCTCTAGCATTCTTAGCAGTTCAACTTAGTGTTCACAGGATGCTTACTATTAAAGTTCTGGAATTGTACATAAAGGTCTTGCACTGAGAAGTGTGATCCGCTGAAGATTTATGACATCTTACTTTGCCTCTTCCATGAGGTAATTGCTTTAATTTCAGTAATTTCACATAAAGGAATTCAGGTCAAAGATGAAACTGAAACTTCCTTATCCTATTTATACATTGTGCTATCATTCTGCTGGCATTGTACTACACTGAAAGGACGACTTATAGATCGTGTTTCTTTCCTGATCTACAAACCTGCTCACTTTCAGCGTATAATTAATATAGAACCCTCAGTTTGCTTGTAATCAACCTATGTTATTACATGTATGTGCTAATTGTATGACATATCGCTTACCTTATACCAGGGGTCCTCAAACCCCATCAGACAATAAAAATAATTCTAGGACCCCAGCAAGTTACTGCAGAATGGTCCCCACACATGTGAGGTCAGCAGACAGCACATACATGGTAGCATTGTGGAGGCACAACATGATGGGAGGAGTCTAACATAATAGACAATTCTACTCCTTAATAACAGACTCCTTGAATCACTGACTGAGATTAGAAAAGTCATCAGCCTGATGGTCAGCAACATGGAGTCGTGACCCCATGCTGAGAAGGCCAGGGCCCACTTTGGGGTCAGGACCCACAGTTTGAGAACCGCTGCCTTATATCATGTTATACTGTTTAATTATATGGCATGATCAGGGACAAAAAGAAAAAGCAAGAACATCAAGCTTCACATTTTAGACTTAAAAGTCCATAAGATGAACTAATATCTCGATTTTAGCCCGATAGTGGTTATCAGGCTATCCAATTGTAGCTTTTTAATTTTTCAGCAGAAAAATGTTCCATGTTGAGTGATAATACATGGGATCCAGGATAAATTCCTGGACTCTTGTGTTACATAGAAACATAGAATTTGACTGCAGATAAGAACCATTTGGCCCATCTAGTCTGCCCCTTTTCTATCCTTCAGGTAATCTCAACCCTTTTTTATCCTTATTGTGACTCGGAAGACTGCTTAATGGGGATGAGGGTTTGCATGCCTGATTCATGTGAAGCATAATCCCTGATAAGTGCAGGCAACGGTGATAAGCAAGCCAGCAACAAGACTATTAGTATAGACCCCAAGCCAATGCAGTAGAGCGGGAAATTATTTTCTCCTAATTCCTTAAAAAATAATATTTTTGTGGATACAGGCAAAGGAGGCCTAAGGTTTACTCACCAATCACAAGCTGTTAAACAAGACTGTAAAATCTACATAACGACTCCGCACTGACTACTATTTAATGCACAGACATTCCAAGTTACAATGTAGTGAATAATAAACTTATCAATATTTGAATGGTTGGAATGGTTTGCCCAGTGTTATATATTGTTTGTGCATGTATTATGTGACCAGATTCATGTAACGACTAAGGGGAGTTTATTTAATAAAAGAAATACATTTTATATATAATGTATTGTTGCTATTTAATGTATCATTACAATACCACTTTGCAGATGAACAAAGCACTGCTCTGTGGACCAGTACTAAGCACAGCCCTACCTCTCCACCAGTCAGTATTGGGCCCTTTTGCACCCATGCTGGAACATAACAAAGTCCTCAAAAATTCAAAAAATAGGAATAAAACAAAAAAAAAATGTTCAAAATAAAAATATTTAATTCAAACATTCTTTTATTTATCACCGATGATACCGGGTGATAGTTTTGGAGCAAACAGACAGTAGCCCTATCACTGAAAGCCCTAACACTAAAAAAAACAATTATTGAAAGATGGGGTGTTCTACCGGTAAAAACTTGGCATCTTATGCTGGGTATATGCTACAATTTGTGCAAACAAATCACCAACGATGTCAGTAACTGATGACGTCTGCAGCAAGTGCACAAATATCGACCATTGGCTGTGCTGCAGGCCTGAAGCGATATGTCTGTGTGCTACTGTGGTACACACCCGCCAATGTGCCCATAATATATCGCCTCCTTGATTTAATGGCCAAGACTGTATATCGGACAATGTGTACCGAGCTTAAGTATTGCTAGAGACACACATGGCTGCTACGTTAGCTGGTGGTGATGGGAGCTCAGTGATATTGAATGGTCAGCTCTTCTAATGGTGCATGCTCAACAAAGTAATAACGGATTTTGTGGCTGATGACCACATACCAGCGGTAGGTGAACTAGCTATTCCATTGGTGCTTTTAGCAAAACGCTGCTTATATGGCCTGTTCTAGACCAAGTGGTGTCTTTGGCTGAAACGTATTCTTTCCATTTATGGACCAGTCTGGCCATCCCCGCCACTAGTCCTAGCACAGTCAGATCTATTAGTCAGGGTTAATCCGATGCAACAATGATGATCAATGGCATTTTCAATGTATCAAGTATTAATTGAGGAATTAACCCCTGACAGCTTCTGCAGGATGCTTCACCAGAAATGTGGAATTGCTGCGGCACATACATACACCTAATACACTTCAGTGCCCAAGTATTTTATTTCATTTAAAAAATACAATATAGTTATAAGTGATCGAATCTCCACACCAGTGCCCCCAGCCTGCTGTACCCTCATGTGGCTTAATGTCCTGGCTGTGCATTTAGCCATCTCCGAGAAACGTTAAATCCCGGTTCTGGTTTAAAGCCCGCTGTCCATTCCATGCATATATCCAGGTCAATCACTTGAATTATGCTATGCATGTGAATATAAAATGCAGTTACTGTCAGTTAAACTGAGTAACTGCTTTCAACAGTCACGTAATAGTATTTGCTAATGGCCTGAGAAAAAAGTAGCCGCAAACATTTTCCAAAGTCTTGCCGGTAAATATAACAGGATTTTGGGTTCTGGTGCCAATCAACCTCCTGTGTTTAAAGCGTATTTGCTACCTTCCATCCCACCTAATTTGTGAAGCCATTAGCAATTATTCCATTGGCAGCTCAGTCAGGGAGTAAATCAATTGTGATTTAAACTCCTTTGAACAGGCTGTAAGTGAGCTATCATTTGTAATCTTCGTTCAGGCAGCAAGAGAGTGATTGAACAGTTAGCATTTTACTCTTTCTTTCATGGGCACATGGGAGTCTAAGGTTTTACATTAATTTATGACACACAAAAAAAGCAAAGAGGACTTTAAAGTTAGATAAGGTTAAAGCAACATTTCCTTATAACACAAAAATAAAATAAGTCATACACCTCCACGTAATAAATAAATCTGGTAGCCCGAAAATGAAATATGCGTGGTTTGACACATATTTTGGTTCTTATTGCTTTTCACAATTTGCACGATATAGTCTGGAACTAAAAAGACCACTTAACCCACACCCTGCCTAATATAAAACAGTTATTAATAACCCCTCTATATGCAGTATATCAGTAATAGTTTCTGGAGCTTATCAGAATGGAAGATATTACATATAAGTGCTTGGGCAGAATATGTTTCCTAGGCACAGCGGAGGAGATAAGCAATGTCCCCACTGTGAAGCCACACCCTCCTGTGAAGCCACACCCTTTTTTATCCCACACCGGTGTCCCATAGTTTAGGGAAGCCACTGATTATAAAGATAAGGTAAGCATTAGTCAGAAGTGTGTAAATGTTTATAGCTAGTACGCCTGCTCGAAGCTAATGCTTCAAAAACTAGGCTGATACCTTGTGATTGCCTCTGTGTTTGTGCATGTGTAAGAGAGAAAGTGATGTAGTTTCACTCACATTTGAAAGACACACAACAGACACTAGACATATATAAATATATAGGTCATATCCTGTGTTGGGTGTGTGGTTCACATGGGCCCCAGGGTCAAGAGGGATGAAAATGACACACTGTGCAACTATTGTAATTAACTATCCTGCAGCCGCTGTGTCTTTATTGAAAATATAGCACTGCCAACATATTTTTGAAGACACTGGATATATGGTTCTTTGCTTTCTTCTGCACTTGCAACACGTTGAATTTCAATGGCGGGCCATGGAAAATCTCAAACTGGTCCCCTCCAACTTAAAATGCTTTTGAGTATACAATTGTTACGATCCGCCTCCAGCGGATCGGTGTTATGTACTATTCACATTTTCTGTGTGTAGTTCATGTTCTCCCTGGGTTTTTCTCAGCCTGTGTGTGTGTGTACTCGCTAGTGACATCCAGTGGTCAGCCTGGGCCATTGCAGGTTACTTTCAGTACTGTGTGTTCTGGACTCAGGTGTCTTGATTAGGCTCCTAGCCTGCAGTGCACACCTTCAGGCTATGTGTAATCAGCACCACA
Source organism: Crinia signifera (assembly GCF_055691185.1). Classification (NCBI taxonomy): domain Eukaryota; kingdom Metazoa; phylum Chordata; class Amphibia; order Anura; family Myobatrachidae; genus Crinia; species Crinia signifera. The sequence continues at coordinate 414,648,184 of NC_139217.1, read as the reverse complement.
TTGTGCTCTCTATATAAACCCTCTGGTTGTTCAGTCCCATGCCGGTTATAGCTTGTACCTCAGGGTCTCAAGTGTTCCTGGTTCCTGCTTACCCACTGCTCCTGGTTCCTGTGTCCAGTCATCCTGCATCCTGTCATTGATTCCCAGCTGTGTCCTCCATCCAGTCTCCTGTTCTCCCGGTGTCCGTGTGTCGTCCTTTATCCGTCTCCCGGTCCCTGCAGCTCCTGTTGGTCTTTGTGGGATTCCTTCTCCAGATATTGATATCCCTCGGTTCCAGATAAGTTGGGAAGATTCCCCCTCTTTGTCTCCGTACTAATCATTTGCTTATTGTGTCAGCGTATAGTGTATTGTTACACCTGTCAGCGGTTCTTAGTGTGTCAGCATATCGTGTATTGTTACACCCGTCAGCAGTTCTTAGTGTGTCAGCATATCGTGTATTGTTACACCCGTCAGCAGTTCTTAGTGTGTCAGCATACAGTGTATGGTTACACCTGTTAAGCATTAGCACAGCGGGTTCCTGTTTAGAGTGCTATCCACTGGCACCCCTCTCCGCAGGGCAGGGTGGTTCTCGCCTCTTTGTTTGTAGATAGGTTTCCCCTTGTTCATCACTGGCCTTGGCGTGTGTGTTGTCCTAACATAAGGCCAGGTGGCATCGAGGTGGGAGCCTGACTAACGGGCTCCCACGAACGCGGCTATTATTGGTGAAGCCTAGCACCCCGCACACACACGTCAACTCCATCTGGGTACAACGGAGTCAGGTTGGCGAGGCTGCCCTGGTCCTGTCTCTATCTCCTTCCAGCCAGTGTCACGTGGTGTCTCGCCAGACAGCGTGGCACAGGAGATCCTAACATTATAACCGGCCATACAGCACTCTGGAGCTGAGTTCTGCCCTCTCAGTCCAGAGATTTCAAGCCGTGTCAGCTTTTTGCCCGTGTCAGCTTTTTGCCCGTGTCAGCTTTTTGCCCGTGTCAGCTTTTTCTTGTGTCAGTTTTTTTCTTGCTGGTGTATAAACTTGCATGGCCATATCATGCAGGCCATACAAGAGTCATTAGCGGCTCTAAATTTGGCATTCAATGCCGTAAAACCTGGGCAGTGGGAGATTTTGCAGCAGTCTCTTCTGCAGCTGCAAAGACTCATCACTGATATTTTTCTGATCCTCCCAGAGGTCACTGGGGTTTGTTCAGCCCCTAATGAGGCCCTGCCTAGGGAAGTATTAGGCAGCAAGTCCTCAGACCCAGAGGGTCAGGTAAAGCATAGAAGTTATCTACGACCGAAGCTTCCGTTAGAGGAGCGTCAGCGGCGTAGAAACCTTAACCTATGCTTATACTGTGGAGATTCTGGCCACTTCTTGCAGACGTGTGGCTTGCGTAATTCCGGTGGTGCCGTCAGGGTATCTCCTCTGGCCAGGTCTGAGCAGGTTGTCAGATCTAAGCCTGTCTCCACTGTGGCAGAGGAGCTCTCTGCCGAGTCTCCCAGTAAAAGCACTCTGCCTTTTTCTACTGGTTCCAGTGCTGATGTTTTATTGACCAGGGAGTCAGAGTTGCAAACCCTTGAAGGGAAAACCCAGGTGGTTGACTCAGATACCGGGGGCCCGCTGAGCCAGTCTGATGCCGGGGGCCCGCCGAGCCGGTCTGATGCCGGTGGCCCGCCGAGCCGGTCAGAGGCCGGTGGCCCGCCGAGCCGGTCAGAGGCCGGGGGCCCGCCGAGCCGGTCAGAGGCCGGGGGCCCGCCGAGCCGGTCAGATGCCGGGGGCCCGGAGGCCGCAGCCCCGAGTGGGGGCCCGGAGGCCGCAGCCCCGAGTGGGGGCCCGGAGGCCGCAGCCCCGAGTGGGGGCCCGGAGGCCGCAGCCCCGAGTGGGGGCCCGGAGGCCGCAGCCCCGAGTGGGGGCCCGGAGGCCGCAGCCCCAGAAGGGGTTCAAGTTGGTGTCGCCCCAGAAGGGGTTCAAGTTGGTGTCGCCCCAGAAGGGGTTCAAGTTGGTGTCGCCCCAGAAGGGGTTCAAGTTGGTGTCGCCCCAGAAGGGGTTCAAGTTGGTGTCGCCCCAGAAGGGGTTCAAGTTGGTGTCGCCCCAGAAGGGGTTCAAGTTGGTGTCGCCCCAGAAGGGGTTCAAGTTGGTGTCGCCCCAGAAGGGGTTCAAGCCTGTGTCGCCCCAGAAGGGGTTCAAGCCTGTGTCGCCCCAGAAGGGGTTCAAGCCTGTGTCGCCCCAGAGGGGGCTCAAGCCTGTGTCGCCCCAGAGGGGGCGCAAGCCTGTGTCGCCCCAGAGGGGGCTCAAGCCTGTGTCGCCCCAGAGGGGGTTCAAGCCTGTGTCGCCCCAGAGGGGGTTCAAGCCTGTGTCGCCCCAGAGGGGGTTCAAGCCTGTGTCGCCCCAGAGGGGGTTCAAGCCTGTGTCGCCCCAGAGGGGGTTCAAGCCTGTGTCGCCCCAGAGGGGGTTCAAGCCTGTGTCGCCCCAGAGGGGGTTCAAGCCTGTGTCGCCCCAGAGGGGGTTCAAGCCTGTGTCGCCCCAGAGGGGGTTCAAGCCTGTGTCGCCCCAGAGGGGGTTCAAGCCTGTGTCGCCCCAGAGGGGGTTCAAGCCTGTGTCGCCCCAGAGGGGGCGCAAGCCTGTGTCGCCTCAGAGGGGGCTCAAGCCTGTGTCATCCCAGAGGGGGTTCAAGCCTGTGTCATCCCAGAGGGGGTTCAGGCCTGTGTCTCCCCAGATGGGGACGCGGTCCATCTAGTCCCTAAGAGGGATTCTGATTGTCCTGTCTCTGAACAGAGTTCCAGCCATGTCGGTAACATGGAGAGACCATCTGTTGGTCTTTTTGTTGTTGCCCAGCCAGAGTTTCACTATAGTGCTGCCCACTTAGAAGTGCATCACAGTGGTGATCAGCCAGAGACTCATCATAGTGCTGCCCAACCAGAAAGACCATCAGACTTGGAAGAGGTCATAACCTCTAAGGGGGTCCCTAAAGTCTCAGCCTCAAGGGCCATAATTCCAGCTATACAGACCAGTCAGTTAGCTGATAATGAAGTTACTGTTGATTCTTTGAACGATATCTCTACATCTCTAGTCTTTGATGGGGACTTAGCCCAATTTGTTGCACTCGCGAACCACTATGTCTCCATTATGGAGTCCAGACCATTTTTAGGTATCACTTCTGATAATATTGTGTCCTATATGATCTACTCCTTTAGAGGGAAGCCTTCCAAATGGGCGTTCGGATTGATTAATTCTGAAGATCCCCTTCTTAAGGATTTCCGGGCATTTAGTGATGCTGTAGTGAAAAAATTTGGTCCCAATAAAAGTGGTTCAGATGCCTCTGGGCCGACCATTTTGTCTGCAGAGACTCCATGTTTAGGAGAGTCAGTACAAAAGTCCCAGCCCATAGCTATGGTCGCTGGGTGTGCTCATTTTAACAGGAATGCCCCTGGAATCTTAGCTTTTACAGCAGTGGAATCCAGGCTTGATTCTGTCTTGAATTCCGATTCAGAGATCGATGGTTGTCCAGTGTCTTGTCCAGTGTCTACTCAATCTGTCAAGAGTCCTGCCTATGTTCAGTCATGCGATACCACTTCTTCTCCAGTGCCAAATGTTACCAAGATTGAAACCATAATCCTTCCCTTAGATGCGGACTCCAATTCTGATTATAACTCTGAAATCGATGAAATGCCTTTAGTTGAGGGTACCTTTAGTTCAGACAATATTTTTGGTATTACTGTGTTTACTCCCAGGCAACCTGGGGGGAAGAAGAAGAAGAAGAAGAAGAAGAAGTCTTGTCGGAGACATTGAGTCTGTTTTTTCTTGGTTTCCCCTTGATCAAGCTGGGGTGTCCGGAGTCCACCTTTTTTAGGGGGGGATACTGTTACGATCCGCCTCCAGCGGATCGGTGTTATGTACTATTCACATTTTCTGTGTGTAGTTCATGTTCTCCCTGGGTTTTTCTCAGCCTGTGTGTGTGTGTACTCGCTAGTGACATCCAGTGGTCAGCCTGGGCCATTGCAGGTTACTTTCAGTACTGTGTGTTCTGGACTCAGGTGTCTTGATTAGGCTCCTAGCCTGCAGTGCACACCTTCAGGCTATGTGTAATCAGCACCACATTGTGCTCTCTATATAAACCCTCTGGTTGTTCAGTCCCATGCCGGTTATAGCTTGTACCTCAGGGTCTCAAGTGTTCCTGGTTCCTGCTTACCCACTGCTCCTGGTTCCTGTGTCCAGTCATCCTGCATCCTGTCATTGATTCCCAGCTGTGTCCTCCATCCAGTCTCCTGTTCTCCCGGTGTCCGTGTGTCGTCCTTTATCCGTCTCCCGGTCCCTGCAGCTCCTGTTGGTCTTTGTGGGATTCCTTCTCCAGATATTGATATCCCTCGGTTCCAGATAAGTTGGGAAGATTCCCCCTCTTTGTCTCCGTACTAATCATTTGCTTATTGTGTCAGCGTATAGTGTATTGTTACACCTGTCAGCGGTTCTTAGTGTGTCAGCATATCGTGTATTGTTACACCCGTCAGCAGTTCTTAGTGTGTCAGCATATCGTGTATTGTTACACCCGTCAGCAGTTCTTAGTGTGTCAGCATACAGTGTATGGTTACACCTGTTAAGCATTAGCACAGCGGGTTCCTGTTTAGAGTGCTATCCACTGGCACCCCTCTCCGCAGGGCAGGGTGGTTCTCGCCTCTTTGTTTGTAGATAGGTTTCCCCTTGTTCATCACTGGCCTTGGCGTGTGTGTTGTCCTAACATAAGGCCAGGTGGCATCGAGGTGGGAGCCTGACTAACGGGCTCCCACGAACGCGGCTATTATTGGTGAAGCCTAGCACCCCGCACACACACGTCAACTCCATCTGGGTACAACGGAGTCAGGTTGGCGAGGCTGCCCTGGTCCTGTCTCTATCTCCTTCCAGCCAGTGTCACGTGGTGTCTCGCCAGACAGCGTGGCACAGGAGATCCTAACAACAATACGCAGCATTATTCAACAGGAAGACATATAAGTCTTGTCCGTCATTGTTAGCTAAAATAATAGATCATTTATTCTAAGCATTGTGACAATATGGAGGTTAATGGGCGCAGTGCCAGCACTTTATCATTCGGAGAGGCAGAAGAGTCCCGTTGGAAAATGATGATTCTGTCCAGTGCACACCTACACATTGTAGTGTGTATTCACCAAGAACAGACGCACATGACCTATGCTATAGGTTTTATAGGCCTGAAGTAACAATATCATATATAAGAAATTTAAATGCAAATCTTCCTCATTTCAATAATCACTGATCTACAAAAATGTAAATTTTTCATACACACACATACACTGGTCTTATTACCTTATTTCTTGTGTGCCTTTGGCAAAACATTTAAATTCTACATGGAAAATATGTATGAGGACAAATTGTTGGAGTTGAATCACTAGGACGGTCTCTGCTAAGCAATGTTATGTGAAAGATTTTTTTTTTTTTTAAATAACGAAAAAAAAAAAAAAAAAAAGAAGAGGATTTTAGAGTATGGACAATCTGCAGCTTTCTGCAAGACAAACAGAAAAATCAGACTGCTCACTAAAAAAATGAGGAACTTCAATTTCACAGACTTCTGTTCACCGTATGTTGCGGCAAGAACATAGAACAGAAGGAAGAGTGATTTAAGCCTCTGTTAAGAAAAAAAAATGAGATGGACAGAAGCTGATCATCTGCCCAGAAATTAATGCTTTCTGAATGTCTATATTCTGTCTTCTCTGATTTAGGAGAATCTTAACAGAATGGCAGGAAACACACACCAAGTGGTCACGGAAGGATGTGATGTCAGAAACCACGAACAATAAAAGGTGTAAAGGTGCTTCCTTCCCTAAACTGTTCCAGAAGCGCGAAATGGGAACCAAAACTTGACACTTCCTTCTCTGAGCAGAGATGTCTGAATTTGCCCTGAAGCAGCACCCGAAACACAATGGCTATCAAGAAGGATGGAGTGTTCAACTGTAACAAATGAGCCTCCAGTCCCCATTCTGGAGTGTGCAAAAAAAAGGATATACAGATATATAAATAAAATGGAAGAAAAACAAAAAAGATAAAATGGAAAAAACGATAACTGCCATTATTTTGTAGTACGATAGATACATGATTATTTCTACAAATTAGATTATAGTGAAACTAAAAGCAGTGGTGCACAGTTATCACAACCGAAAGTTGAGTGAAGCACAATTGTAATTTCTTACATATTTATCTACGTACTAATCTGGGGCAATTTCAATATAAATTTGTACACACAGAAAACCAGTTCTATTTATAATAATAATAATAATAATAATAACTAGGTCGCCCGTGTAAACATTTTGCATGCGAATGGGCCAAAAGTACATTTTCAACTTTAATTTTTAAACAAACAAAAGCAATTCTAAATTAACAATTCGTTAGAGGCGGTGAACTTAATCTCTAAAATTGTACCTCATTTATTGATTTTGGTTATGTATGAAGGAACAAAAAGGGATCGTCACCAAAAATAATGTTCTAGAAATAATATAAATGATAATAATAAAAATAACAGACAAGAATGTAATATTTAGTACAGGTTGAGTATCGTTTATCCGAAATTTTGGATAAGGGATTTTTACGGTTCTTTGAAAAAATTTTTTAACATACTTACCTGGATGGTCCCACGGCGTCCCCCGGCGTCCCCCGATGTCCACGGCATCCCTCGGCATCCACGGCAGCCTTCAGGATCTTCTTCAGCGGCCCCAGGGGTGCATTGTGCGAGTTTGCCGGCAGGCCAATGACGTCACTGGTGCGCCCACGCACCCGCATAATGCACTCCTGGGACCGCTGAAGAAGATTTTGAAGGCAGCCGTGGACATTGGTGGACTTATGAAAAAAGGAGCAGGGGTGTAAAAAAAAAAATTAAATATTCTAAAAAGAACACGGTTTTTGGTATATTTCGGATGAGAGATCTCCGTATACGGGAGACTCGACCTGTACTGTATTAAGAGCACACGCATGCACATAAACTTATCAGATTTCATTAACGAAAAAATGATTCACGACTGTATATTTTATAACATGTTTTGCTCTTCAGGTGGGTGGTAATACTTGCTTACATTACAACTGATAAGAAAAATCTGCAAAGCAAAATATTCAAGGTTTCTCAATGCATGTAAAGAGAAGTGTGATAACAGAGTAACAGCTGAGGGAGAATACATTCCCTGTAACACTTGTACATTTGTTGTTGTTGCTTTTGCAGCATAGGCTGTTTATTTAATGCATAAACTATAAATTCATATCACAATTACGGCAAAGCAAAATTATTTATTTTGTAGATCAAAGACTCACTCTCTCAGAAAGGCTCCATAATATGTTTCTGGCTATAGTGATCATTTTTATACTATGTCATCAATACTACTAGTGGTTATTCGGCAGAAAAAATACTCAGTGCCATAACTGACAGAGTTGTAGGATTATTGCTGCTGTTGGGGGAAATTTACTAAAATGGGAGATCTATTTAAGATGGAACGTAGCTATGGACAACCAATCAGATTATGGGCCAGATGTAGGATAAGTTTCAAAAGTGATAAAATGGAGAGTGATAAACCACCAGCCAATCAGATCCTACCTGCCATGTCACAGACTGTGCTTGAAAAATGTCAGGTAGGAGCTGATTGGTTGGTGGTATATCACTCTCCATTTTATCACTTTTGAAGCTTAGTGCATCTGGCCCTGTATCTATTATGTTCTAGAAGGAGCTACACAAATATGAAGTAGATTCTGATTGATTGCTATGGGCAACATACCATCTTCATAAATATACCCCTCAGCATGTGACATATCACGTCACATTGGACCTTGGAGAAATACTACAAAATGCACTTTTATAATGCACATTGGGCCTGATTCACACCTGTTCACTAGACTGCGTACACTCCGAGCCTAGCAAACAGGTCAGCGCCTTCCCGCATATTCGCGCAACCACCCACCATCGGACATTGATTTCACTTCTTCCCTGCCTCCAATGACGGAACTGCTGCTATTTTGGGGAGTGCAGGGGGTGACTACAGAACCCAGAGATCTTTACTGATATTTCTGCTACTGCCTGCACCTAATATCATCTGAGCGTAAGCATATCGATGCTGCAACAGGGCTTCCATGTACATGTGCAGGCCCCAGCGAATGCTCAAGGTTATAAGAAAAGGAACTGTAGCCCCGCCCAGAGGTGTAACTCTGGGAGGCAATGGAGGCATCTGCCACCGGGCTCCTGCTCCCAAGGGGGCACCTTTCGTCCCCTGCAAGTAAATTAGTTCATTGAAAGCCATTTATATCGCTTCTGTGGCTGACTCCCCCTCCTAGCAGGACCATATACATCACACTCTCTTTATTCTAAACATAATATACAAAACATACATACATACATACATACAGTATATATATTTATAATAGGTGCTGGAACAAACTTACGCCACTGCCCCCCCCCCCCCCCCCCCCTACAATATTTTGTAATGTAGCATTTTGCCCCTTTTGCCCAGCAGTGCTTTAACAGTATAACAAAATTGCAGAAACATAAAAAAACAACAACATAGGTTAAATAAACCTCATAGAAGTAAATCTATGCTTGAATTGTGCTGTATTGTAGAGGGAACTGTGGATTTCCTGTATAATTTGCAGTGCTGGTGCTCTGCAGAGTGTAACTTACTCACACTGTCTCCCAGAATCGTGTTGCTGCCAGCGGGCCTGTAGTGTATTAGAGAGAAAATGACTGAAGAGATTTCTCTGGCAGAAAAGGGGTTAGCTTTTGCTGCCTGGAGACAGATTCAGGCACAATATGCAAAGATGGCTTGGAGAACATATCAATCTTCCCTGGAGTTCACGACAGCTGAAAACTTTGCTGTAATATTTCCACTGTTACTTTTTCCCAAGGACAAAGGAGATAAAAATGTATGTCAAATATGTAGAGTGATGGAGCAGAGAGAGAAAAAAAAACACCTGCATAGTGTAACATAGGTAGGAAATTGCCACTTTATCTGCCACAGCCATATGCTCTCCAGCTGTTGTTGAACTACTACTCCCACCATGCAGGCTGGTGTTGCATGCTGGGTAATTTAGTCCAAGCAAAATGATACAGTATCTCTGAGGGTGAAAAACTCTGGAATAAGTTATCTTATTGAGAACTTGTTCCTAATGCCTACATTTTTTATGCATCTGAACTGTATTTAGTCCAGCTGTCAAAGACAAGTGCCTCTCTCAGCACATGCTCATATAGGCCCTTATTCTGGTTAATTTGCAGCGGCCGCAAATTCGCACTGGGTCTAATTGTTTTGCATATGAGCTTACGCAGCAGCATTTCTGCGCATGTGTATATGCTGGGTGCGTGTAAATTTGGCGAAAAGTCTGTTCGCTGAGTCTATGCACCCAGCCTTGCGAGTAGGGGGTGGAGAAGGGCGTGGGGTGCCGGGCTGGGCAATTAGCATATGGGAATGGCCAGCGTTCCTGTGCGTTCCCATGAAAACGCTGGGCATACAAATGTTAATGTGTACATGACACACGTGTGGGGGGCGAACAGCTGACATAACCGGATGTCAGCTGCCCGCCCAATTCCCTGCAATTCTACACACATATGTAAGGGTGGTCTGGACCACCCTTACATACTGTATGCGTGCAATTTCACCATCATTCGATGGTTGTGACCATCGAAAGATGGGGGAGGTTCCCACTGGCATGCGAATGGATGTTCATGTAAGGCTTGCAAACGAAACCCGCTTGCGAATGGGTGGCGCCGGCTAACCATTCGCAAAGCGGGGTTAGGGTGACTTGCAAGGATGCAAATTCACATCCGAGCGAGTTAACCACAATTAGGGCCAGAGTGCATGCTTAGATCTGGGAGGCCCATTTAATTTAACTTGAATGAGACAAACATTTTTGGTCCTGTTCTGTGCAAAATCAAAACTCGTCCTGATCAAATATGATTGGGTAGAAAGGAAATTCTGGAGGGTAAAGCTGTTATTGATTAGTGGCGCCCAGCCCAGGCCTTCTTCCCTAGGCCTGCCTCTCTCTGATTTCCATAGGGAAAAGTGAGTATGGGTCAACAATGACATGGGAAATGCCTTATAATGGGGTATTCAATTAGACCAGTTTTTTCTGCATACCCAAAATAATGGCTAGTTTAGGCTAGTTTTACTACGCATGTGTTATCAAACTACATCCAAAAGCTCTGGTCTGTCTGCTACTCTGCTGCTGCTGCATACCTCCATTTAGGCACACAAAATAGGCCCCATTATGATACACTCATGGCCAATCCAGCCAAACATGCCCTAGATGTAGGTTTGTTGAGACTTTCAGCGGCCCTGGGTATTGGGAACCGTGGCCCCACAAGGAAGCTCATCAACATCCACTCATTCAGTACAAACCTATGGCGGATTGGCAATGCAAGTACTGTGGAATATGGTCATTGTATTGCCGGGGCATGGCTATATCTCCCCTATATTTCCAGGCACCTACAGAGGCCCAGGTAAGCTGTTGGGGCCTATGTCCACCTATTCGGTGGCCCTGCCAGGAATGCCCACTTTTGGGCGAAGTGCCACCACTTTCAAATCTGCATATCGGCACTGTCCTACCAATGTCGGGATAAATGTGAGGTATACAATTAACCATCTACATGCAGACAACATGGCTGGAATAGATGTCCAGTATTTTACTTCTGAGCACACGTTGCTTAGGCATATAAATGTTGTATCTCTTGGGAAAAATGCAACATCTGTTCTATTTTAAAGTAACACACTTGAAAAGCTAGGACTGTGTTGTGCAACATGGATTTTGGACAAAACAATCCGGTGATTGCATCACAGCAGTTGGAAACAGTGCTTCATGGAGTACGAACAACAAAATGATGACTATAGCTTTGTGTTCTCTGGTCAACATCCACCTAAATGACACATCTATGTTGCTTTTTTTATATTATTTGGTATACTTGTTATTATATTGTTCCGCAGAATTGGCACTGTACTGTCTCTTTAAGACTTGTTGAGGCAAGCTTTAGATGGGAGATGTTTTTCACAAAACTAGGGACAACTACAATGGAAAATACAAACAATGCAAGCCCCATCTGACATGCAAACCCACCTACCTATTCTTACCTATAATCACTCTTCAAATACATGGTTTAATACTGTAGCGGCATATGTCTTCATGCCGGTATTTTGAGACAGACTTTTTTTTTATTTTTAGTTTTGGGTCCAGAACAACTGAAGGGACACTCTGGAGAATGGTGAATAAGTATATAATCAAGTAAGACTAAATGACAGGTGGTCTTTTATACTGACAAAATTATATCTATCACTGATAATGATAGGTCTATATTACAGGCTGCCAAACGCAGCTTGCTATTAGACAGATCTCGGTACAAACCTCTACATTTCAGTTTTCACCTGTAAGTCCTGTTTTGTTCTTTTAACCATGTCTCTATCACCACCACCTACAGCATCCAGAGATAATATCCAGCACTTTTAAGAAACTTGGATACTTTTCTGAAAACAAAACAATCACACAAGCTATCTGTTCAAGCCGCGGGTTTCTGAAGGGATTTATGTAAACTTTAAGAAATTTTGCATATTACTCATCTAAACATGTGGATTTCTTAAGAACATCCAACTCATAAAATATGTTTATTCAAAACACTACACAAATATATTGGTAAAATGTGCTCGTTTTGGTGTCTATGCAAATATTTAATACCGCTAAATCTTAGCAAGAAATGATATTTAGTAGTCAGTGAGGAAATACCTTCACCTTTTTCAAGTAATACATTTTATATAATTGTCATTACTTGGTTTGGCCTGCACTATTTAGCAGTACAAATATTATTTCTGGGACTAAGGATGGAATTTGAGTCGATGTGTTAGTTGTTTTTATGTTTTTGTTTTTTTCTAGTGCAGTGTGTTAGTTCTAGAACTACTTATCAAAACATCCATAGCTTGATCAATTTTAAACGTATTAGTTACTATTTTACATCCAGTAGATAAATGTGTCTGTGTTATTTAATTTAATGGATTTTTTAGAGATATTTATGGTTTAAAGAACCCTAGAAAAGATGAAAGTACATTTTAGCAATGACATTGATATGACAAATGGCCCGATTTAGGCGTATACTCGCAGCGGGGCCGATATTTTCACTTTGCGCATTTCTGCGCATGTGCATGCGTGTGTGCGAATGAAGCAGAATAAGGTCCATAGCGTGGTTGGGGATTTGTTCATGCACAGGATCTGCACTGCACATGTGCAGGTGTCTTTCTTTGACTATGGTCACCGTGCCACTAAACCACAGCATGACTTGTCAGTAGGGAAAAGTACTGCGCCTTGTAAACTTTGTGGCACCTAACATATAAAAGATAATAATAATAATAATAAAATGGAATAGTACAGTACTATCTCTCAGATTTAATCATGATCAAACATGACATGAAAAAAAATAAACATAACAATGGTCTAGTGTCGTAAACATAATAATAGCATCCAAATTAGTGAAATACAAACTGACAGTTATGATCAGTTTAGATAAAGTGCATCTTTTAATACACTTTTAGGTCAAGTTTAGAAGTACAGTGATGTGATGCCCATGTTGGGGAGTGCAAGTCTACTATCGGGCTCCCTAAAGGCAAATCCTTTACTGGTAGCTAGCACGTGCAGTTGCAATGCTAAGCATCAATTATCCCCAGTGTGATTGTCTATCCCTCTGTAATCGTATCTATAACATCAAGTTAAATGGGAAAGGAGAGCACTGTACGCATCACGAGAGATGACTGCAGAGCTTCTGTCTGAGTAAGCAACCAGCATGAGGCTGATGATGATTACAGACTTGCTCTGGAAACTGACAGTGAAGAGTAAGGTCTTCAATAACAACCCCCATCATTTAAATGTACAGGGATGACTTAACCTAGGCTTCAACAATAGATAATATTTCCTCCACTGATGAAGCGGGGCAGTGTGCCCCTGTAGCTGCTCAGTGCACCTACAATTGCAGAACACTTAGAACACTGCTTGACAGATACTGTATTTTATGAGGTGATGCTGCATACAACAAATGTGCCAAGGCTTTTCATTTAGTGGTGGAACATTGTGTATGTGTGTGTGATCGTGTCGATGTATGTGTGTGCATGTGTGTATATATGTGTGTGTATATATATATATATATATATATATATATACATATACATAGATAGATGTATATGTATATATGAATGTATGTGTGTATGTACAGTATGTATTTATGTATGTATGTATGTACTGTACGTGTATATATGTGTATGCATGTCTATGGGTGTATGTGTGTATGTGTGTGCACAGTACGCCCCTTATTCCAGTTCATTCTAAAATGGGTGGTGTTAAGCACGCTCAATAGGTGGTGCTAGACACACCTCTTTGACGGTACACCCCCTAAATCTAATTCTTACTGCACATGTTACATCTGCCACCGGGTGTGTGAGGGAGGGGGGAGCCGCCGGGACCTGCTGGGACCCGGCGACTCTCACCGCAAAGGACAGCTCTTAATGCAAGAGCCGTCCTTTGCTATAATTATCGCATATGTTACTGCATATGCGATAATTATAAATGCGAAGAGAGGCAAAGGGGGGTGGAGATTCTTAGAGAATCTCCCCCTAAACCTGGTTGTCTTCTAATATCAGTAATGATATGCAGTAAATGCTATCAGCAGAGCTCAGTATCCAGACTGCCTATTATTTACAGGAGTTATACATACTGTACTAGAGCCACTTCTAAATCATATTGAAATACAAGCAGCAATTTGTATGGTTATTTTTCTGCATTTCCGCAGCATCCTTTAAATATTTCAGACCCAATGGATATTTTAATGTGTTGTCTAATGTGATCAGTGTATTGAGACAGCTATCTAAACATAACACAAATAAAGATGTAGGATAGTGCTGTCAAGTTAGACTCGCTAAGCCAATTTGTCACTTGTTCTTCGTCTTTTCCCCCCCTCTACCTAATTTTGCATCCTAATCAACCTAATTAAAGCTGTGTTCAATCAAACCCTCTGATGACAATTTGCACAGCTCTGTACCACTGTGGTATCTTTAAAACAAGAATTAAATTTGATCTTCTGACAGCAATTATGAAATGATCCTATCCGACCCCAATTACAGCAAATAGAATACGGCCCTGTACTTTGCACATCTTCTTCCTTACTTGTGAATATTCTTCCACTGTGGTGAATTTCTATATAAAGCCAATTAAACAAAAGTTTCAAAATCTGAAGTGTAGAAAACATTTACATGCTTAAAACTCCAGTCAAAACAAATAACAATTAGGGGAGGACAGCGCTCCTCAGGGGATAGTCACTTCCCCCTAATGTGCCACTGAATTGTTTTTGCTGCTTACTTAGCCCCAATATCTATAACTAACCTGCACACCTGTATGTGGGGATAGGGGTAATACTGCTGGTGTACAATGTCTTTGCCTTTGTTCACTGGACACTTCTAATGCATAATCCAGAATGAATACCCCATACAACTTTCAAAACTAGTCACAACTAAGGGCAGTACTCAATGATTTGAGCGAGCTGTGACAGCGAGCAGTGCTGCATGCTTGCTGTCACAGTTAGTGTTCCCGCTAGGCTGTTTTAGCGGGGCGCTGCGCCCTGCCCGATTTTTAAAGGGCAAAATGCGCCCTGCCCCTCTAGCAGCGCCCCGCTAAAACAGCCTGGTGTCTGCTCGACTGCTTGGACGGGGAAGCCCAGGACCACCTTAGACGGCGATGCTCGGTGCTTCCCCGGCATCACGGCACCTTCCCCCTGTAGTGACGGCATCTTTGGCGGGGCCGGGCCCCCCCCATGTAGTGACGGTGGCGGCCCGGCCCGCCCCCTTTAGTGACATCGGCATCCCGGGCACGCCCCTTTTGTGATGTCGGCAGCCAAGGCACGCCCCTTTTGCGACGTCAGCGGCCCGGAACCGGCCACAAGTGTGGCGTCGGCAGGCCCGGACCTCACCCCGGCACCCTGCCAGACCAAAACCCTAGAGTGAACACTAACAGCTTGCAGGGTCAGTATTGAACTGAGCCCCCTGCACACGCCTTTTCCCCCTTGCTAGGTAGAGCGAGGGGGAACTAAAAGAGCGAGGCTTGCGGCTAAATGCAGCCGCGAGCCTCTGACAGTGAGGATTTCCCCACCGCGCTGAATAGGGTGATCGGCCGGCGCGGGGGTAAAATGGCGAGGATCGCTTGTTTTGGTCGATCTCCACCGTTTAACCCCCTCGCCTGGCGCATTGAATACACCCCTAAGTATCTTGGCGAGTATAACTAATGTACAACAACTGCAACAAGACGTATTACTGGCATTATTATCCGAGAATTTGCAATATTGTTAAATATGAATATAAAATATAATTGAGTAAAATATAAAAAAAAAATTAGCATGAAGTGTTATGTCATATATCATTTTAATGGTACCATTCATTAAGTGATGATGTCATATGGAATATTAGAATATTTACAGTGGTTCTATTTTTATTTTATTATTTTATTGTTAGATTTTGGTTTATATAGTTTTGTTATATTAATCTTTTTATGTTGGTGTTTTACTGGTAGTGATTTGAAGCCCAATTTCTGCATCAAAAGCTACATTTATCACCAATAGATTACTCTAACGTAACATCTGTATGGGAAGTAGAATCTTATGTCTCAGAGCAACATTAAAGGTGATCTTTTTAACCTTGATTTATGCTCTAATTTATTAACATATGCTGCATGTTGAGCCGTGGCACATTGTTCATGTGCTTCCACATCATTAATGCAGGTAGCCTAAGGATTTAAAGATTATTGTACACTGCATTAGAGAAATTGTTGAATTAAGAACCGTCTCTGGAGGATAAAGCGGAGCAGTTTCTTGTTAGGCATATGGCTGTATCCATTCTCAGGTGCAGAAGGAATACTGTATATGTTGTAAAATACATGCCGAAAGTCACTGGTGCTGAAACATTGCGTGGATCCTTCAGTAAGAGACAAATGGCTTGATTTACTAACCTGCTGATCACCGGTGGCTTTGACCTATGGATTTAAAACGGCAACAGAAATAAATGCTATTGTCTAGTACAGTATTTCTTTTTGTTGCTGCTTTAAATTTATCGGTTAAAGCTGATAATCACCAGCAGCTTCGAAAAAGTACATGTTAGTCAATCTAGACCCAGCTATTTTATTAGTCAGTACGGAAGTTTTGGGACTCATTGAGAAGGCAAAAAAGGCCGAGATGCACAAAGCTCTTCCACCTTTATTAATGTATAACTATCTGGGCCCCTGAGAGATCAGTACAATGAATGGTAAAAATGAAGCATATAAAGATCTATTAAGACAATAAATAATTAATCTGGCAATCCTTTAGGAAAATTGCAGAAATGCTTCATAAATATGTCCTTAAAAGGCAAAAAAATAAAAGTTACCTAAAAGTGGTCTAAAAATATCAGTCTGTAGCAGACGTCTGATGTTCCTGAAACAAAAAAAACGGGGGTACCCATATGACATGCGCAGTACATGGACTAACTTCCAAAAACTTTCTGAATCTAGACAAACATAAACACAAATCAGATATATCTTGGAAAGCAGAGACAATGGCCGACTCTGTGTGATTGAAAACACAAACAGAGTATTTGTGTAGCACTGTGCTGTCTACCTTGAGAATAAATGTGTTACTATATATAATAGATACATTAGGAAGTATCCTGCAATATTCACTTATGCCTAACAGAGGGCTTGCTTGTGGGTGGAGGATGTTAACATCTGCTGTAGTGCATTACCCTGAGCTTTATTAAATGAAGATTCTGCACTACAGTATATCAATGTTCATGACAGTTCTAGCAAACATTGGTGGTATCCAATCACCTACGGTTGATGGTTACTTTTGTCATGGGCTATCCGATTGGCTCAGATGCCGGCATCCTTACCCCACCCTTTTCCCCAGATGTGGCCATGCTCATCATGGCTACATGATACCCTCATGCCCGTTTGGTGCTCCAAGTCACACTAGTGACTCAGGCCGCTATTCTGCACCCGGCTGCCAGCAAATAGTTTCCTAATGGGGGTGCGAGTGCTACAAAGATGCACCACATGTCATGATATTTTTATCACACCTATGCTTCAGTAAAGAGATAAGGGGAACTCAATTAGCTGAGGTAATTTGCGGCTAATTGACACCACGAGTGATACCAAATTTGCTGCCCCAATTCTGTCATTATTTAAAAAAACATTTGTCTTTTTTACCCCAAGCCAAATCAGAGAGTTGTAGGGATGCTGGGATTTTGACCTTTTACCCTATGGTGCTGAGATAGGTAAATCGAAGCCTTATATTTTACTGGCAAAACTCTTAAATAGTTCCATGAATAGCAAGAAGCACTTATTTTCAATATTGAATGAGGTTGAGGTTTGGATTTAATGAAAGGAGAAAGTTTGGGTGTCTGCCTAGATTTTTGTTTATTGGAGTACTGAAGTCATTAGGTAGCTTGGATTCTTATATAACAGTAAGGAATAGTTTTCTAAATAAACCTTCATAATAATTATGATTGCTTATTTACAAGGCACCACACACCTCAGCTCCACCAGACAGTTAAGAATTACATAATACAGATTAAACATTAAAACATGAAATGTGCACACAAAGTAGATAACGGAGACTCGGGCATGAGCAGGGTGTAAAAATCTTGGAGGAAAGTTAATATGATGAGAAATTCAGAAAGTGAGAGATTTGGTAAGAAATCTTCAGTTTTTTTTAAACCAGTTTGATTGTGAAGTGTAAATGATTGCCGCTTGAAAAAAAACTGGAGATTTCTTTTCAAATCTCTCACTTTCTGAATCTCTCATCCTATTAAATTTCGCCCATTTTCTTGTAAGAGTCTAGAGCAGTGTTTCCCCAAATGGACATTTTCCATATCTCCTTGCTGGAACACAAGTGTATTCATTACTAACTGAAGCATTTTAAATGGTCCCCATGTGGTACTAATTATTTCACTCATGAATCTGTGAGGAGACTTGAAAAACATGTAAGATTAGGGCGCACTGAGGCATTGGGAAAGCCTGAGAAATTTAGGAAAACCTGGTCTAGAGGGAGGGGACAGAGTTCAGTAATACCCCCATTACACCAAAAACGCTGGGTCACACCCGGGTTTTTGATCCCTGCTTCAAGCCGGGTGCGACCCGGCGTTTGCTCCCTTTTACACCACCCGCAGCTGCTTGGAGATGACGTCATCTCCAAGCGCCGATCACCGCCACCGGGACCCGTACTGCTGCGCTGGGGGCAAGCCCAGCACTAAGGTAATCTGCTGGGCTGCCCCCAGCCCCCGTGCACCCCCCAGCCCTTGTCCGGGAGGTGAATGGATGCTGCACACAGGCATCCATTCACCTCCTCCGCTGCTGCTGCTGCACAGTATAGCAGACATCAGCGCCGGCTGTGTGTCCCCCCCCCCCCCCCGTCCAACCGCAGGTTGTACGTCCCCCATTGATGTAAATGGGAGCCGGGTCGGATGACCAGGCGTACCCATTTACACCACCCTCTACCCAGGTCCTAGCCATGTTCTATCGTGTTCTAGAAACCCTGTGTAAAGGGACACGGCATGACCCATTTACACCACCGCTAACCTGGGTCTGACCCGCCGAAGACCCGGGGTTTTGCGGCGGTGTAAAAGGGGTATTAATAATAGATTAAGGAGCAAGAGATGATGAGACAGATTAGTGTTTACAGGGAGTTGCCCTAGGAAAATAGGTATCTTTTGTGGGAGTTTGCTAGAGAATCTGGACAGGGTAAGCTAGAGAGTTCCTTAAGCGCAGAGTGGTTGGCAGTAATATAGGAGAAGTCTTGAGAGGTGGATATAAGAGGTAAGGAGAAGCATAGGTCAGAAACAGAATTGTAAGACTGTGCATCTTGTTGAGAACATGAATGTATAAAGATTATGTAGCTGGGGGTGAGCAGTGAAGTCAGCCTATAATGGGAAGCCATTATATATTTCTACAAAGTAATGCTATGGATGAGGAGATACAGAAAGGGAAGAGGAATATGTCTGCATTCAAGGCATTTTGTAGAGGGAAATGACATATAAGGGGAAGGCAAGATAGGAAGAATTACAGTAATTAAAGTGTGAATTAATGAGGGACTGGACAAGAATGTTGTGATAATGAGAAAGGGGTGCATTCTTGCTTTTGTTTCAAAGGCATAGATGACAAGAATGCATAAGGAGCTGAATTGGTGTTTTAAAGCTGATGGCCAAGAATGACACCAAGGCAGCAGGCATGGTGAAAAGAGAGACCCTGAGGTTGTCAACTGTGGGAGGTAACAGGTGGGGTAGTGACAGTAGTGAAGGGAAAGATGTTGAGCTCTGATTGGGACATACTGATTTGGAGGTGGCACTGTTCATCCAGGTGAGGATGACATAGAGTCAATTAGAGGAGAGCGGTTATCTGAGATTTGAGCATCATTTCCAAAGAGGTGGTAGTGACGGCCGCAGGAGCACATGTCTTTACTGAGAGAAGAGGTGTAGAGAAGTGCAGCAGACCAAAAATAGAGCCTTAAATCATTGCAACAAAAGAGTAGGTCAATAAGTTGAATGTAGAGTGATGAGTGGTAGGAGGTGAAGCAGTAATGGACAATGTTATAGAGAACAATGGAGTGAGAGATGCAAAAGAGGAGAGGGTGGTGGTCTGTCTGGAAAGGTGCAATGAAGTCAAAGAGTATGAACAGGAAGAAATGAACCTTCCATATAATTTAGACCATTGGTCAATTTGTTAAGTGTAATGTGATCAATGGTCCGAAATCCTATAACATAAAACAGGTAATGGGTAATTATATAAATGACTATTTAATAATTTCATAAGATCTGTAGTGTCTCTTTATATAGTAAGCACAAGAGCCAGAGCAGGCACTCGAACAGCTCCCACTGAGGTGCCAGGGAGACCATACAGACCTAAGAGAGGACCGCTGGCCATTTGGGAAACAAGATAAGTTGGGTGGCAAGACAGAGTGGGAAAGGGGTGTTGCCATATGTGGGCAGAATAATTTTTGGAGAAGAACAGGAGAGGCATGATAAGTAGCTATAGAATTGTGGGGTTAGAGAAGTGCAAATATGGAACCGATGGACAGAACAGGCCTGACAGGGAAGATGTACACTTGTGGAGGGCTGGGGCAGAGGCACACATGGATAACTGGTATCCGCCTCTCACTGTGGAAGCTGTGTCACAAGCACAGAAGGTGCTTGTGACAGGCAAGGAGAGGAGGACAGTTGGGGAGTGTCTCTGACAAGGGGCATGCAGTACTGCGGTAGAAAACCGCTTCTTACTCATAGGCAAAGGTCTGCCTGTGAATAGAAAGCAGTTTGCAGGTACAATCCTCTGTGCTCCAAGGCCTTCCCTTCTGACCACAGTACAGACTGCACCCCCTTATGATGGCTTTGTGTGCAGCCAATCATAAAGTAGCAAAACACTCTTTCACCGCAGCCCCATATATAAATCGGTTTCCATGTTTCTGGGAAAGTAAAGTCATGCTCTTTTAATAAAGTGAAGATGCATGGATGATTATTTAGAAACATTTCTTTGAGATGAAAATATACAGTACAGTTATGCAACCAATGAGACATTTGCTGTCATGGACAAATCTAAATAACACACATAAATGCTGATCACTGTCTGGTTGCGGTGCTTTTAGAAAAACAACACTTATAGTATATACAGTATAGCCCTCATTGTATGATATCTAGGTAAATGCAAGCCTTGGGGCAGTATTCAATGAGAAATATTTGCTGTGTTTTATGGCGAGTTTGTGCTTTTCTCGCGTTGGACGGAGACTTTTGCTCTCAAAAAGCGAGCAACCCTATTCAACGTGCACTTCTCGCCGTCTTTCTAAGTGATTTTCGCCGTGTGGAATGTGAACTTTTAAAATAAAAGGTTCTTTGTTTTAATTTTGGTGTCAAAAAATCAGGAATTTTATTCTGTGAAAGGGCATGCTAGTTTTATTCATGTGCTTATAGCACATGAATATATAGTTAATAAAAAAAAAAAAATATATATATATATATATATATTTACACAGAGCAGCCAGCAGGGGGCCGGGAGCCGAGACGCTCATTAGATATTCATATATTCACTGCACCCGATCATTATATATGCACGATCGGGTGCAGTGAATACCCGGTCCCCTGTTGGCTCTCCCAGGGGGCAGCCTGTGCTGCCTGGCTCCCGGGGAGCCCACCTCCCCCCCACATACGTTCTGGGGTAGGCAGGGAGACTACCATCTCCCTGCCTGCCGCTGTCCTCAGGCTCCCTGAAGCGTCACCTCATACGCGGGATTGGCTGAGACTCGCCGCGAGGGGCGGCGAGTCTCAGTCACATTGAATACTCTCTAAAGTGCCGTGACGGAGAATCTCCAAACATGGAGAATCTCCGCAAAAACACGGCGAGTGCATGGCGAGAGAAAAAAAACTCTCGCCATGCACGGAGAATAATCTCATTGAATACTGCCCTTGGTCTAATTAATTCCATTGTTAATTACTTAAGTACATAACACAAATACTGAAACATGGTTCTATTAAAAAAAAAATAGATAACTGGATAAACGAAGAAGGCAAAAGTATGGGGGTAGCTACATGTTGCACAGTTACCTCCTTTTATTTATTTATTTTTTAAAAGGGAAGAAAGTATAAGGAATATTTCTAACTTCAATTTAAATGTCTTTATTTGCATCTTGCATAAATGTTATTTGCTGTCGCGCTGGCTGCGCTGAAATTCAGGACATACAAGTTGTGATTCTTTTGTATCTACGGTATTATGCAGGCCAAGAGTTTTTGCTGTAAAACAGATGCTAACTGTAATGCATTCTTTGCAGTGTGCTGGTAATTTCACACAAGACTTGTTAATTTTAGAGCGGTCTTCTGCTAAAAAGGGCACGCTCTGTAACGGATTTAGTACAGAGAGCTCAAAATATCCTGTGGGGAAATAAAAAAATCTGTAGCAAGAAAAAAAAAAAAGTCATGCGGCCCAGATCCTGCCATTACTCAGCAGACCAGTGACACGGAGGTTTGTAGTGGTTTGAGGACTGGAAACTTATACTCCATCCCTACAAGATTGCAGTTGAACCTCATCAAAGTAAAGGCTCATAATTTGTCAAAGAAAACAGCCAATTAACAAATGTTAGAAAAGGGCTTTGCACAGATAATATGTGATTAAATACGGAACACAGCTGCCGAAAATGAAAACTGCACCGATGAAAATGAAAATCTCTCTGTGTTACATAATTGTGGCCAGAAAAGACACTTTTTTTTATTTTAACTCTTTGTACTTACAAAGATTTTAAAGCTTTAGTAGCAATCTTATAACATGGCAATAGTCTTCTCTAAAACATCAATGGTCTTGGGTTCATGTTTTAAAGAGACCATTTGGCAATAAATATAATTATAAGGCTGTCTTGCACTGTGTGGTATGGTTGGCTGATTATAAGTACATCATAACTCCCAAATACTGATTTTCTGGCATCGTACTGCTGTCCTACCCATGGGTCTCAGTGTCCCGCAGGTGGTCAGGAATTTGGGAGGAAGCTGGGCGCAGCTGTCGGAGTGCTGGACTCATCCCCACGGCAATGAAGCTGGGGCCTGACATACAGTCATACCCTCAAATACCCAGTCATACCATACAGTCATACCCTCAAATATCATTCTCCAGATGCATGAACGAGTGGTAATTAGGCCACGCCCTCATGGTTGTGCGCAACATGAAGTCCTTGACTGTAGTTTATGAATATTAGAAGTTATACATAAAGTAAAGCCAATCATAGTGCACAAGATCCAGCAGAATGTAATAGGGTGGAGAGATGGCAATATTATATGTGGGCGTTCTTACATTTTGCTGTATTTAACAACATGGAATTGGCTGAATGAGGGTTAGGCAGGTTTGATAAGCAAACTAAACAGTCCAGACCATGTTTTAAGATGGCTTTCAACTGTACAAGATTATCATTCATGTCCACACAGCGAACGATAATTGTTAATAACAATCATTAATGTTTTGTCAGCTGTTTAAAATGGTTATCGTTCAGTATATAGACAGCTTTATTCAAGTAACTGCAATCTCAGCTGGTAAATGGTGCAGCTGTCTATAATGGATTGGGGTGTTTACTTGGTGGAACTTTTTGCATACCAGTTGGAAAGCTTGCTCGAATGTCTCAAATTTCCATTGATAAGAAAAAATTTCCAGATCCAAGATTCAACCTAGTCCCAGCTGGTTCTACCAACTTGGCTGAATCGCCAAAACGTAAGCAGGATAGCACATGTGCAAACTGCTTCAAGCATGTTCGTGATAAAATTGATACATTATGGCAGCTCTCATTGTGAGCCTCAAACGTGAAGAGACAAACAGTGAACTTCAAAAACACACATTACCTCAAAAGGTGAACCTTGAATCGCATAGGTAAATGTGAACTGCCAACTTCAGTCATAAATTTCAAAGCACAAATTTAAATCAGGTCTTTTGAAAACTGAAATTCTAAAAATTTTTGAAGCAGTTCAAATATTTTCAGCATTTTTATTGGAGAAGTAATACCTTACTTTTTTTTTACCAAAGCTGAAGAGGAATATCAGGGCATTTCACGTTAAAATCTAAAAATAGTTATTATTAGGTTATTATTAGGTATAGTGTTTCTTTAAATAAACCCCAGAGCATTCGAAGGAGTCTTTCACATTTACTATATGCAAGTGGTTAACAGTAAACTCTATCAAGGAATGGCTGTTATTTTGTTCTAAAACTACTATCTAACACAGACCTTCATTGTGCATGAAGTGGCCTTGGGGGATGCACTCTGTTGTTAACCATCCTTCTAAACAACACAGAGAGTCCTTATCTTTGCAGAATTAACACACTGTGGTTCTATTTGTCCCTGTGGCGAGCATTGAAGCCTAAGCACATGGACAACATAATGGAAAAAGCTGAACAAAATATCCTCTGTGTGTCTATTGGAGGGAGGTAGCTGAGGAATTTTGGCATATTCCACATGCTGTTACTGTCCTGTGGCATCTGTGTTTTTGATATTGGGACTCAATGAATGGCATTGAGAATGCAATTTGCCAGGGACTTTCTCTGTGATGAACACAGAGCGCTGCATACTACCAGAATAAAGGCAGCGAATTCTCCATAACATGGACAGCACAATGGAATGTGGCTACTTTATTAACCTCTTATCCACCACACCTTTTACTTTCTATTGTAAATGCATCATATATAATAATTCACATTCAGTTCTTTTGCTGGCTGTGTGCAATCACGCTTAAACTGAACAGTAATATAAAAGGCAATAACGCACCAGCCAATCAATTCCTGGCTGTCCTTTTTAAAACACAATGAAAAAGGTGACACATGAAAAAGTTGACATGAGTTTTTCACATTTTTTGGTGTCAATGTTTACTACTGAGCACGAGGATTTCCCAAATAGTGTACCATGTCTCCTCACGTAACCCATAGTCCAATCAGAGTCCACATGGATGGTAAAGTATAAAAATGGAAAAACAATCCCCCAAAAACTCATAACTCAGCCTTTTCATATGTTGGTCTTTCCTACACAACCTCTTGCTTGTGTTGATCTTGTGTGAGTGTTGACCTTTTGGGGGAAATTTACTAATATGTATATTCTACTTCACATGTGATGTTGCTATGGGCAACCAATCAGAATCTACTTCTTATTTATTTAGTACCCTATAGAACAGGGCTGGGCAAAACCGGCCCTCCAGATGTTAATGAACTACACATCCCAGCATGCCTTGCATCAGTTTCAGCATGGCCACATATCAAAACTAATGCAAAGCATCCTGGGATGTGTAGTTCACTAACATCTGGAGGGCCGGTGTTGCCCAGCCCTGCTATAGAAGATAGTAGACAGGATCTGATTGGTTGCCCATAGCAACATCACATGTGAAGTGAAAAACAAATCTTAGTGAATTTCCCCATTGACTTTCGACATAGACAGCATGTCATCCATCCAGATACCGATGTAGCAGTGGAATTACTGCGGCAGAGTAAGTGGTGTCTGTGCATTGGAAAGCCTGGTACACACAAGCCCCACTAACTATGGGGTAGATTATTAAAACCTCTTAAAATGAAAACAGGTAGTGGTGCCTATAGCCACATATCCGATTCCACTTACAATTTTCTAAAATGTCCTAGATAAAAAATAGCTGGAATCTGATTGTTTCTATGGGCAACACCTTCATATATCCTTTTTAAAAAGGTTTTATACATCTCCCCCAGAATTCTTTGGATGGGCTTTGGACCTCTTGGATCTTTAAGAATGTAGGGTGAGATTTTTCAAATCCTGGAGAAAGATAAGTTGGAGAAGTTGAATATAAAAAAAAAAACAGCTTCTCAACATCATCACTCTACATTTTATCTCTCACCAAGATTGTAAGATTGCTTTTCAAAGAGCCCACAGAGCATATTTGCCTACTCCCCCGCAAGTTGCAAGAGACTCATGATTTTTCATATAGTCCCCTGCAACCCATTGAAGAGAGGCTGAATCTCCTGCATCGGGCCCATGTCCAAGTAAAGCAGAATCTATTGGGAGATAAAACCTGGGATTCTGGTATGCAAATTGACATCACCCAGCCCCCTCCTAGTGGTGCACAAATCATGGCAGAGCTTAGTGACGAGACAGGTCAGCCCCGCCTACTGAAATGTCTTCCAGGGTCTCGTGTCCTTTCTGGAATTCTTGCAGAGACCATAAAAAAAAGGTAAGTTTGCCACAGAGAAAAGCTATAGATCCCAGGCAGGCATGGCGTTACTGTTGAGAAACCATTTTTTTCTTATCAACCATGAGTTCATTTTAGCTAAACAAGGATTTTGTTCTTTCATGGACATTTATTTTAAATGCTTTGAAATACAGATATCAAGGTCTTAAATTTTATAGCCTTAATTTGTCTTTAATTATATAAACATGAGATTGCTATACACGAACCACTTATCAACCAATTTTGTTGCCCTATTTAGTATCGTATCTTCATTCATTCACAGATTCCAAGAATCCTATACATAAGTAGGTCAGCAATCTGTGGAATAGTTGACTGCAACACGAGTCACATGTTTTGAAAAAAAAAAAAACTAAAGAAAACTTTTTTCCATGGCGTTTCTGCATATTGTCAAAATTCTTTATTAGTATTATCTATGTTATTATATAGATTGTAAGCTTGTGAGCAGGGCCCTCTTACCTCTTTGCTGATCTGTTGTTACTGTGGGTCCGATTCCCCACACATGCCTCCGACCATCGATGATTCCTCCTGCCTTCGCAAATAGAGATCAGTGGAAACTGACTTTTATCTGCGGGCGCCGGAACGAAGACAGGGCGGGCGGCTGATGACCTGTGATGTCAACCACCCGCCCTGGCAGGCATCAGCCTGTCCGCATACCCATGGGAATGCCCAACCTTTTCATGGGGATGCCCATAAAACGCTGGGTGAGCCACATTCCCGCCGCCGTCCGCCCCCGGCCTGCCCTGATGCTTGCGAACAGCTCAGTGGCTATGCAAGTTGCCGAAGACATTCGCAAAGGGCAGCTGCGCATGTGCATAATAGAATATGCGCATGCGCAGTCCCCAAAACATTGGGACAGGCCAAACTCATTATATAGTAAGTGAACAAGAAACTACCCCCCCCCCCCCCCGAGTCTCATATTTATTGCTCTGCTCCCAACTGTAAAGTGCAATGGAATATGCTGGTGCTACTCTATATAAATACATGTTTACAATAATAATAAAAACAATGAAAACTGCTAAAAGGTTTTAAAACCTTAAAACCTGACAATCATATTTCATACCACCCACTCCAATCATTCAAATTCACTTCCAGCCACTAAGCATGCAATAAAGCTGCTGTAGTGTAAAGGGATTTTCATACACAATACAATTAACAAGGTTCCGCATGGAGATAAGTGCTTTATGGGACAGAGACAAACACAATGGCTCTGTATGCAAACTTATGTCTCCCGAGTTAGTAATACCATTATAGTCTTCTGCATGAATACTTTTTTAAACTCATTGTTTAATGGTTAGACTAATATAAAGAAAAAAATTACATCGGAACATTGGAACTTTTCAGAGTTTCAGAAATTCTAATCCCAGTGCTAGAAATCCATTAAATGCCATACACATTACATTCTTGTCATTGAAACATTCAAAATGGCCTTGTCTAGTCTGTTGTGTTTCAAACCAGATAATTTGGGGTTAACCCCTTAATTTTTCCAAGTAAAAACCCAATGGTAAGATTCCAAGGTTCCAAGATAACTACAAACTCATTAGTTGCTATGGGCAACTTCTCAATTTGATAGTCTGATACATGTCCCTCTATATTTCTTTTTATAGATCTAACATGTGCACATAGGATTTTCATGGAGGTAGAACATTCTGCTATTATCGTTCCCCACCTAGAAGTAATAAAAACAGCCACAAGCTTCCAAAAAGTAAAATACACTGTAACCTTATGCTACCCATACACTTGTGAGATATTGCATTTGTTCGATAAATAAAATGATTGTATGCATATTTTAGAGGCCATTATATAATGTATGTGAGTCATACTTGCCTACCCTCCCAGAAGCTGTTGGAGTATCCTGATTTTTGGGGTAGCCCCACAAAGCTTTAGAAAGAGTATATGGTTTTCCCTGCAACCTGCCTGCTTCCTAGTGAATAGAAAGGTTTGTGTAATAATCATGGTAATTGTGGGGTATGGGGGAAGGGGACTGGGCTAAATGACAGGACTGAGTCCTTTAGCTCCAACTGCAAATCACAAGTGTTCCCCTTGGTGTTGGGGCAATGATATGTACATATGATGTGAGGGTTGTGTTTGTGTCATCTGTCTGTATTAGTGTTTAGTGAATATGGTTTGCGGCAGAGGTTTTCAATTATATCTATTCTCCTGTTGGGAAGTCTCTTGCCTCTTTATTTTAAGGTACTGGTATGTTGATTTCATAATTTGCAGGGAAACAGTAATCATGTCTAGCTGCAGTGCTCCCCCCCCATACACAACTTGGTGGGTAGTATGGCAGACCGACAGTTGGGTTTCCAGTGGTCAGTATACCGCCATCAGGATCCCTACTGCTGGTACTCCGGCAGGGGGGCGAGCACAATTAAGCTCCTTGTGGGTTTGCTGCACTCCCCACACTGCGTGCTTGGAGGCTCCATTCGCTAGTCACAGGTTCTTTTCTCCCTCTAGGGAGGTCATGGACCCCCACAAGGGAGAATAGCTTCTGTCAGTTGGGCAGTTAAACAGTCGGAATCCCAGTTGTTGTGCCGTGATCAAGCACCCACAAGGTTTACGGAGAGTATGCCCTACTGCGGTCACCAGCACCACTGGACCACATGGGGCGTTTGTGTGTCATTGGGGGAGGGGGTATGGAAAACTTTACGTTTTGTGCAGTAGGTTGGCAATAAGCCCCTATCTAGGCCTACGAAATTGATGATACTGCTGTGTGGGGCTGTTCTTTTCTTATGAGTCTATGCACTAAACATGAGAGAGAGAGACAAAGTGGCTAGAGCTAAAGTACCAACCAACCTGTTCCTTACTGTTATTTTTTTTAAACACAGCCTATACCATGAGAGTTATGAGCTGATTGGCTCTTATCACTGCCCGCTTTACATCTCCATTCCACTCCCATTTCTCCTTGGAATATAATTATTATAATAAATAAAGCTGTCTCTTTTCCCAGCCAATGTATCTCTGTGTCTTATTTTTATTTCTGTTACCTGAATAGATATATAGACATCAGACAATAGAGCGTTTAATATTTTATGATGGGTATAACAATAAAATGTTTCTAATATCGTAATTAGAAAAATTCATAGAAGTTACTGACAGATGGTAAAAATAATCTAGTCTTTTCAGCTATCAATAATAAAGCCAGAAAATCATATGTTCTCATTAGACTCTTAAATTACACATTTACATTTAATACCAATGATTTTGATACACATGAATTGCCTAGAACAATGTGTCATCTCAATTCAATCTCCCAATATTTACTTCTTTGAGCATCCAATAATTCTGCACTTTCCACTGATAAATCTGTAGCTTGGAAATCCAAGTATTCCTGCCTAGCTCATTGAGTGGACCTCTATAATGATATACGTATGCATTGTTATTTTCAGAATATATCCACAGGTGTACTGTATGACAATTAAATTGTGTCAAGCTCTCTGCTACATGCTGCATGAGTCACACTGCCTATTATATTATCTGTCCTTATACTGTAAGTAACTTCCCATAATCCTTCACAGCACACTATATGACATAGGATGTCTGGGTGTAGACACTTAATTGCAAAACTATGCAGACAATTCTCATCTTGGTTAAATAAGTATTTGTATTTTCTCATTTCGGACAAATTAAGAAGAGTTCCTACTTTTATAGCAATTTGGACACTTCCTCTAAAGTAATAGCACCTTTTTGTCATTTCTTTTTCCCGAAAATAAAAACTCGTAAACAGAAAAATGATAGACACAAGTACGTATACGGTATGTAGATATCATACAATGCTTTGTGGAAAGATCCTTTGATGTTATCATATTTATTTATCATTACTTCAATTCAATTTTATCTTAAGACTATTATTATTAAAATTGTAGCGGACATAATGTATTATCTACTGTAATTTTACTGTAATTTTAAAGGTCATCGCCAAGGTCGGTGACCATTTTATCTACAGTATAGGCCTTGTAATATCCGTTATTTCTCATAGTCATTTATATAAATTTGAACCATGGCTGCACTGCAGGTGGGGCAGATGCAAAAGCAGCAAGAATTTACCCTGCATGAGAAAAACAATACATGCAGTTGCACTTCTTGCTTTGCAGCATGGTATGTCTACGACATGTGCGCTGTCGTAGACATCTACTCACTCTTTGCTCTACATCCACCTCAGAACCAATCCCAAAGAGTCTTTATTTGTTTTATATGTAAAGAGGGGGTGAGACGTTAAAAAAAATCCCTAGGAGGCAGCACCGCTCTATGAGCACAGCATCCTGACCAGTTCCCCTTACTTATTTTGCACTACTCTCCCAGAATAACCTAGTATAGTTGCAGAGTAGCAGAGGCATTAGTGGCTGTGGTGACACCAAGTGCACACTCTTCATAAACACACCCACCCCTGTCCACAAATGGGGTATGGTCTTAAGATCATCCCTTTAATAAGCCCAACATAAATTACACAGGTTCTTGACTACTTTTCAAACTTTTCAAATGTAATGACAGTTGGTATGAACTCTTGAACTCTGTCACCTCCCAACCATACCAACTGTCATTACATTTGAAAAGTAGTCAAGAACCTGTGTAATTCAAATGTGCGCTTATTAAAGGGGATGGTCTGGCAACTGTGGCTGGGACCCATTTTTTTGACACACCAGGGGCCGTGTGTAGCCTACCTGGACACCGCCGTATAGCAGTACTTATGTTGGGATGCCTCTGGAAAAGCATAGACATGTATTTGCACCTATTTCACAACTTATGTATTTGTAAATAAAAGGTAAGAAGTCTGGGATTCTCTTGGCCTAAAGCAACTAATTGGTGTGATTTTTTTGTTGCTGTAAAATCCCTGTGCATTGTGGTGGGTGGTGCTGTTCAGGAAATTATTACAAAAGGCACCATGTGAATGATATCAGGTATTTAATACTCCACAGCAAAATCTGTCCATTGTTTATGAGGCTATAAATAGAGCATGTTTAAAACAATCCCACACCCTGTGCACAAAAAAATACAAGAAAAATGATACTGGTAACGTACTAGGGAAGATGATAATCTTTGTGATGAAAGCTGTGTGCTTTGTCTAGATTTGGATGACATAATGGGGGTTATTCTAATTTCTTTGGTCCCCGTGCGTTCACGTGGGAGACCAATGTTTTGTATCTGCGCATGCGCAGACACATTTCTGTGCATTTGCTGATGCAGGGTGCGAGTGGGCAAGGCGAACTAGATGGTCAACGTCCCACGCCCACCTGGCATTGCGGGCGGGGGGCGACGGTGGGGGGGTCTGGGGCAGGGGCACAGACCAAGGGAACGCTCAGCATTTCATGCGCGTTCAAATGAAAATGCTAGGCGTTCCCATGCAAATCGCCCGGTGACACGGGTTCGGGGGACGTGTAGCCGAAGTCAGCTGCCCAACTGCTTCCCGCACAGGGTGCTCACAGATCAGCGACACCATAGAGGGGTCTCTGATCTGTGAGCGCTGGATAAATAATTTGATAGTCGCCGAGCATCAACTGATTTCTCCCCCGCACCCAAGGCTGCGAATGGATGATTATGCAAATCATCTATTCGCAGCCGCGCTGGGCATCGGGGGTGCGAGGGGGAGCGTCGTCACTGCAGGCAGCGTTTAGTTCACACGCAATGCTGCAATTTTCACAACGTTGCGCGTGGGCCAGATTAAGGGCGGGATGTATTAATATACATCGCTGCCCTTCGCCATGCCCCGCCGCGATGCCAGCGCATATGTATTAACATATGCGGCTGGCATCGCGGTGCGATGATGGAGGCCCCCCGTGATACCTGTAATGTGGTCTGCGGGGGTGGGGGGGGTCTCCATCACCTCCTAGGAGCCTGCTTCTCCCCTGAAGCCGGGACAGCTCAGCGTAGCTGTCCCCGGCGCCTCCTCTCCCCCCACCCCCCTGCAGCCGGTAGGACATCCGGCTGCTTTGTTAGGGGGAGGAAGGGCTTCCGTAAGAAGGTAAGCCCGAGGGAGAGAGGAGGGTCGGCGAGGCGGCGAAGAGAAGCCCATAGTATCGCCTTTGGGTGGCGATACCCTGCCCGGCGAAATCGGTGTGGCCGGGTAATAGTACATAGGAAAATGCGGTAAAACGGGGGGTTTGCCGCATTTTCCCCTTAGTACATCCCGCCCTAAAGTCCGAATGTGGGGAAGATGACATTGATTTTGTTTTATTACAGAACTCAAATGCTTTCAGCAAAGAGAACACTTTTGGCTTTTGAACATTCTCTGTAATGCCAAGAGTTGGTTTTGTGCAAAAAAATGTGCATGGCGCACGTTGTTAGATGAGACTTTATCAACCTCACCATAGTGACTTGTGGCAACGCTCCCATCCATGACTATCAGGGTGAGTAAGTATAAAGTAACCAGAATGCTAGTACAACACACATAATAGGCAAATGGGAGTATGAAGTCTTAAAGAAAGTGCTTTACCATACTGTGTCTTGCACTAATGATGATTCTGGGCTGTCTAGATCCAGACAGTCTCCTCTGCTTTGATATGACCCTGGCTTTGTGGCTTATAAATATCGCTATGGCCCCTGCACACAGCTAATTTTTTTGAGCGATCTAGTTCAATGAATTAACATCGCTCAGAAAATGCCCCATTGTACGACAATCATTTTTGGGGTTAAAATGAACTTGATTTGGCTTAGCAATTCTACTCTGAAATAAACCATGTTATGGATGCGGATTAACAAAAGCCTTTTATTGTTACTTGGGGACAGTTTTGTCTCCTACCATATATGGACAAGAAATCAAACGGTACTTGTAAATAATGCGAATCAGCTTTGAGTTTGGAAAACAATAAAAAATATTTCTTCTAACCCCACTCTCAAACTTTTTATTTGTTACATAAGTGGAATCTCAATTACAAGTGTGTTGCTGATTATTTCCTTCCACTTTAAACGACATTCACATGTTTTGCCACAAACTTTCTTACGCCAAACATTCATGGGGTTATTAATAAATGAGGGACTAACCCTTTCCTTGCCAAACACACGCTTTGGAATCATCTCATGCAATCTTTTTTTTTTGTTTTAACTAAATAACTATGTAAACTTTAGCAATGTTAAGTACAATTTCACTTTCTTGGCAGCGGCTAAAAAGACTACTGGGCTCTGGCCGCTGCTATGGAAGCCAAAAATAGCCCTTGTACAGTCATTGACTTATTTAGAAAAGTTGTAGCAAAGAGCTGCTGTGGAGACTGAGCCGGGCACTCCGTAATATCATGTCTGCCAGTATGGGTTTGGTCACATATGTATTTGCTGCCTACGTGTACGCTGTACTTTGGCTGAGGGGACTGCGTTACAGCAAAGGTGTCTTCCATATTTCTGGCCGTGGTTACTCTCTCATAACACTGATGCTATTTACAGTCACAAATGCTTTAGTAGCATTACACCATTAAACGCGCTGGGAGAGAGAGT
The DNA here is from genome assembly GCF_055691185.1 of Crinia signifera. Taxonomy (NCBI): domain Eukaryota; kingdom Metazoa; phylum Chordata; class Amphibia; order Anura; family Myobatrachidae; genus Crinia; species Crinia signifera. The sequence continues at coordinate 414,615,064 of NC_139217.1, read as the reverse complement.
GAGTGCGGTTCTAGCAATACAGCAACGGTACTTCATGATTCTCTTCTGAGGTTCTGCCGTTACACGCTACTCACTATTAAATCACTGTTTCTGAAATGCGTATAGCTTTGGGTATCCAGATGTCACCAAATTCCAGCAATGTACAGTACAGTATGTGTATGTGCCCAGGACAAGCTTCTGACAGGCGAATGAGACATTTATGCTGATTTGTAATAAAAATGATTTCTTATAATTAGTTATTTTGCTTTTCGATTAAAGATACTGGTTGGACAGCATAGTTTTATGTAGAAAATCGATATGAGATGTGTAAATCTGGGCACACACTGGGTGATATATCTTCAACGATATGGATGATATCGTTAATGATATCATGTGCATCTTGTCCAGTGTGTAAGTTTAATATTGATAAACATGCGAGCAGCCACAGGTCGTTCCCCACTGTCGTCTGTACATGTAGCTCGATCTGACAATATCATCAGTGATTGCATGTACTGTGCAGAGCGGGTGACATCCCCGATCGATACTGTAAATTATATCGGTCAGTGTGTGTGCTCTATAACGTTCTCCCACTTCACGGCTGACCTGCAGAGGGCGCTAGGTGCAAGACAAATACTCCCTGCATAAAGCCACCCAGCCGCAGCCCAGCAAGAGCAGGTGGAAAGCATTGTGCCGCTTACCCACTAGTGAATGTGCAGCCATCCCGAGAACACATTGAAAACGCAGGCGTGCCTAGGGAAACGCAGCATGCCCAAGCATTTTAGGGGAGGTTGTGTGAGGTCAGCTCCGGCCTTGATCAGGCAGATTTAATCGCAGCCACGGAGTAAGTCCCTGGCTACTCTGAGCTTGGGACTTGCGATGACTGGTGCCCAGTGGGAAAATCATTCAATCGTGAGCGTCCAATGGGTGGTTTTGGACTTGTTTGCTCAGCTGCTAAGTCTTTACCGTACACATCTATTAGCACCAGCGTACACATTAATAAGCAAGGCAGGATTTCACTATAGCAGGGTGGCGTCTACCAAAACGCTGGCCTTTGCTAATTCGCTCAGCCGCGATCAAGGTCTGAATCAGGCCCATTGTTCTCACTAGTGACAATGTGAAACCGTAGGCATGACAATGACAGGTCCCAGCTAAAAGTAGTAACAACAGACCAAGGACAGTATGTCAGCCAGCAGCTATGTTTCTCTTACCATATGGGGTCTAATTACTAAGCCTTGGAGATATATCAAGTGGAGAGAGATAAAGTAACAGCCAATAAGCTCCTAACTGTCATGTTACAGGCTGTGTTCAAAATACTAACAACATAAAAAAAAGAAGACATCAACAACATGCAGATGGAGCCTTCTTCAGCTAGCCTTCTCTGGAGAGCCAAGGTGAGCCAAGGCCTATTGTTTTCAGCTGCAACACAATACATAGAACAATACAGTAGGGCAGCGGTTCTCAAACTGTGGGTTCTGACCCCAAAGTGGTTCCGACCTTCTCAGCATGGGGTCACGACTCCATGTTGCTGACCATCAGGCTGATGACTTTTCTAATCTCAGTCAGTGATTCAAGGAGTCTGAGAAATCTGTTGAATTGTCTGTTATTTTAGACTCCTCCCATCAATATCTGCCTCCACAATGCTGCCATGTATGTGCTGTCTGCTGACTACACATGTGACGTGATGACCTTCTGCAGTAATTTGCTGGGGTCCCGTAATTATATTTATTGTCTGATGGGGTCCCAGAGCAAATAGTTTGAGGACCCCTACAGTAGGGGATTAGTATAGTATTAAATCCGACAGCTCTGGCTCACTTAGGGGCAGATTTATTAAGCTTGGAGAAGAGATAAACTGGAGATAAAGCGGAGAAAAGGTAAAAGGAGATAACGCACCAGCCAATCAACTCCCAACTGTCTTTTTCAAACACAGCTGATTGGCTGGTGCTTTATCTCCTTTTACCTTTTCTCCGCTTTATCTCCAGTTTATCTCTTCTCCAAGCTTAATAAATCTGCCCCTTAGGGCCTTATTCTGATCTGAGCTCAATACAAATTTGTTCTCAAAATGGGCAAAACCATGTGCACTGCAGGTGGAGCAGATGTAACCTGTGCAAATAGAGTTAAATTTGGGTGGGGTGTGCTGAAACTGAAATCTAAATTGCAGTGTAAAAACAATGCAGCCAGTATTTACCCTGCACAGAAACAAAATAACTTACAAAATCTAACTCTCTATACATGTTACATCTGCTCCACCTGCAGTGCACATGGTTTTGTCCATTTTCCGAACAAATTTGTACTGAGCTCAGATCAGAATAAGGCCCCAAGTCCTATTAAAGGGCTAGATGAAGATGGCTCTATCTGTATACAAAATTGTCAGCTGCAGACAAAAAAAACATACACAGTAGATATATTTTTCAAACACATCTGGCAGGTTTCAGAGACATATAACTCCAGAGATTTTAGGTGACACGAAGACAGTAGCAGCCAATACTTCCAGTAGCTTGTGTAGCCTGTCCTCACAATACACCGTAACACACAGTGCCACCAGCTATGTAAAAAACCTTCATTGCATTGTGAGAAATGGAAATATATTCCACTATTTAAAAAAAAAAATGGTGCAGTTACGTGAAGAACAATAGACATATTATACCTATAGATGGTCTAATTGACAGAATTTCTTTAACTTGAGAAAGACATTAACTATTGTTCTAATGACAGATATAAAAGTGCCAATTTACTGGCTGTAGATTTGAGATTTATTACAGTTTCCGTCACATCACGTTTGACAGAGATAGAAGAGAATTTCTAGACTTTGAGTAGCATCAAAAGATGTGTCTCAAGTATCTCTTCGGAGATGGCAGGCTATTCTAAATGATGGTAAAGTGTGGATTAACCTCCGATAATACTAAAAAGTGTGCCGTTTACATTTGATCCAGAGGTCATCAATTGGTAATGCTACAGTATAAAACTATTCTTCCTGAAGTGTGAGATATTTCCCATGCATCTTCCGACAAATATAACAGACCCTTATTCACTATCTAATACAGTTCTGTACCACTATATACAAGAATACAGCCACAAAGCCTTGTAAGTAAGTACAATAGTTCCTTTCCCATTATGGCAGGGGTGGGGAACCTCAGGCCCGGGGGCCATATGTGGCCCCCGTAGCCGGTCTGAGTGGCCCGCCCAGCCGCCCAATGGCTTTGCCGGGAGTCAAGTACTGGGGAATTCTCGCGAGAGGTCGGTAGATCTCGCGTGATTCCTCTTAATCAACAGCAGCCGGAGACTATCAGTCCAATTCAGTGGCAGCCGCTGGAGTGTGGGATGGCTGCAGCAGGACAAGAGAAATTTTTACATATGGCCCCGGAAGGATTTTTTCCCTATACAAACGGCACTTGGCACAAAAAAGGTTCCCCACCCCTGCAGTATGTAATACAACACTGGCCCAGTATTATATATAGATCCAAATGACTGGTATTATATTACCCTGTAGGTGCTATATCACTACCAGGGGTCCTAGGACAGATACAGTAACTAACATTTTCTGTAAACCCTCTGGGGGCAATTCACTTAACTACAATAGTAGAGCAAAGTGTAATTGGTGCACCGGCAGTCATCCCACATCTCCGTAATCGTGAAATTTAGCTCCCACCTCCATAGCGCTGCACAGGAAAATGCAAGATGTTCCGCTACTGTATCTATGTGTAGGACATGAGCGCATCCCACATTGCCTGTACCACACACCTGATATTATATGTATAATGCAACTGATTTTACCCCTTTGAATTTAACAGAGCCATTAGAGCAGCAACAAGCAAGAAGTTTATTTTTAGTAAAGCATGGAGATCATATTTGCCTACCCTCCCGGAAATGTTGGGGGGCTCCCAAAACTCGGGTCCCCCTCCAGTATTCCCCCGGACCTTGCATGTCCCCCTCTCCGCTGTTCAAATATCGCGATTGAGGCTCTTCAGGGAGGGGGCAGGGCTAAAAGATAGAAATCGCTGCTTATTAGCATACCCACAAATCGCAGTATTTACTATACTGGGGACAGGGAATGATGTCCAGATTAATCCCGCCCCCCAAAATGCAGCTGGCTTCTCTCTGGGTTTCTCCTGGGGAGGAGACGCAAAAAGTGGATAACTATAATGCATGAAGGACTAACCAATCAGCTACTATTATTTTTCAAATACAGACGACAAAATGAGAATTAGAAGCTGATTGGTTAAGTGCTTTATCTCTCTCCATTTTACCTTTTTAGTGCTTTGATAAATATGCCCATCCCTCCAGTGAGGCCTACAGCAATGGTATGTGGATGTGGCTATGAGCTCAGTCAGAAATGACAATTGCAACTCATACAGTATGTACAGTATGCCAAATAGGTACTGACAACAGAAGACAATAACCTGTGATTGTATGATGGCAAGACGCCACTAAGCATTATTCACCTTATAATGTGTGCCAATTGGCTTTTGGAAGAAATTCTGATTTCAAGGGATTTTTTTTTTATTGTATGACAAATCCAATTTTCCAGGCACTCCTCATACCCAGTAATAATAAATGTAACCTGGAGCGCTACAACAGTACCTGGGTTCACCCAGCACGCAAATCCATCTCCCTACAATCAAGTTTCAAAACACTGTATAAAATTGTACACTTATTACAGACTCTTAACTATTCAGGCAGCGATCCACTGGAAAGCATTAAAGTGACAGCCAAATGTCATGTGATTTATGGTGCTAGGTACAGGAAAGACTCATTTCTAGCAGTTTGTGCCCCAAGAGAAAACGCCAAACATGGCATTATGTATGCAAGAGTTTTGTACAGCCAGGATGCAGCACAGCTCAGTCGTAATAACAGTAGTCAAAATATTTGACCACTAAAGATTTAGGGGCCTATCTATTATTCAATATTTGAGGCAGATCCCACCCAAGGTATACATGCAAATATGAAGAATCATCAAAATGTACCATGGATACAGTGTATCTAATGTAGTCCCTTCATTTCCATGGGTTTCTTTCTATGGTGGAGGTGGTGAAGCTGTCAGACTTACCAAGCATTAGCAGCTGTAGCCTATGAGAAACTGTGAGAGGGTTCCTTCAGATCCCTCCCCAGCAATGGCCACCGCACATGTGTAGTTGGTAGACGCGTGCGTTACTTCTGAGCGCATTGCAGGGAGGGAGACTTTTGGAGGCAGTGTTCCTGTGTGTAAATATTGATACATCTGGGCTGCATTTGATTTCTTATTGCCACGAATAGCGATGATATGAAATTACAATGATCAGTTCTGTAAGTCGATAAATTATACATATACACCTAACAAACACGGCCTGTAACATGGCAGTTAGGAGCTGACTGGCTGGTAGTTTATCAACTTTATCACTTTTTGAAGCTTAGTACATCGGGCCCACGAATCTGATATTGCTATGGACAACATCCCCTTTTTTCATTTTTTAGAACCTTTAATAAATATATGTGATGGCTTATTGTGGGTAATAGTCTCGCTCGGGGCTTATCGTAGATTTGCTTCACCTGCCTCAGGCAGGCGAAGCATAATCCCTGAAAGCAGCCCTGTTCTAAGCGAAAATGGAGCTGCTTCGTTGCGAAAACATACAGCTTTCACTGAACCTGTGTGTGAACCGGTGAGTCGGTCTTTTTTATTGTGTGATCCAATAGGATAGCCCAATAATAAATAAATATCATGAAAAAAGGAAAAAAAAATTTTTTTGTTACCAATGTTTTAGTGGGGCCACTAGTATACCCCCTTAGGGTAATTTTACCATGATTGGAGTTCTATTGAAGATGGGATGTTGTCCATAGCAACCATTCAGATTCAACTTACTTTTTATTTAGCACTTCTAGAATATTATATAGGGTACTTGTGTATTTTGGCGGCGCCCCCGATCTCCATCGCGCGATGTTTTAATCGCATCGCATGCCATGCACCCGATGGCATGCGATGCAACGCTATTTTTGCCCCCTATGCGATGAAAGATTGTATAAGCACCCTGAAGGGTGCTTTTAAGCACCGTAATGGGTGCTTACAATGTTAAATGCACCCCCACGCCACCCCCACTATAAACGTGAACCCGAAGCGTGGCGGGCGCAGCGTGGCATCCTCCGACCTTTTCATACCCCCACTATCCACGTCGGCGTGAAGTTGAGAATAGAAAGTGTGGCGAGCGCAGCGAGCCACCGAGCCCAAAGCGTGGCGAGCGCAGCGAGCCCCGCGAGGGGACGTGGATACCTTCACAGGTATCGGAGTCCCCTCGCGGGCTTCACAGGTATCCGCGTCCCCTCGCGGGCTCGCTGCACTCGCCACACTTCGGGTTCACGTTTATAGTGGCGCGGGGGTGCATTTAACATTGTAAGCACCCATTATACAATGTTTAATCGCATCGTATCGCATTGTATGGCATTGTATGCCATATACAATTTCATACAATTTTAAAATTGTATGGCATTGTACAATATCGCGCGATATCGCGTCGCATCGCATACCATCGTATGCCTTATGGTATGCGATGCGATGGGCGCCGCTATAATACACAAGTACCTAATATAGAGAATCTGGTTGGTTGCTATGGGCAACAACCTAACTTCAATAGAGCGCACAATAGAACGGCCACCTTAGTATATCTGCCCCTTAGGGGGGTATACAATTCATGTTTCCGACTGTCAGAACGTCCCAACAGTTGGAATCCCGGGCCGTTTTCGCTGTGCTTGACTGTAACTCAACAGCTGTTGAGAGTGGGCATGTTAGCGAAAACAGACACGGTTTATAGAAAAATGCCCGTGAATTCCACAAACCGCGGCAGTTTCCAACAAAACAGATCTGACTTGATTTAAAGTTGAATCTGTTTGGTTTGAATCAGGGACTGATGCTATTTCCACAGGCAGGGAATAGCGGCCAAGATTAAATACCCCCTTAGTGTTCTGCATTTCGATATTGGTCACTATAAACTACATTGCTGAGATAGCTATCCTAACTCCCAAATCATTAGTGGATGGCCAGGGAATACTACAATTCAAATAAAACACACCTACAGCAGTCATGTCTGTTTCCAATCATACACTATAATAGTTTTTCATAGTGTCTGTTGCTGAAATCTTTCCAACTGGACGTCCAGAAACAATTAACTATAAAATACATATTTTTATAAATATATACATATATATTTATATATATTTGGCTTGTCCACCTATGAGATTTTGATGATCTGGTCGGAGCTGGTTTTCCCCAAATGCATGTCATTTTTTCAGAAAACTAACGCATTTATTTATTTAATAACTAGGTTTTTACTGTTTATGGGCAATTTTGAGCAAGACACTGCCAAAAAACATTTCCCTTCCTATTCAGCCATTGCATGTTCTGCTTCTAAGCTGTTCCTGGCACGACCGTACATAATTAGCTGTGTATGCATATTGATTAGCTCTCTTTACTTAACGCAGGGTTGAAAATAAAACATCTGTGATCCAGGCTTTGCCATGTAAGCATAAAAAAATTCCATTTTTTTTTTGCTTCTAGAATAGAAACCATTTCTAAAAAGTAAAATATTAATTTATTTCACGTAGACACTGAACTTGCTGGGGAGGATTTATGTACAACACAGAGAATATTTCTCCACTGGTGAATAAGGACACTTGACTGAGAGGCCACTGACACCACTAATGACATCACTGTCTGATTATGATGTCTATGAAAGATACAATAGTCTTCTTTCAGTGATCAATGGCATTTTTTTACCACTAGACAACAGCTATAATAATGAATTAAACATGGACAGCTCTAAGAAATGTTATTGGCGGGTCTAAGAACCTTCCAATGCTGTGTGACAGCACATATACTAAAATGTACTACATTTACACATATTTACTGTACTTTGACATTTATATAACTGCTATATATGTGGGCTTCTCTCTCTCTCTCTCTCTCTCTCTCTCTATATATATATATATATGTGTGTGTAGATATATACACCCAAGCATACACATACGGTACTTGTGTAGTTTCATGGCGCCGTGCGTCTGAGTCCCCTTACGGGGCTCACTCCGCTCGCCAACGCTGTGGGCTCGGTGGCTCGCTGCGCTCGCCACGCTATCTAAAGTCAGGCGCCGTGAAACGACACAAGTACCACACATACTCACTGCACCGAGGCCATGGGTTCGGAACCCACCATGGCCCTAACTGTGCGAAGTTTGTATATTCTCCCTGTGCTTGTGTGGGATTACTCTGGGTACTCCACTTTCCTCCCACAATCCAAAAATATACTGGTAGGTCAATTGGCTTCCAACAAAATTAACTTTAGAATGTCTGTGTGTGTTTGTGTCCATGTGTGTTTGTGTCCATGTGGTAGGGAATATAGATTGGGACTTATGTGAGTGTTCAACTATACTCTGTAAAGCGCTGTGGAATATGTGTGTGCTATATAAGAAACTGTTAATAAATAAATAGTAAATAAATGAATATACTGTATATAATTAATTAAACATGTACAGCTGTAAGAAATGTTATTCGTCAAACCTATTGAATGCTGTGTGACATTATATATATTAAAATGTACTAAACTTGATGTAGACTAAAAAGTTTCCATCTCCATTTACACATATATTTTGGCATGTACATCACTTTTATACGTGGGTGATTATACATATATATGTGTGTGTGTGTTTGTGTATCTAAATAAATACATACATATATATATATATATATATATATATAATAAGTATGTATAGCTATATATATATATATATATATATATATATATATATGTTGATGTGATTTTTTTTTTATTCTTAAAGACAACTGATATAAAATAACATGCTCTGTTACTGTGTCATTTGCCATTCCTTTTATCTCTAATTGCAAAGAATTAGAGGATGCTCCCATGCCACACATTGGAAAGAAAGGCCATCCTGAAAATTGTTAACATATGGTAAGTCATACAATATATATATATGCTATAGCTGCTCCTTGGTAACTCTTGCTAAGAATGAGATTGCCGGCATAAAAAGTAGGGCAAAGCAATCACTGTGGAAGAAAATCTGTAAAAAGTGACTGAAGCTGCGTGTTCTGACACATCCCTTTCACAAACTCAACCCTGTTAGTGACAGCAGAACAGATTGTGTGCATCTGCTGGGAATGGGCCAGCTGACACAGAAAAAAATTCACATGTATACCTTGGCAGAACACAAAACTAATGAAGAATAATTAATACCCAGAGAGTGAAAATCCTTCAAAACTTTACGAGTTTGCAAACAGTCCAATGGTGTGTGCTACTGGCACTTAAAAAATATACCCCATCTCACCTAAATTAGCACACTTGTCAATATAATGCAGGTCTCACGCCTCCTCTCTCTCGTGTTCTGATTTATGTAAGCCATCCAATCTAGCTGTTTATCAATAATAGTACATTGTTAGTTTTCCTGGGTTCAACATAATGGACTCTGTGCTGTATAATCTAGCACTGCTCTACAAGGTGGTGAAATATATTTGATTCTCCACTAGAGAACATGTTTCCTGGTGCAAATAAGGTGAAGAGCAGAAAATATTCTTTGATTATTTTATTTATTTAGAAGAAAATTGATTGAAATTATAATATCTTTCATACAGTTGATGTCAAGGGTTCTAGATGACCAGAATATTTTTGTTGTGTCATTTGATCATACAGTATAGAGTACAGATAGATTAAAAAAAAAAAAAAAAAAAAAACTGTGGTTCTGAATAGTATAGGTGTACACAAGAACAAAGGGACAATTGGAAAAGGTGAGTCAAAATGATTGAGAACCTTCATAGAATACAGCCGTCATCTGCAAAAGACCCATGTAAGGGACCGAAACTTTTGACACAAAGGGCAGTATTCAATGCTCCCAAATTCACAGTTTTTTTCAGCGAATCGGTGAATCTTTTTTACTGAAAATCCCTATTCAATGTTCACTGTTCGCCGAAAGCAAACAGTGAATGCCGGCCAGTTCTCCGTTTCATGCTCGCTGCAATTCGCTGGTGTATTTCAATGGGGTTTTCACTGGGATTCGCCAAGAGTGTATTCAGTGCTAGGATGAGAACTGCTTTCAGCATGATTTTCGCCATGTTTCACCGTTTTGCATTCGACATCTTTTTCAGGTGAACTGGAAAGTGATCTTTTAAAATAAAGGTTTTTGTATTATTTTGTGTCAAAAAAATCTGATTTTTTTTCTGTGAAGGGACATGCAATTTGTATTCATGTGCTTGAAGCACATGAATATATATTTCATTTGTAAAATTGACAATTTTTTTTTACACATTCGCCAGCAGGGGGCCTAGAGCCGCTCATTACATATTAATACTGTATATTCACTTCACACTGCTTCCACTCATTACATATGCACGAGCAGGAGCAGTGCAGCAGCTCCCTACCTGTGTCCCCTGCCAACTCTCCAGGGGGGGTTGTTTCATCTTGGGGAGGTACATCAGAACGGGCACGCAAGTGTCTTGTGTGCCCCTTCCGGCGGCTGACGGGGCTGGCGATTCTATTGCCAGCCCCCAGCTGAACGAGAAGGGCTCCATCTGTAGAGCAATAATTATTACAGTTATAAAAGTCTGCCACTGCAGAACCTTCATAGTAATAAGAGTGTAATTTGTTTCTATAGGTTACTGTCTTGTTTTAGGTAGTTTATATGTGTAACTAATTCCAAAACTGTATTTATATGATACTCTGCTTTTTACTGGGCATGTTAGCCCCAAGTTTAAAGCAGATCATTTTGCTTTCACTTTCAGTTAAGTAGTAATTTGGTCCGTCGAGTGGCCTCGAGTGGTAACTGGCGGTACTTCACCTTACAGAGGTGAGGAGCAGTTAGCCTTTTAAATATATAGATTCTGGGCTCCAAAATAATGGTCCCAAGTTATTTTAAAAAAAAAGCAAATTTCATCTTTGTCCAGTTGCAATTGCAATATAGCAATAATCAGGTAAGACACTTTCACCCCTACATTTTCTGCTAATGCTAAAGTAATAAATGTTGTTCTGTATGTCTAATCATATATAACCTTATCCTCTATAATAAAAGGCTTCTCAACTCTATGGGGGGAATTCAAGTGTTGTGTGCACTGGCGGCCACTAGGTGGCACTCAGTAGAGCAAGGCCCCGATCAGGCACACAGCAGCCCACGCTGGGATTACTGTTATGTTGTTCTATCATTTTTGTTGGGCTGGTAACTAGTGACTAAATAAAGAATCGCTATAACTCAACTTGTTTTTTTTTTATATTTGGTGCGGGTTTTAATTTATAGCATGAGTGTAATAACATTTGCAAATAGATAATATTGGTCGGAAACATAAATGCAATAATTTTGCAGCGTGATATCTCAATGTTTATTATGTACATGCATTCAATAGATCGTACTGTATTCTACTATTGCTGTATTTGAGATGCACTATGAGCCTGCTTTCAAGAAAAATAAGCTTTTCACGTTAATGAATCAAGCATCCAGGTTAATGAATTCTTGTAGCAAGTACCGTCACTGCCCTGGGAAAACCGTGACAACTGGGACAACTAATTAGGGGTTGTTAGGCATTGTGGCATGAGCTTGCGCAGTATTCAATTGCTAATTTAGGGAACATGAATTCATACTGGCCTAATGCATCTAATACTGTAACCAGCATAACATGTACCCCATCTATGTAAGTGTCTCGACTACCCAACCCCCCTACATAAGATATCTGTGGTGGACAGCAATAAGTGTCAGTCTTGAGCTCTGTCTTATATAGTGAAAATCCTTCCTCTGCCTCTAGATCCTTTATTCAGATGGCTTGCTGGTTCATGACTTTAATGTATTCCTCTTATTACAGAAAATCAAGGCTTAGAACATCATTCGTAACATGACCAAGTGTCTGTTCACATGCCCAATATCACCCTGTAGTTACAACTATGCTACAAGAGGCAGATCTAACACTGCGGCGGTCAACTACAGATTGACAGCCTCTTGTAAAGGCAACACAACCACCCCACTTTCCATATACAGACATCATTTGCTTTTTCTGCATGTTCTGTGCAAGGGTGTGTGCAAGAGGCGAAGCCGGTCCTCGGAGAAAGTCATGACCTTTATTAACATTTTCCTATACTTCAATAATATTAGTTTTCACCTGATCTTAGGGTTTATTTATTTTCTTACAAAGCCAAAGAAAATGTTTATGTCTGGCATCTTTAAAGTCAGTGGCTTATTGCAAGTAATATCTGATTACTAATAAAAATAATTATATAAGCTTCATAATACTTTACCTGTTCATAAGTTATTAATAAGCAGGAGATGCATAGAGAGGCCCCTATACACTCCACAAGGAGCCTTTTCACATGGTAAAGAGACCAAGTAACTAATTACCTTCCACCTACAGTAATACCACTTAGCTGAAAGTGAGGTGGAGACCTAACAGAACAATGTGTGTGCATGTTTGTGTGTGTGTGTGTGTGTGCATGTATTTAATGTATATATATATCTATATATAGATATATATATATATATTTATCTCTATGGTACTTGTTTCCTAGCACGGCCACAATCGCGGGCATCGTGTGCCTTAACTTTAAGGCACACGATGCCCGCGATTTCCTTTGAAAAAAGCCCAACTCTGGTACATCGCGTCGGTCGTGTGCCTTAAGAAGGCACACGACGCGACCGATGCGATGCCCACGATTTCCCCATAGGCTTCAATGTTAAAATATTTTAACATTGAAGCCTATGCGCGTCCGACGCGATGCCCCCGATTTCTCCATAGGCTTCAATGTTAAAATATTTAACATTGAAGCCTATGCGATGGACCCGATTTGTCCATAGGCTTCAATGTTAAAATATTTTAACATTGAAACTGAGTCCATTTAACATAGCAAAAAATGGGAAAAGGCCCAATATGGGCCATTTCTCATTGGGTATGGCCCCGTCATGTGTGTAAAAAATAATGGCCCCCCATTGTGGACGCCACCCCGACGCGAACCCGAAGCGTGGCGAGCGCAGCGAGCCCGTGAGGGGCGGCGGTACGCGTCCTCCGACCTTTTCATTCCCCTACTATCCACGTCGGCGTGGAGTTGAGAATAGATTAGTGTTGCGAGCGCAGCGAGCCACCGAGCCCGAAGCGTGGCGAGCGCAGCGAGCCCCGCGAGGGGACGCGGATACCTTCACAGGTATCCGCGTCCCCTCGCGGGCTTCACAGCTGTCCGCGTCCCCTCGCGGGGCTCGCTGCGCTCGCCACGCTTCGGGCTCGGTGGCTCGCTGCGCTCGCCACACTAATCTATTCTCAACTCCACGCCGACGTGGATAGTAGGGGAATGGAAAGGTCGGAGGACGCGCACCGCCGCCCCTCGCGGGCTCGCTGCGCTCGCCACGCTTCGGGTTCGCGTCAATCGTGGGGGTGGCGGCCACAATGGGGGGCCATTATTTTTTACACACTTGACGGGGCCATACCCAATGAGAAATGGCCCATATTGGCCCTTTACCCATTTTTTACTATGTTCAATGGACTCAGTTTCAATGTTAAAATAATTTAACATTGAAGCCTATGGACACGATGGACCCGATTTCTCCATAGGCTTCAATGTTAAATTATTTTAACATTGAAGCCTATGGAGAAATCGGGTACATCGCGTCAGTCGCGTCGTGTGCGTTTTGGTATGCACCCGACGCGACCGACACGATTTTTTCCGATACGACCACCACGATAGAAATCGTTGTGGCCGTGCTAGGAAACAAGTACCATCTCTATATATATATATAGATAGATATATATATATATCTATCTATATATATAGATGCACATTTGTTAATCTAAAATGTTTATATCCATAAGAACTTTTACAGATCCTGCTAATGCTGTCCTATAATCTGGCTTTGCCCAGTCCCTGAATACTCATCTTTTCACACATCTGCACATAGTGGCAAAGAATGATGGAACTTCACAATTGCTGTCAGTATCATGATGATGCAGTTCAATGTGAATCAGGTCATCGGCCGCTTGTACTGCCTGCCCAATTCATTCATAAAGAAGGTGGCCCCAGATTTTGGGAGACTTGCTCGCTGTTCTGGGCTTACTTGAGCACCACCCGGTTTTTAGGAGTCTCATAGCTGTTTAGGTAGAGTAGGCAAGAATGTTAGGCTGTAGCAGGGGCATAATTCCCTGAGGCAATGGAAGCGCCAGCCACCAGGCTCCAAGCTCTGAAGGGGCAACTGCATGTATGAAGCAGCTGTGTGGTTCACAGAGGAATCCAAATATGACCGCTGCTCTGCACTTCATGCCACACCCAGGCAAACAACAGGTCATACATGCTTTGACCAGTGTGTATTGCTATATTCTATCCTAATCCTATATAATAAAAAGCTATAGCTGCTCCTCACCTCTACAGGGGGGGGATTAAAGTGTATTGCGCAACTGTGGCCACTAGATGGCACTCAAGGGAGCATATTATAATGAGTTGGCAACTAGTTAGTTATAAAGCACTTTTTAGATTGTGAATTTTCCAGGTCTGAATTCCCCTGTATTTATTCAGAAAGTCTGTGACAACGTGCCTAAACATTTAAGGATTTTCGCTTTCTGCTGGGAGACAGAGCTGCCTGGAAAGGTCAGCCAAATTCAGAAGAGAGTCCCTGCCCGCTGCTTTCTCCACCTAATGGAACTTCTGATTCAATGGGATGGTCGTCTACTTGTACCCAATTTGCACTCAATTACAAATGAGAGGTATAAATATGAGGTTGCTGGAGATAGATGAGGGAAAAGTGGAAAAATTCAGAAAAAATGTAGCACCCTCCCATGGAATGAATCCTCTCTAATAAAGAAGCAGACTTATTCCGCTGTATATATGAAATGTCCAGGATGGAACACTGACCTTGTCATTACTGAGATTTAAATTTTTAATGTGCTGAAATGACAGAAGCTAACTGCCGAATTCTCACAGCGGAGATTTCCAATTAGGACACAAAAAAGTTCGGCTATGATAAAAGTCCAAAGTTTCTGATCATTTGCTGTCGTTTTGATTCACTTTAATTCAATCTTCCGTTTTTTACAAAAAAAATGCATTTTCTTCTTCCCTTGACGCCATATAACATTTAGTGATTATATTGCCGACTGTAGAAAAAATACCCTAAATCTGTTCTAGGGCCTGACTGTCAGTTAAGGCCCCCATACACAGGGCCGGTGCAAGGCACCGGAGCGCCACAGGCGAGTCGGGGTGGGGGCGCCCCGGTGCCGGGGGAGGGGGGGTACCTGTCCTGCGGCGCTGTGTATTTAAAGCTGGCGGCGGTGGCAGAGAGGGGTCCCTGCAGTCAACGAGCGCTATCCGCCGGGCTATGCGGAAGCGCTTCTGTTGTGAAAACACTGGCCGCACGGCGCACGCTGATTGGCTGAATCTCAGCCAATCAGCGTGCGGACAGTGTTTTCACAACAGAAGCGCTTCCGCATAGCCCGGCGGATAGCGCTCGTTATTTCTTATTGACTGCAGGGACCCATCGCTGCCTCCGCCGCCAGCTTTAAATACACAGCGCCGCAGGACAGGTACCCCCGCTGCATGGGGGGCAAAATGCCGCCCTCCAGTGGCCGGCGCCCTAGGCAAATGCCTTGATTTGCCTAGTGGTGGCGCCGGCCCTGCCCATACACTAGTGCGAGGTATCACATGCGGTACCTCGCATGCGATACCCGGCGATCACACCCGACGGCTCCCGGGGGACAGGATCGCATAGGATACAATGTATCTCATGCGATCCTAGCCGGGCAAGCGAGCATGCGGCAAACATTCGAGGCAGCCAGTGAGATCTGCGAGGCCATAAGATAGGACAGTGCAGTATACAATGGGGGTATCCAACAGTAGCTTTATTTTGATATTTGCTCTAATTGAGCAACTTGGAAATGAAGCGATTATTGTGATCAAACCACCATACTGCAAGCACTACATCTGTTTACTGTAATTCGTTGCGCAGAGTCACAGTAAACAGCAGTTTATCAGTACTCCCTTTTTAATATGATCCTTTTCAGGCTGGTCAGTCTAGAGCAGATGTGGGCAATAAGCGGCCCTCCAGCTGTTGATGAGCTACACATCCCAGCATGCCCTGCACCAGTTTAAGCATGGCTGAATAGCAAAACTAAGGCAAGGCATGCTGGGATGTGTAGTTCATCAACAGCTGGAGGGCCGCTTATTGCCCACCACTGGTCTAGAGGGAATAATGATCTCCAGTTAGTGACTCTGGGTGTCGAGCAGTACAGGAAACACTTAGTAAGTATATAAATACTATATTTTTCAGATAACACAAATCGCTGCCATCCTTACTTCACTGCTAAATACATTTCTGCTTCTATGCTCCCTCTGACATGAAAACACTCCATTAAGTAGACATTGGCGAAATGCAGTTGGAGGAAAGCTTGGCGCACAGCAGCACTCACAGATGAAATGTGTCATTTGATGACACAGCTGTGTAGACGAGGTGACATTTGATTGATGCAGTCACAGCTTTTCAGTACATACAGGATTTCAGGGAGAGGGAAGAGGATGCGTAAGGCATGTGAGAGAATAGGGCCTTGTCTCTAATGGTGGTGACACTGTTTTGTGATCTTTCCTTCTCCTGATTGTACTCTTTGAAACCCCTGAAATAATTTATTCAATAGTCTTAAAAATGGAACCTTTTATAGCACTTCTGTAACAGCCTGTTTCAATTCATAGCTGGCTACACCAAAACTGTGATGTTATAATATTGCTAATCGCTTATTCATACCACCATATTTTAAGTTACTGTAAGCAGTGAATTCAGGTTTCTTTATGACGCTAGAGCATTATATCTAGAACTGCAGAATTCATCACTCTGGAACTTTGCAAACCCCTGGTGATGTGAAATAAAAAGCACAGTTTTCCAAAACACAACAACCTAAGCATTCTCTAGCCAACAGCCTCTGCGTCTTGGATGCAGTTACCCGACCATTTCACATGTAATCATAACAGTGTTTAGATATACATTAGCATCTCAAGTCGTAGAAATAAACTTTTATGTGTTCTAAGTACATTCACTTGAGCATATAACTACCTCACTGTTCTACAGTAGATTAAAAAATGTTAGCATTCTAGGTCTGTAGGTACACACACATACAATGTTTTTGGACCGACCGACCGATAATTATATAGGTGTGTATGCAGGAGTATTAGACGATAAATGTTTTAACACTGCTACAAACTGTCAGATCGGAAAGTTACATTTTATGAACTACTTAACATTTAAGATGCCTGAACTCCAAATCCATGGTATCATGTACACACCGAACTAAACATAGCTTAGTGCAGAGGTTCTCAAACTCGGTCCTCAATTGTACATTTATCTGAGCATTCTATAGGTCATACAGTTTAACCAGCTCAGTGTTAAAGAAATAGCTATCCCAGTATTATGGATACAACTGCCTATGTTATATTAAATGCAAATGACTTCTAGATATAAACACATCACTGTTGAGGACCTAAGCATTCTAGAGTTATCTCAGTATTACAGATATAACTTCCTGTGTTATACCCCTTTCACACACACCTCCGAACCAGGAAATTGATGGGTTTTTGATGCGTCGACCCGAGTTGAGGCGTGGTGTGAAAGCACCAAAGCTTATTGACCAACCCGCCAATTCTGCATAATGAGCGACCCGGGTTCAAGGTGAAAGCATTGGACCCGGGGAAATGATCCCGGGTCCGACCCAGCATTATGATCTAAAAGGGGTATCTCAGTGATATACAAATAACCATGATAGCATTCTAGCTACAACTATCGATACATTCTAGAGATACAGTACCCATAACCTATTAACAATGTAAGCAATACAATATTGTAATGTTGTAAAACTGATTAAAATTCAAAATGCAAGGGGAACGAAGGTGTGCATGAAATAAAGCAGAATATTTATTTGAAACTACATTTGTTTCATTTTAAATTCCTACAAGTACAAGGTCCGCCTGTGCAGTCATTACTGTACATAAACACACAGAGTGCAGCACAATATGTAGAGAGGCAATCAGGTTAGCAAAGACTGCTAAAGGACGCAAGTTTCAACCCAAGTGTATTAAAGTACATATATGCCAAGACCAATAAAGCATATAATAATTGGTTTCTAAAAGATACATTCAGAGAAATAACCTAGGAAGATAAAGGGAAACTTGATCTCTGAAATACGTTGGTTTTCTGTATTCAAAAGAAGGAAAAAGTACAAGGTTATGGGTATTGTAGAAATAGCCTATGCAACTTATTAAAAGCTACCTTCTTAACACAGGAGGTGGAGTGGTGACATCTAACAAGATTCACACAGGTAGAGCACCTTACCCAGGTGATAACCACCCATGTGTTCTGAAGCAGCTAATCTCAGTGATACACCACTAAGTTCATGGGTTTGAAACCCACCTTGGCCCATACTGTATTCTGTGTATCCCGATGATTGAGTGGGCTTCCTCAGTGTATCCCAGTTTCCTCACACAATTCAGTAATATACTGTTAGTTGTCTACTACAAGAATTAACCCTAGTGTGTGCTTGTAAATGGGCAGACTAGATGGGCCAAGTGATTCTTTGCTGTGTTTCTATTACTCTGAAATATACTATTGAAAATGATTTGGCAGAAAAGTATCAGTGCGGTAAAATTTTTACAAGAAAATAAATGTAAAACGTGATCTACTGTATGTAGCGCATCAAGTGTGATCATTTGGATTATGCAGCATAAATCAATACTGTTTAGTACAGGTTCATTATCTACTTCTCAATCTCGGTACTCGGGGCACACTAAGGGGTACATTTACTAAGATGGGATGTAACCATAGCAACCAGATTCCACTTCTTATTTATTTAGGACCTTCTAAAAGATAATAGAATCTGGTTGGTTACTCATAGCAACATTCCATCATCAAGAGAACTCCCATGATAGTAAATTTGCAACTAAAAGTCCAGGTTTTAGTGATATCCATGGTTGAGCACAGGTGACTTAGTTAATACCTCAGTTATTTTGATTTAACCATCAGTGCTTAAGCCTGCATATCACCAACACCTGCACTGCTAATGTGCGATAAGGACTGAGGTTGGAAATGCGTGGTCTAGTAGATAGGTACTAGGTAAAGAAAAAAGTATGAATGATATATGAGAAAGAGTTCTTGTATATGGAATATATTCAAATAGGAATAAAGTTATCTCTGGGTAGAACAGGGATAAATATATACGTTCTAGGCATTGTATCAATGACCTTATAAATGGCCCCTCGAAAATTAGGTATATAAATCTCTATTTTTGCTTATGGCACTAAGCTCTGTATTGTTAGTAATATCAGGCAGGGCAGAACCCTCCTTCAAATGGATTAATACAAAATTACAAACTGGCATGTGAATGGTAGATTCAATTTAATGTAAATCAGTTCAAACATATGCTCCTAAGCAATGTATATATGACTAGTTAGATTACATCTTCAATATAGCATGATGTTTTAGATATTATTATTATTATTATTTTATTCTTACAGCACCATGAGTTCTATATTGTTGCTCTAAGGGGCTAAAACAATCGACTCATTTTTATAAGTCATTTATACAGCAACAGGCAAGTTTACAGAAACATTTCTATAAGAAACATAGGAGAACCAAAGGGGGTTTAGAGTTGAAAACCTTGTTAAGAAAGGGTTTAACAAATCACAGCATTAAAAAGACTACAGTACATATCTTTCATTTGAAGAGTGACATAATATGTATATATTAATTCTGTATACCAGTGCAAATATAAGGAACAAAGAAGGTGTCATCAGTTCCAAATAGGAGAATGGACTAAAGAAAGCAAAGGAAGGGGTTCTCCTAGATAGGGGTTATTACACAGCAGGGTTTGGAAGGAAAAGTTTCCCCTGTGACCCTAAGTTGGTGACTTCTAGAACAATACAGTAGTTTATAAAAATGTTAAAGATTTTTTCCCCCAACCGTATTATTTACAATTGATGGTCCTTAGACCAATGCTCGAATGTCCTAGACCAGTGTTTCCCAAACCTTTTGGAATCACGGCACCCTGGAGTACCAGATTTTTTTTTTACGGCACCCCTAGTATTAAAGTTTCTGATTTAAAGTATTAAAGTTTCTGATTTAAAAAACATCAGGGAGGGACATAATTCACTTCTGTTCTTCCACCACAGTTTATGATTTGCATGGTTTTGCCTATTACAATGACAAAAAATAATCTGACTTGGTCTTGGTCCACCAACCTGGGGCACCCCCGCAAGGTTTCCAAGACACCCCAGGGTGCCACGGCACACAGTTTGGGAACCACTGTCCTAGAGTGTTCCTTATGCTTTCCTACCACGCTGATATCCTCCATAGTTATAATATTTACTCCAAATAGTATAAATCTTTGCAAGTTGAAGTAATGGTATAACATTTCGAAGGCATATAGTAACACTGAAAACTACCTGTATTGGTTCATTATCTACTGTATGTCCATCCTGCTCCACTGAAATTATTATTGAGATTACAGTCACTTGTGAATAGAGATGTCAATTAAACAGTCGGAACTCAGTTTTAGTCATCAAGTTCTAGGTGTTCCATCAACTGAAACTACAATTAGTCAACTTTTACATGGCAATATGGACCGCTATTGAATCACTGATGATTCACTCACCTCCCTTGCTAGTTAATCTGATTCAATACCTCCAGACGTGAATTAAATTAGCACTCAAACTTAAACACACGCTACATAGTAATGAGTGGGTTGATGAAAATAATAATTTGTTAAAAAATGGATCTTATTTTTTTTTTTTATATCCGTTACACATATGAGTCTAACAAAAGGAATTTTTAAGTATGTGTGAAACTGAAACCTGGGACAGTATTTTATGCTAGTTATACTGAGCAGTACAGCATTTTTAAATGCATTAACATGACTGACAGAGACCTGAAACCTGCCTATGCGTAAAGTCAAAGCAGATTATGCGAGTGTCTTGCTAAATTTATGAGCTATTCTCAGTGCCAACAATATGCAGAATGAGCATCCGTAAGGGAGCCCATTAAAATATGCATTAGATGTATGTATTATGTGACCTAAAAACTCCGACCTATAAATTAAAAAATACAAATGTTAGCATGCATACAAAATGCATTAATTTAATAGGCAGCTATATCATATTTCTACATTTAAATAATATAGGTTATCGGCTAAAAAAAATTGCTGTAATATTTCTTTTTGACCCTGTTTTACTCCATTTTATTTTAATTTATAAAGAAAGATTTTTGAAAGAAATGTTGTCCCATTGGGCCATTTCAAATGAGTATTTCTTACCTATTTAGGCAATTTAAAAAACTAATTCTGACTGTAAAGTGTTTCATATGTGATTTGATTATCTCTGAAAAAGCCACAACTAGCTGATAACACACTTTAGAACCGTTTTACTTGTATCTACCAGATATTTGAATTCAACAAGCAAATATCACATATAAGTGAATAATAAGCTAAATTCATAGACATATATTTTGATTCAGAACCAATTTCTAGATTCTAGATTTCTAGATCAGTTGCTATTTTGAAGAATTTTTTTTATGTAAATAGGATATTATCCTGTTTATATAGGTCATATTGTATAGAGTTCTGCCCTGCGCTATTTCATCTTATGTGGGGTCCACTTTTAATTATACTGCTAACTGAATGAAAATGCATTCTTGTGTGAATGTACACATGCTACGTATAGCAAGATACGTTTGGTTAACAGTTCTTGCAGATGTGGAATTTGCATTTCCATTTGCTGTTTCGGTAAAACATAAGAAAATAATATCTTACTTTGCCTTTGTTCCCCATCAAACCTCAGAGAAATGGTACTACTGTATGAGTGGATGCTGTTGTAGGTTCTACTGTATTTTTCTAGGTGTAATTGATCACTGACAAAGAGCAGGGTTCTTATAGTGTTCACCTCTGACTTGTTCAATAGCAAACAGATCTATTACCCTTGAGATTATCTGATGAAGACCTTGATCTTGTTGAAACAAATTGGACATCTCATGGGATATGTCAATAAAAGCTCAGCATCTCAGGAGAGTCCTTTGCACAGCTATATAATTCAACTGAGATTGGGGCAACAATAGAACTTGTTATTTTGTGTAGTTTCAAAGGATAACATGCATTTTATAAACATTTGAATTGATTTTTGATTGGCTCTCAGACATCTATGGATGTTGGCTATAGCAGAAACCCTACTACTGGTTTACCATGTTGTGTAGGTGGCATGCTAATGCAAATTGCATAAAGATACCATACATGAGTAAGGAAACTTTGCTCTGTCACTGCTGGGAAGTAAACAAATAGGGGCATGTCACAAACAGTATAGTTCCCAAAAGTTTTCAGTAATAAACATCACTGCAAGCTCTTGATCACAGAGTAACACCTGTCTACAGCAGTGATGGCTAACCTCGACACTCTAGCTGTTATTGAACTACACATCCCAGCATGCCCTGCTACAGTTTTACTATTTGGCCATGCTAAAACTGGTTCAGGGCATGCTGGGATGTGTATCTCAACAATAGCTGGAGTGTCAAGGTTAGCCATTACTGGTCTACAGTTAGGAGGCAAAACACCTAATATATATTACCACAAATATTGCGTAAACTAACTATTCCGATTGTTCACTGTAGTGCAAAGCACCATAAAATACAAACAACAACGTATATATTATGAAGTTATAACCCAGGCCTTCCAAAAGTAAATGATCGAACCCTATAGTATAGAACGTAAACAAGCAACACTGTAAAACGAGATGCTGGTGCTTCTTGTGATTTGCCACCAATGATTAACACAAATATCTGGTCAATCTTTTTAAACTTTCAATGTTCCTAATATTGCATTTTTGTCTGTACTATAATATTCCCATATAAATACAAGGCTGTTGACATTATAAGATTATTTTGTAATACAGTCTATATTGCTTGTCAC
Organism: Crinia signifera; assembly: GCF_055691185.1. Taxonomy (NCBI): domain Eukaryota; kingdom Metazoa; phylum Chordata; class Amphibia; order Anura; family Myobatrachidae; genus Crinia; species Crinia signifera. Next base: position 414,592,182 of record NC_139217.1, on the reverse strand, counting down.
CTCTAGAACTACTATAAAATGAAGTGTGCTTATATTACAGTCCTATTGTACGTGCAATGAGGTCACAAACGTTCCCACTTACCATAAATCATCAGTATGAGCAAACCTTATGAACAATTCACTCAAAAATTACCTGTGTAACGAAATTTGTGAGTGTACCGTTGCTGGCCTGTGAAAACACGCATGACTGATCATGCATGTACTTAGGTTTCAACTAATGACAAGCACAAAACGATGCAAAGGAGAAAGGTTCAATACAAGCAGCCCCTAAAATGACTATACTTTATACTGTACCATATGCATCATTGATTACTGATGGAACAGCTAAAGCAAAACAAGGAATTTGTTTTTTTGTATTATATACTGTACAGTAAGTTTGTGTTCATGTTGTAGACTAAAGGTGGCCATACATCTACAGATCGATTATCAGATTGGGCTGGTTGGAATAAAAACCTGGTAATGGATGAGAGTAAATGACAGTTAACCATTTGCTTGAAATGCTGGAAAACTGCCAAAAACTGTCATTCAGATATTACCAGGTGTTTGTTCCGAACAGCCCAATCTGACAATCGATCTGTAGATGTATGGCCACCTTAACATTATGCCACCTATGATATATGGTAGTGAAGTTAACCCTTTGAGTGCCAAGTGAATTTGTCAAAATAGGTTTAAAAACTGCCAAAGCAAACATTTGTATTCGTCATAATGACCTGTAATGTTTACAGTATATAGGAAATCGAATCTATTTTTACGCAAAAAAAAATAATAATAATTTGAATTGATATAACAAATGTGAGCAACGCTGGTATTTTCAGCGGATATTTTGCGCATCTCTCAGAGAGCTGTTGGCACTCAAATGGTTAAGATACTGTAAACTGCTCCTTATTGGCAATATATTTTATTTATTTATTTATTTACAGTTTCTTATATAGCGCAGCAGATTCCGTTGCGCTTTACAATAGTAGACAGTGATAAAACAAACTGGGTAACAACGGACAGACTTGGGGGTTAGAGGGCCCTGCTGCAAGCTTACAATCTATATAAGTGCTTATTTCAAAAGAGTTTATGGGTATATGACAACATTGTTGTGCATTATTATACTACTGTATCTTGCATAAATGCGAAGTTTCTTAAGTCTACCAGTTTGCTTTATCAGAAATTTCTGTTGTGGGCTTATAAACGCATATTTAGCGTTTTTTTTTTTTTTTTAACTAATAGATATGAACACGTGCTTCCCCGAATGAAAACTGCAAGAGTTAACCCACATCCTGACTCTCTAACAACACTGATTTGTCACTTTGAAACAAATTATTATTATTATTTGTATTATTATAGTATATTTTCTTTCCTTTATAAATGGATTGTTAATTCCAAGGCAGATGTTACCTTTAAAAAGTCGGCTGGAAACGCATTGCTGGTTACAATGCATCACAATGCCAAACAAACACCCACTACATCAGTCAATACAAAACATATACAGAATAACACAATAAAGCCTAACTGTGCCATTATAATAGACTTAAAAGAAATAAATGCATACCCTGTAGAATACCGTTAATGCATTATTATTATTATTTGCATACTGTAGTCACAGAGGCGTATATGTTCTCTATATAACTATAGTGAAAGAGAGGTTCTAAACGTGAGATATTGTTAAAAAAATAATAATTAAGTGACCCATGAAAAGATACAGTACTGTAGCAGGCGGCAATGAGAAAGGTGCAGATGAGTTACATGGAGAGAAAGAGGGTTGGTCTTTAAAAACTTTTAAAACTCCATACTACAAAACTGTACGAAAAAGGCCATAAAACAATCATAATCAGACATAAACTTTAATGCATCGGTAATTTTTGACATGTTTTTGTATTAAAAATCTAATTCAATTTCAGAAATTAACCCTTTTTATGCAATAGCAATTGTATCGAAATAATAATTTGTAATGGTTAATTTGCAAGATGTCAAAATGTGCTTTGCCTATTGGTGGTTGTGTTGATCTGGTTGGCTGATAATGACTTATATTTGGTTGTAAACACAGAGCTTGTAAGATTATTTTTTAACAACTCTGCAGTGTGTGTGTGTGTGTGTGTGTGTGTGTTTGTGTGTGTAAAAAATATTAAAAGGGATTTATGTCCAAATCTGTCCGAATATCCTGATCACCCTACCCACATTAACCCTAGATTGTTTCCATTTAGCAGCAAATTTACAGGCTATAGTAAAATGTATCAATATCTACATTTATAGCTGTCAACTTGGAATAAATGTGAAATTTAAAATAATGTACTTATTTGTGAGTACTGTCTTTGGCGACACACTATATGCATTATAATCATATAGTCGTAAAAAAAAGATTTTTGATTATTTTATTTTTTTATTTTTAATTATAACATATATTGGTTCTGTCTAGCTTTCTACTGCAGGAAACCCATAGTAATCCCACCATAAAAATGGAAATGTCATAATGTCATAAAAGGTAGAATTCTAAAGTTTTGAAACCTGTTCTAAAAAAACCTATAGTGCGAAGATAAAGTGAATGTTATTGCCAGAAGAATGTAACATATGCGGATTAATTAAACACATACATTGATGTATTAAAATGTAGCAGTTTAGTTGGAAATTGTTCAATATTTGACTACATAATTACTGTTCATTTATTTATTTTTTTCATTTTGGCAAGACTTGCATTAAACCATGACTAAACAGGGATAAGGCTTCCTTAGGCTATAATCAAATAACCAAGAAGTGTGCATCGCATGTGGAAGAACTATTAGATGTTATCTGTGGTCGATCAGAGTGACAAGCGAACTGCTTAATCCTTCTTTTATCCGACACACAACACTGATACTCCTGTTCACTCTACTTGAGGAACAACAAAGTTGATTTGATTTAATAGAAATGACAGATTCAACTAAACGGCCTAAGACTATGGCACTCCTGCCCCAAAAAGTGCAGTTAGATGAATGTCACCCTGCAGAGACACTAAACCTTAATCACCTGACCTATAGCACTGTTCATACCCGCTTGGCTGAACAGTATACCCTGGTACAATAGGAATTACAATCCATTAAATGTAAACACACACATATACATATGTTCTATATAAACGCGTACTTATATACTTACTTTATGAAGTCTAATCAACCGTGGTGGCCAGTTATAACACTGCACCCACTATTGAAAATAATCATAGGCTATCACCTATAAATCCCAAAGGCAAAGATCCCACCCTTGCTAAACAAACTAGTCCCTTTAAAATGATCTTTTATTTGAATTATTATTATTTGTTGCATGAAACCAGTAGTATCTTTACTTTCCACTTCATGGCTTTACAATTATGATGTTAAACAAGACAGACTATTAAGAGTTAAACAGCAGAGATAAAGGTAATCTTAAGAAACATCCTTTATCTATATATTAAGCTAGTGCAACTAAAATAACATTAACTAAACGGATATCTATCTAATAATCATGTTAATAAAGTTAACGGGAAACAAAGAGATGTTCTCCCCACATAAACATTCTTTTTGCTCGTCATTGATTATGAGAAAGACGTTTACACAATTACTTGTTAATAAACTGCCAATTAGGTTCCACTTACAAAGCAAAGCACTTCAACATGGTACAATATTATTGAAAAAGAAATGTTATATTTTCTGTAGTATGAACTGGCGGGTGCCTTATGTACTGTATATTTAAACTTCCAAAACTGATTCACTAGCCTATGTCTACCATCAAATTCAATCTGAGACTTTTAGTTCAACCTTATAAACGGACCACCATCTTTCTAGTTATAGATTAAGGTGATAGTATACGTTCTAAAGTTACCGGGAAATGTTATTTAATGCTAATTGTTCCTGTTATTCATTTACAATAGTTTCTTATAACCTTAAAATAGAAAAGTGCACTAGTTCCCTATAGATATCAGATTAATAACTATTATATATATGTGAACTGTGGCCTGTAACGTATAGGGGGAATGTTTTGGTATTGCCATCACATTTGAATCTTTTCGATGTTTTATGCTTCCATGCTGATTACTGTGTGCATATTACAATGACACCAGATGTGTGAGGAAAACAAGAATACTGATGTAAAGGCCAAAATCCTAATCGATTTTTCCATAGTGAATGCCGCACATTCCTGCTTTTCAGCATAGCAAAAAAACATAAGTGCATAATGTGACTGGTGTGCGTGTGATGTGGTTGATCACAGGTGGTTATAGTGTCGCAGGCTGCCAAGATGTTAGGGATTATACTTATTATGTTCTATATAAACATCTTAAGCCAGTAACCACAATAGGCATCCTACTATTACAAAAGTTTTTTTTAGTTAAGTCATTATAACTCTGGATCATGGAACAGACTGGTAGCGACCAAAACAAAACAAAATACCATTCTGCAGAAAGTTACAGCGGTTCTTATACAAAATGCACAAATCTTTATTGAACTGTAGCAGAGACTGATGTTGTATCTCTTATGGAAACAGCTTAGCAACAACCAGTGTCCAGGTGAACATACTGTACCCCCCCCCCCCCCAGTATGTTGTGTGTGATCCTTGCCCCCTCCCCAACAAATTAACCATCTCCTTCCTTAAAAAGTGTAGTAAAACATAACATGTTGCTTCAAGCATATAAATCATTCAAAGTTTGGTTTCACTATCATCATTATTTATTATTTAACAACTGTGGTGTTTTAAGGTTAAGAATGAGGTTAATACTTGCAGGAATTGAGAGTACAAGCTGTGGTTCTGCTGATTGCAATTTCCCTGCCTAATTAAAATAGTATAATGCGCTTCGGATGAAACCTTGCAATAAATAGCAGTGGTCCCTGTGACAATAACCCTATATCATGGGGTGTATTTATTAAGAGCAATACTTGACCTTTTGGTGACATGTAAGCAGGCACAATATACAGAACTAATGTCAGGTTTTGGTGGTAATATGTATCTATTATTGTATGTTCATAATAAAGCAGGCAAATGACAGACAGTGCTCACATCCTGTAGGAAGTGTGTGTTATTGCTACAAAATACTTATGCAACCTGATCTGGGTTTGGAAAATGATAAAACTGGATACATGTGGAACAAGGTCATGCTGTAACTGTCTGGGAAGAGTCCTATCAGGACTGCTTGTTCTCAGGATACAGTATACAGTATGTCAGTGCTGTGCACTCTGGGCAGATGGGAATGGCACAGCTGCCTGGGACAGTATACTCTATGCCAGTGCTGTGCGAGATGGGAAAGGTTCAGCTGCCTGGGACAGTATACTCTATGTCAGTGCTGTGCATTTGGGCAGATTGGAATGGCACAGCTGCCTGGGACAGTATACTCTATCAGTGATGTGTACTCTGGATAGATGGGGAAGGCAGAGCTGCCTGGGACAGTGTACTCCAAGACAGTGCTGTGCACTCTGGGCAGATGGGGAAGGCACAGCTGCCTCGGACAGTGTACTCTATATCAGTGCTATGCACTCTGAGCAGATGGGAAGTGCACAGCTGCCTGGGACAGTATACTCTATAGGACTGCAGTGCACTCTGGACAGATAGGGAAGGCAGAGCTGTCTGGGACAGTATACTCTATGTCACTGCTGTGCACTCTGGGGAGATAGGGAAGGCAGAGCTGCTTGGGACAGTATACTCTATGTCAGTGCTGTGCACTGTGGGCAGACAGGGAAGGCAGAGCTGTTTGGGACAGTATACTCTGTCAGTGCTGTGCACTGTGGGCAGATGGGGAAGGCAGAGCTGCCTGGGACAGTATACTCTATCAGTGCTGTGCACTGTGGGCAGATAGGGAAGGCAGAGCTGCTTGGGACAGTATACTCTATGTCAGTGCTGTGCACTGTGGGCAGATGGGGAAGGCACAGCTGCCTGGGACAGTCCCAGAAGTGCCCGAACTTTGCAATGAGAAGCTGTCACTGTGCTGGGGGCCATACCAATTCCGATAAGTGAGATGGAAGCCGGCACTTCAGCAAGGGAGAATGATGATGCATCTACGTTTGCAAATGACATCTCCAACCTATAGGCTGCTAGAAAACTGTACTCACATGAGGCATCTGCTGCTGTGACTAGTCCTTCAGATGTTCTCTTCTCATTGGGATAATAGCAGGAAGGAAATGAGATCTAGATGTGGGCTCTTCTTACTTCTGCTGCCCGAGTCCTGCTGGAGGTCACTGTGCAGCAGCAGCAGCAGCAGCTCTGGAGCACCAACTCAATCCAACAGTGGGCAGAGGGTGTCTGGGCACAGTCAGGGCAGGGGCTCTGTCTCTGCTGCCAGGATGGGAGAAAGTAAGCGGAGGAGTCGTCCTGTAAGCGTCCAGGAAGGAAGTGACAGGAGACGAATGGGGAAAAGGGAGATCTGAGCCTTTGTAGCATGGAGAGGAGGAAAAGGCAGTGGATTTAAAACTGAGTGCCGGGAGAGGTGTCGTTTTCTTACCTCCTCCTCTGCTTCTCCCCCTCTCTGTCTTTCTTCCTCTCCCTCCCTCTCTCTCTCTCCCTCTCTCGCTTCTTTCCTCCCCTGTGCACTCCCCCTCTTTCTGCACTCCCTTCTTTCTTTCTTCCTCTGGATAGATAGCTTCCTATTTTTATCTCCACACTACCTTCCCATTTCTTTCCCCTCACCCCTCTGTTTCCTGTTACATTGCCTTTTTAATCAGTATATGTCTGCTAATTTCTCTTCTCTCTGCCCCTCTTGTAGTCTATGCCACCGGCTGCTGCATACTTACCAGTGACTTATAGTGCAGTAATAATAATAATATTAATAAGTACTTTCCCTCTTGGTAATAGAGAAGTGTGGTAGCAGCAGCAGCCTGAGCATTTTATTAAAACAAACATATACAGCTCCTCAACCTCCAGCCTCAAGTAGATTGATAAATTACTCCGCTCCACTACTTTAATTATGTATATGGTATGCAGAATAAATCACCCAACTGCAGCACCTCAATCAAGCACTTTTAAATGATAATTGCGTCTGGGTGAATCAATCTTTTCATTTCTGACATTTTGCTAATTTTAGTTTTGCAGTGTTAATGCTATGCCAGGAAGAGTCCTAATGACAATCCCGCTCCTCACACAATTACTTCCCAGGCTAAGGAGCTGTCCTGCTAGTACCTGGGATCCACACTGGCAGCGCCGGGATCCACACTGGCAGCACTCACAAGCATGTGCCTGTCCCTTGTCTATGCCCTGTAGTCACTAAAGCTGAGTTTTCTAAACTTATTTTGCAGGCAAAATAAAATATAGTTGTAATGTTTTATTATATAAGTATGTCATAGGGGTACTTTTTATGTAAAGGCAGTAAGAAATGGGCCTGTGTATAGCTTTTCTATATTTAAGCAGGTGTACAGAACTGGTGTACCAACGATGCGATGTGCCCCCCCCCCCTTAGAATAACTGAATGATGGAACATGGCATTAACTGATTTTGACAGATGCAATAAAAATATTCATACACCCCAAACTTTAAAAGTCCGTGTTCTTTTGATCTCATGATTAATTGCATTACCGCCTATTAAGAGTTTTCCGAGACATTCATTCCAACAGTCCAAATTTTGGTTGGAAAGTCCTGAATTCAAGAGACTTCCATCATCCCATAAGCATGATGTCCCTCCTGATTTGCAATGGTTTGGAAGATTTTCCCATAGAATCCCTGATATGGGATATGACCGAACCTACCATGAAGGGGGATTTATTTTTGCCCTTTATGACATATGTGGTCAATACCCCGGTGTGTCATAGCCATGCCTGTTTTACCATTGCCCAATACTGGAAATGATGTGCCTGCGCTGCTGTAGGCTGCTATTTTTCCCAGGTGCTGGGCATCTTAGCAATATATTGAGCTAGAAACTAGCACAGCTTTAAATGAATTCTGAAGATTAAGAGCATTATCACCAAATGTACAATTGGTATGTGCAAAGTGGGTCCAATTCAAAAGGATAGAGACTTTGATGTTTTTCTGGCATCATTTGGAGAAAGAAAAATATTGCTTGCATACATGGAACACCTACCTAAATATACCGCCTCTCAGGACCATATTAGCATAAGAGCACACTGGCCCGGATGATGGGGGGATGATGTTGGGTTGACCAGGACCCAACAATTTTAGGGGACTTCGGGCAGGGGTGGGCTGGTGCCTACAGAACTTCTTTGGAGGCAGGTATAGAATGCTGCCTGGGCCGCTCTGATTACCTACTGCAGTCTGGGAGGTAGGTAGAGAATTACCTACCTACCAGACTGCAGCTATACAACGAATGGCTGTCAGCATGCTGATTGGTCAATGGATGGAGCTGTCCACCAATCAGAGTGCCTATAGACATTCACTGTATGGAAACATCTGCAGGACTGCAGGAGGGGCAAGTTATGATTTTTTTTTTAAACGCATTTAATACATTTATGAATGAATGAGTAAATGGATGGGGAGTGGCAGGAGTGCATTGCTTTGCCATGGGCTTACAGTGTTGGTAACACATCCCTGCCCTATCAGCTCATTTAAATGGTCCTATTGTGCAATCAAAATGTATACACTGCGCACCTGGGATGCATGGTCTGCTTACTACATCGTCCAAATCTGGCATCGACACTGACATTTGACACAGAATCAGGCACACACATGTGCTTAATCTGCACTTAACTGCCCCAAGCTGCTCAGCTCTGCAGATGATTGGCCCGCACGTACATGCATGCACTGTACAAATGGTACTGTTACAACTGGCAAAGCATTATTCTCACAGTGGGCCAGATGCACTAAGCTTCAAAAGTGAAAAAATGGAGGGTGATAAATAACCAACCAATCAGCTCCTGCCTGACATTTTGGCAGGTAGGAGCTGATTGGCTGGCTGTTTATCACTCTCCATTTGATCACTTTTGAAGCTTAGTGCATCTGGCCCTATATGTCTGTTAATGAGCTCTCTTGTTAAGAAAGACAAACATTTGTTCAATAGACTGTTAGGCGGCTATTAAAAATAAGATTGATTTTGTGAAGGAGACGTATGAAGACTTTCAGAGCACAAGTTGTAGTAATGTATTTTACAGTTTGTTTAGCTTTTTCCAAGCTGGCATTTTTTTCAGCAAGTCTAATATGCCTCTAGCAAATCACATAAACAATTCTTCCCCATAGAGTTGTACAGGATTTAGTACAAGAGGACTCCTAAATCTATGTATTTGCTTCCCCCTTTAAAAAAAATAAAGAAAAATTTAATATATATATATATATATATATATATATATATATATATATATATATTACAGCTTGTTGTTTTTGGCTTGAGAAAGGGGCGCAGCCCCGAAATGTTGCCTGTATGCACCAATAAACCTACTTTGGTTTTTTTCACCACCACCTGAGTGCCGCCCGTCTCTGCTTCCTATATATATCCCCAAATGATGGGCGTCACTCCGGGGCTTGTGAATAAACAGTGAAATTTATTTGTTCTCCACGGTCTACGCCGTTTCGGGCCTCAGCCCTTCATCAGGACCAGAAAACATAACAAAGTGCAAAAACTTGTTGTGTTTTCTGGTCCTGATGAAGGGCTGAGGCCCGAAACGGCGTAGACCATGGAGAACAAATAAATGTCACTGTTTATTCACAAGCCCCGGAGTGACGCCCATCATTTGGAGATACATATTGGTGGATTCAGCGCCACGAGGGAAGGAACCCGGGCACATCAGTAATAAGAAGCGGGGAGTGCCAGACACACAGGAGGTATATATATATATAAATATATATATATATATATATATATTCCAATAGTAATAATGGCACTCACCAGGGCTTCAATTCCAGCAAGGGGTTTTAATCCATACAGCAGGAAAAGCTTTTTACAGGCATAAAGTCTGGTCGACGTTTAATCATGACCGCCTCGTTCAAAGACACACCACCCGACGCGTTTCGTCCCTCAGGACTTCATCAGGGGCAATGAATAAATCTCTAGAGGTACTAGATCCTCTGGTAGAAGTGGAGGTTAAAGATCCCTTAAAGTCAAAAAAGTTTTTGGTACTGTAGTCTTAAGTGCGACAGGTATTTTCTGGGCTGCCGATTTTACAATGATGCACGCAAAACTCCAACAAGGTGGTGATAGGTCATGATTCACTTTTGACACTAGTAAATTGGCTGTAAACCACTTCTGTCTCCAATACAATTCAAATGGGAAACCGCTGTGTAGCACAGGTCCTCAGAGAGCTGTTGATTTTAAAATAACTTTTATGGAAATTTTATGGAAATTGATGCCGTTTAATTATGCATCAATATTAGGATCCTCATGAGGTCCACCTATTCTTACCTTTATCAGAAGGTGACAAACCTGTAGTGAATTCTTATATCCACTGTACAACATCTTACGGAAAGTTACCCCTGAAGAAGTCGTTATGACGAAACGCATTGGGTGTTTTCCTTGTCATATGGAACTGAATGATTTACTTCAAACAGATGAAAATGTTTTTTTTTATTGTTTTATACGAATTTATATGAAATTGTCAAATTGTCATTTGTCTGTAATTATTACAGGTTTTTTTTATATCTGGTGGTGGAGCTATACAACAGTGGCGCACTCTGTTTCTGCTTTCTATCCATTTCTATTCTTCCCCTACTAAAAGGGGGGACAAATTGAGTTGCTGCCCAAACGTCATCCAGCGTATTGAAAGGGTACCCCATATATATATATATATATATATATATATATATATATATATATATATATATATATATAAAATACATTTTATTTTATTTTACTCTATGACCAAAATGTTTTGTGACTGTAGCGGATACGCCCCCTTTTTGTCAATTGGCAGGCGGGACATTGACTCCCATCTGCCGATTTGTTAAAGACCAAACTAAACAATACAATACAGTGGGAACTGTCCATACCTTGTGACAGTGTGGTAGTTGGTAACTAGTATTAGTGATGTCGAATAGAGCAAGTCCTCCTGGATTAAAGTGTATAGAGCTTGGTGAATTACAATTATTTTCCAATTGTTTAGTAGTGTAACTCTAAAGGTACCCATACACGGTCCATTAAACGGATCCGTTTGGGTCTTAATTAGCATGCATCGTATCGGATCGCATGCCTAGTGCATGCCTAGTGCATGCAATGCGATCCGATACGATGTTTAGCTAGTACAAAAAGTATGTGCAGCACATACTTTTTGTACCGTACTATGTGATGCGCGGGAGCGCGCATCGCATAGTACAAAACGGACGGTCCGGGAACGGACCGTCTATGGGTACCTTAACTGTAACACATTTGTTTTCTATAAGCATTGTAACCTGTTTGTGGTTGCTTGTGGATTATTTAATATTTGTTGTTATTCACATTACAGGAGAGTCGGTATAGAAATGACATTTTGCTTACTGGGATGTATGGAAAATTGGAGATAACTGCCTGGACATCACCAGGCCCATCCAGTAGTGAGCGGTGTCTTCCCAGCCTGTGAGCTGTTTGAAGACAGGAAGCAGAAATTGGGGAAGATAAGTGAGGGTTGTTACAGCAGTTATGCTCCTATGCAGATAAACAGCTTCCTTAGAAAAGCAGTTCTGGTGTTTAGATAAAGAGAGGCTAGACTAATGTAACTGGTCTAACGCTACTATATCATTATCGTAACTAGATCTGATTATAAGGCATTTGTTTGTTCCACTTTTCCAAAGCATCATTTCCACCACCAACTTTGTTTAAAGATTGTCATTATTTCCAAGTGATAACTGCTGAATCCCCCAGAGTCCATGCTGGATGCAGACGGAGACCAACCCATACAATGAGTAGGTGTTATTGTGCTAATTATTTGGAATTAAATATTTTGCACATATATTTATGAAATTCTCAATATCAAACATGTGTTATTAGTCTATATAATCATATCACATTTAAATTTACAATTTCATTTATTTGCAAAAGTTCTGTTAACGAGGTCATTTTTTCACTGTTGGCTGTATAGTTTGCATACCAGTAAGGTACTAATGTTGCTAAAGGGAGTGTTCAGCTCCAACTAAATGTCTTAAGGTGCCCACCCACTAGAAAGATCTGCGATCATAAGATGTGCGCATAAATTAGCCTTCAAATCTTTTGTCTGTCCTGGACAAAAGATTTCAGGCAAGCGCACATCTTTACCAAAGATTTTTCTTAAGGTGCCCATACACTGCCTGCGATGTCTTGCAGCAGTGTACGGACACCCGATACCCTGCGAGCCGCCGGGACCATTCTGATGGATCGCATGCTTCCCTGCTTCCCGTCCGCCTCGCCACCTGGAGGAAAAAATGGTCGGACGGCCTGCCAGAAATCGGCCAACCGGCCAAAAAATCGTTCTAGTGTGTGGGCACCTTTAGAACGTTTTATCAACCCCCCCCCCCCCCCCACACACACACACAAACCCACATTTTCATATGAATGACCTGTTATACAGCAGTATAGAGAGAAAATCCCTTAGTAGAATCGGGTTACAAGAACACCAATAATTACATACAATTATATAACACCTTTGAATCTTTAAAACTTGTTCCTCTTAAATAATTTTAATCTGGAAACCTGAGCAAGGAACAAGTGGATGCTAGTACTGACTGATTGTCTCAGACAGCAGTGATACATGGAGTGTGGTAAACTGACATATTAGTAAGTAGGGTGGCCTATACCGGGATCGTCGGGATCCCGGGATTTGGCTCCAAAATGTCCATGATTTCAATCCCAGGATTGGTTATTCCAATCCTGAGATTTCGGGACACAGTCTAATGCCGGGCTGCCCGGCTGTTCTTGACCTGGCGTCCGGCCTGTGCGGTTTTCTTTTAGGGATGCCAATCCGGGAATACCGGGATTGAGAATTTTTCAATCCCGATTCCCTGGATTGAAAAAATGCCCCGGGATTGGCACCCCTATTATTAAGTAAGGAAAACCTTTTTATTTCCAGTGACAATACTGCCAAACACTGCCCCTACTGGCCAAAGGTATTATGAAATGTTAAATAGTGTTTCAGTTTACAAAGTGCATGATCCTGCCACTGATCGCATACAAACTGATATTTTTTAACAGCGTATGCATGAATATTTAAGCAAAGGTTAACTCTTGTGATAAGAGTTGTCCTTTGCAGTGTGGGACACATGCACCACAAAATACCCTAGGAGGAATCAGATTGGATCCCTCTCAATGCAAATGTGAAAAGAATTCCATTAGCTTCTATTAAACAACATCATCTACAGATGCCTTTACCTTTCAGGTCCAAGCTCCAGAATGTACTGCGTTCTGGAGCTGGGTGCACAGGAGGTGTGGCTATTAAGTACCAGATGTATCAAGCTTTAAAAAGTAATACAATGAAAAATGATAAACAACCAGCCAATTATCTTTTAACTGCCATGTCACTGGCTGGGTTTGCATAATGACAGGTAGGAGCTGATTGGCTGGCTGTTTATCACTCTCCACTTTACCACTTTTTGAAGCTTGATACATCTTCCCCTAAATAACAAGACTGCACTTGTAAAAAAAGAAACCAAACTGTATGAGGTAAAAGGGAGTTGGAAAACATTGAACATGGACTATCCCAAAATGGATTTGCAGCCCCCCCCCCCCACTCCTCGCCCCTCCCCCGCCCCCAGCACAAGTAGTTTACTGTCACAAAGTGTTCTAAAAAAATGTGGGTACTTCTTTACTTTCACGGCGCCACTAGATAGGATATCGCGGTCATCGCGGGCATTGAATGCACTAAAAAATCGGGTGCGACGCGACCGACGCGATGCCCGCGATTTCCCATAGGGACCAATGTTAAATTTCTCAATTGACCCGATTTTTCTGTTTAATGCCTCAATTGACACGATTTTTCCATAGGAATCAATGTTAAATGGCCCACAGAGGCCAAATAGCCACCCTGAAGTGTGAAATGGCCCCCACAATTGTTAACGCCACCCCACGATCAACGTGAACCCGAAGCGTGGCGAGCGCAGCGAGCCCGCGAGGGGCGGCGGTACGCGTCCTACGACCTTTTCATACCCCCACTATCCACGTCGGCGTGGAGTTGAGAATAGAATAGTGTGGCGAGCGCAGCGAGCCACCGAGCCCAAAGCGTGGCGAGCGCAGCGAGCCCCGCGAGGGGACGCGGATACCTGTGAAGCCCGCGAAGGGACGCGTTTACCTGTGAAGGTATCCGCGTCCCCTCGCGGGGCTCGCTGCGCTCGCCACGCTTCGGGCTCGGTGGCTCGCTGCGCTCGCCACACTATTCTATTCTCAACTCCACGCCGATGTGGATAGTGGGGGTATGAAAAGGTCGTAGGACGCGTACCGCCGCCCCTCGCAGGCTCGCTGCGCTCGCCACGCTTCGGGTTCACGTTGATCGTGGGGTGGCGTTAACAATTGTGGGGGCCATTTCACACTTGAGGGTGCCTATTTGGCCTCTGTGGGCCATTTAACATTGTTTCCTATGGAAAAATCGTGTCAATTGAGGCATTGAACAGTAAAATCGGGTCACTTGAGAAATTTAACATTGTTCCCTATGGGAAATCGCGGGCATCGCGTCGCACCCGATTTTTAGTGCATTCAATGGCCGCGATGCCCGCGATTTCTAGTGGCGCCGTGAAAGTAAAGAAGTACCAAAATGTGTTTTTGCCATGCGTCGTAAAATGCTTAGTTCAAAAGTAAAGCAATGTGTTAACTTCAGATTTATAGTTTAATGTTTCCATATGCTAACTGTGCATATGCAGAGGTGGATTTTCCACAAGGCACCCTAGGGGTCTGTGTAGTGCCTAGCAGGTCCCAAGGGGCCCCATAAATATGGCCATCCAAAACATTCCCAGAGGAGAGCTGTGACTACCGTGTGATGTCATGACATCAAATTGATCTACCCACACTACCAAAGTCCATTTGATGTTCTTTGATAGGATAAAAAAATGTTTGGATACACAAAATGGTTCCATACACTGTATATGGGCAGTCAGTTTCATTTAAATGTGACACAGGTATAAGGCTACTTCCAAATGACCTAGAGCCTGATTCAGATTTGTACACAATGCGAGTGTTCACGCAGCTGAGCATTTATCGGTAGACTGTGCGTGCACCAAGGTACTCTATCACTGCTGCCTGCAATTAGCAGCAAAAGTATAGTGCTATGGATTGCTTGAGGGAGGAGGGCCCAAACCAGTATCTTGCCTAAGGCCCCATGAGGTCTAAATCCGCATGTGTGCCCATGTGTTTGAGTGGCACGAAAGATTTAGGGGGGAGGTATTCAATATGTGCCAATATTTCCCGGAAAATATCGGCACTCACTTATTCAATGCTGCCATTAACGCCAGCATTGAAGGGTGTCAGATCCTACTTTTTTAAAAATTGGATTTGTTTTGTCAGAAATGGCTGAGGCCTGTAGAATTTACAGCCATTTTCGTCAATCCGCAACCGTTTTCGCTGATCCACGGACTTTTCGACACTTGACAGCCGGAACATTGAATTGACTGACTGTCAAGTTACTGTTGGATCAAATGAAAACGGCCCTGGATTCTGACTTTCGGGATGCCCCAACAGTCGGAATCCCATATTGAATACACCCCATAGTCATGGTTGTGAGGTTGCTGAAGATGATGGCTATCCCTGATGCTTTTCACATAAAAAAAAAATTATGGAAAAAAATTTAAGAAATTGCTTGAATTGACATTGACTCCACATCAAAGTTTTGCCGCATGATACTGTATGAACATGATAGAAGTTTGTGTGAAGTTGGTTGGAAGACTTTTCACTCTTGAGCACTAAAAGCATCTAAATTTAATTTTTACAGACATTTTGGCCAACATTTATTTGCATTATTTTGATGAACCTGTGATGAAACAGGTATGGATCAGAGTGGGCAGTAATTACTGTAGGTCACCAGTGTCTCAAAACGCACAAGGGTGTTTCCAATTGTAAAGCACAATGGAATATGCTGTGCTATATAAGAAACTGTAAATAAATAAGGTCAAGGGAAAGTTCAACACATTCGGCTCTGAAGGACAAATTAACCCCCGCAAAAAAAATTCATCCATTGTATACTTAGATCGCACAGCAAGATCGCTCAGCACACAGCGCTGCACAGCAATGTGTTGGGGCTGTGTGCTTAGCGATTTGTCCGGGCTACTGTTCTCCGGTGAACACTGGCCCTAAGGCTGGTTTCACACACTCCGGCTCCTGCCGGACGGGAAATTACCGCACGGCTTAAAAGCCGTGCCGCCCCTACAGTGTGTGATGGACAGCTCTGTGTCCATTCACACTGGACGTTTACGGCACGGCCACCGGGTAGCAGCCGGATCTTACCACTGCAGTGTCCGGCTGCCGTGCCGTGGCCGTCCCGTTCTGCCCATTCAGTGTGGTGTGAAAGGCAATGGGCGCCTTCACACACCACGGAAATTACCGGATACTTACGCCCGCCCCCATGTGACGAGTAGGACGGGCGTACACCCCGTCAGACTGGAAATGCCAGTGAAACTGTTTGGACCCACCCCCATGTGACGAGGGGGCGGGGCCACAGGATCTCCAAACCGGACCATGTGAAAGGTCCAGAAATCCGGCTAAAAGCCGGACAAAGTGGGTCCGGCTTTTTTCCGTCCGGTCAAAACCGGAGTGTATGAAACCAGCCGAACTAGCATTCTCCCTAGACTTATCCTATATGAAGGGTATTGATCATTGGGTGATAGCGTCACGTGGGGCCACGCATCGCTATCACTATGCCCCTGCACACAGAACCATGTAGGGGCATATTCTAAGTGAACTAGTTAGATAGCTTAGAAATCACCCCATGTGTAGGCCCCATTACTGTTGTCAGATATTGATTCACTAACGGGCACACAGATTTAACAATAGATGACAATGCTGATAATTACCAGCCAAAGAGTGTTCAAAAGCCTTCATATATCTTATTGTATGGTGTACAATATACAGTAAGTGCAGTGATATTAACACTACATAACTAAGGCGTTCAGAAGCACAGCTTATAAAAGTCCCACCTCTTTATCATGTCTCACAACACTGAACTTTATCTTGTCACAAGGGCCCTTATTCTGCTTGGTGCGGCCGGAGCCGCATATGCGGCTCCGACCGTGCAGGCGAATCCCCGCCTTCCATACGGATCGCCACGGCCGTCCGTACGCGGACATGTGGCGGTCCGCATGAAAATGGCGTGGGATACGCCTCCACCATCTTGGAGCAGCCCCCTGCATTCGATGGTCGCCGACCATCGAAGGCAGGGCCGCACGCTCCACCAGCTCCCGCAACCATAGACCTCACGGACACTTGTCCGTGTGAAAGCATGTATGGGGGCAGGCAGCTGACATCCGGCGATGTCAGATGCCCGCCCCCAACACATGCGTCACAGCCTCATTACCATGCGTACGCCCCGCGTTTGCATGGGAACGCCCATGAAACGCGGGGCGTATGCATAGGGAAATGAGGCTAAGTAGCCCCTCACTCCCCTATCCACCGCCTTTGCGGCGGTAAAAAAAATTGTGCGGCGATTTCGCCTGCACATGCGCAGAGTGCCCTCTGCACATGCGCAGAGCGAAAACATCGGCGGAACGCCCGCAAGCGGCCGTTACCGCTTAGATCGGAATAAGGGCCATAGTTATCAATCTTGTTACAAGACAAACCAAAGTAATTTAAGTAACTCTGAATAGATATTTTCACAGGACTGATGGTACGTCAGACTACTGACGCTGGCATCCCGGAGGAGGGAATCCCAGCAGGGGTCAGAAATTATACTTATCCTTTCCCTGCCCCCCCCCCCCCCAACTCTCCCTTCTAGAAGCCTGTCCCTAACCCTTTCCACTACTAACCATAACCTCTGTGTATGCCTGACCTGACTGTGTTCTATATCTGATGTCTGGCTGTCCTGTCTGTGCTCCATATCCAGTGTCTGCCTGTCCCATCTGTGCTCCATATCCGGTGTTTGCCTGTCCCATCTGTGCTCCATATCCAGAGTCTGCCTGCCCTGTCTGTGCTCCATATCCAGTGTCTGCCTGCCCTGTCTGTGCTCCATATCCAGTGTCTGCCTGCCCTGTCTGTGCTCCATATCCAGTGTCTGCCTGCCCTGTCTGTGCTTCATATCCAGTGTCTGCCTGTCCTGTCTGTGTTCCATATCCAATGTCTGCCTGTCCTGTCTGTGTTCCATATCCAGTGTCTGCCTGTCCTGTCTGTGCTTCATATCCAGTGTCTGCCTGCCCTGTCTGTGCTTCATATCCAGTGTCTGCCTGTCCTGTCTGTGCTTCATATCCAATGTCTGCCTGTCCTGTCTGTGCTTCATATCCAATGTCTGCCTGTCCTGTCTGTGCTCCATATCCTGTGTCTGCCTGTCCTGTCTGTGTTCCATATCCAATGTCTGCCTGTCCTGTCTGTGCTCCATATCCGGTGTCTGCCTGTCTTGTCTGTGTTCTTTATCCGGTGTCTGCCTGTCTTGTCTGTGTTCTATATCCAATGTCTGCCTGTCCTGTCTGTGTTCCATATCCAATGTCTTCCTATCCTGTCTGTGTTCCATATCCAATGTCTGCCTGTCCTGTCTGTGTTCCATATCCAATGTCTGCTTGTTCTGTTGTGTTCCATATCCAATGTCTGCCTGTTCTGTGTGTGTTCCATATCCAATGTCTGCCTGTCCTGTCTGTGTTCCATATCCAATGTCTGCCTGTCCTGTCTGTGTTCCATATCCAATGTCTGCCTGTCCTGTCTGTGTTCCATATCCAATGTCTGCCTGTTCTGTCTGTGTTCCATATCCAATGTCTGCCTGTCCTGTCTGTGCTCCATATCCAATGTCTGCCTGTCCTGTCTGTGCTCCATATCCAATGTCTGCCGGTGCTGTCTGTGTTCCATATCCTGTGTCTGCCTGTCCTGTCTGTGTTCCATATCCAATGTCTGCCTGTCCTGTCTGTGTTCCATATCCAATGTCTGCCTGTTCTGTGTGTGTTCCATATCCAATGTCTGCCGGTGCTGTCTGTGTTCCATATCCTGTGTCTGCCTGTCCTGTCTGTGTTCCATATCCAGTGTCTGCCTGTCCTGTCTGTGCTTCATATCCAGTGTCTGCCTGCCCTGTCTGTGTTCCATATCCAATGTCTGCCTGTCCTGTCTGTGTTCCATATCCAATGTCTGCCTGTCCTGTCTGTGCTCCATATCCTGTGTCTGCCTGTCCTGTCTGTGTTCCATATCCAATGTCTGCCTGTCCTGTCTGTGCTCCATATCCGGTGTCTGCCTGTCCTGTCTGTGCTCCATATCCAATGTCTGCCTGTCCTGTCTGTGTTCCATATCCAATGTCTGCCAGTCCTGTCTGTGTTCCATATCCAATGTCTGCCTGTCCTGTCTGTGTTCCATATCCAATGTCTGCCTGTCCTGTCTGTGTTCCATATCCAATGTCTGCTTGTTCTGTTGTGTTCCATATCCAATGTCTGCCTGTTCTGTGTGTGTTCCATATCCAATGTCTGCCTGTCCTGTCTGTGTTCCATATCCAATGTCTGCCTGTCCTGTCTGTGTTCCATATCCAATGTCTGCCTGTCCTGTCTGTGTTCCATATCCAATGTCTGCCTGTTCTGTCTGTGTTCCATATCCAATGTCTGCCTGTCCTGTCTGTGCTCCATATCCAATGTCTGCCTGTCCTGTCTGTGCTCCATATCCAATGTCTGCCGGTGCTGTCTGTGTTCCATATCCTGTGTCTGCCTGTCCTGTCTGTGTTCCATATCCAATGTCTGCCTGTCCTGTCTGTGTTCCATATCCAATGTCTGCCTGTTCTGTGTGTGCTCCATATCCAATGTCTGCCGGTGCTGTCTGTGTTCCATATCCTGTGTCTGCCTGTCCTGTCTGTGTTCCATATCCAATGTCTGCCGGTCCTGTCTGTGTTCCATATCCAATGTCTGCCTGTCCTGTCTGTGCTCCATATCCAATGTCTGCCTATCCTGTCTGTGTTCCATATCCAATGTCTGCCGGTCCTGTCTGTGTTCCATATCCAATGTCTGCCTGTCCTGTCTGTGTTCCATATCCAATGTCTGCCTGTCCTGTCTGTGTTCCATATCCAATGTCTGCCTGTCCTGTCTGTGCTCCATATCCAATGTCTGCCTGTCCTGTCTGTGTTCCATATCCAATGTCTGCCGGTCCTGTCTGTGTTCCATATCCAATGTCTGCCTGTCCTGTCTGTGTTCCATGTCCAATGTCTGCTGGTCCTGTCTGTGTTCCATATCCAATGTCTGCCTGTCCTGTCTGTGTTCCATGTCCAATGTCTGCCTGTCCTGTCTGTGTTCCATATCCAATGTCTGCCTGTCCTGTCTGTGTTCCATGTACAATGGGGAAGATTCTCTAAGCGAAAAATGCGGTAAAAACCCCGTTATCGGGTTTTTACCGCATTTTGGGATGCTGTAAGCATCCCCTGCCGGATTACCGCGGCAGGGGGCATCGCCAGAAAAATCTGGCGATGCCCCATAGAAGCCAATGGGCTTCTATCGCAACCCTCCGCCGCCCTGCGCCGACCCCCCGCCACCCCGTATAGCCCCCTCCCCCCTCACCTGTGTCTGGGAAGCACAGAGCTGTGCTGCCCGGACCTGTGACCTCCTCCCTGCACTGTTCTTCTTCCGGGTGCAGGGAGGAGGAGAGCCCGGCGCAGCAGCGCCGGGTGTGTGAGGGAGGGGGGAGCCGCCGGGACCTGCTGGGACCCGGCGACTCTCACCGAAAAGGACAGCTCTTAATGCAAGAGCTGTCCTTTGCTATGATTATCGCATATGTTAGAACATATGCGATAATTATAAATGCAAAGGGGGGCGGAGATTATTAGAGAATCACCCCCAATGTCTGCCTGTCCTGTCTGTGTTCCATATCCAATGTCTTCCTGTCCTGTCTGTGTGCCATATCCAATGTCTGCCGGTCCTGTCTGTGTTCCATATCCAATGTCTGCCTGTCCTGTCTGTGCTCCATATCCAATGTCTGCCGGTCCTGTCTGTGTTCCATATCCAATGTCTGCCTGTCCTGTCTGTGCTCCATATCCAATGTCTGCCAGTCCTGTCTGTGTTCCATGTCCAATGTCGGCCTATTCTGTCTATGTTCCATATCCAATGTCTGCCGATCCTGTCTGTGTTTCATATACAATGTCTGCTTGTTCTGTTGTGTTCCATATCCAATGTCTGCCTGTCCGGTCTGTGTTCCATATCCGGTGTCTGCCGGTCCTGTCTGTGTTTCATATCCAATGTCTGCCTGTCCTGTCTGTGTTCCATGTCCAATGTCTGTCTGTCCTGTCTGTGTTCCATATCCAATGTCTGCCAGTCCTGTCTGTGTTCCATTTCCAATGTCGGCCTATTCTGTCTATGTTCCATATCCAATGTCTGCCGATCCTGTCTGTGTTCCATATACAATGTCTGCTTGTTCTGTTGTGTTCCATATCCAATGTCTGCCTGTCCTGTCTGTGTTCCATATCTGGTGTCTGCCGGTCCTGTCTGTGTTCCATATCCAATGTCTGCCTGTCCTGTCTGTGTTCAATGTCTGTCTGTCCTTTCTGTGTTCCATACGTTTCTGTAATGAGTTGATTTTTTCCGTCCCTGTCTTATGCAGCTTGTAATAAGAGGATAAAATGTGTTCTGCTGGGATTGTCAGTTTTCCAGCGGCCCCCTAACATTGCATTACCCCGGTGGGCCCTTCATGTCCCAGTCCAACACTGATTTTCACAAAATGTAAATTTTATTTTTCTTGGTTTCCTACATAAGGGAAATATGGTTTAACATGCCCCTAAAATGCTCTGTCAGTGATGAGAGAAGGGTGAGCACCTACCCCTTTAGTGTCTCACTGCTGCACAATCTCTGCATATTCATGATAACATGTGGCCACAACACAGCATAATTGACCCCACAATTTGAGCTGGGAGGGTGGGTATAAATTTTGGCACCCACAGGATTAGGCGTTGCCAACATCACTTAAGAATTTGTGGAAAAATTAGGTACTTATGCAAGGAAAAAAAAAGTTTTTTTCAATAAAAATGTTCCTTTGTCACTCATCTCATTTTACCACTTGGGTGCATATGGTGCACCAACGGATTCATGTAAAGATGAAAAATACAGTGTCGGCGTGTTCTTGTCATTGTAGACCCGCCCTCTGTATACAGTGACACAATTACCACTTTACTGGGTGTCCCGGCAAATCTCCATTTCTTATTGGTCGATTGCATATTAACCACTCCAGCTTTTACTACTTCATTCATTAGCATGCATGCTGTCTACCCACATTACTTAATTAACATTTCCATTTAAACTACAGCAGAAAAGAAGATTCCCATTTGATTTTAAAAGGGGAAAAACAACAGATGTGGAGATGTTTCAATTTTATTAGATTTAATGTTGAAAATGCAACTTTCACATTTATTAATAACTATCAAGACAATTTTCTCGCCTGTGCATATAGTGAAAATGTTTTTCATTTAATGCGCCACTTAAGAGCACAGCCTCTCTCCCGCACTCAGCACACACTGCACACTGACTGCACCCCCTGCAAATTTTGTGACCATGCCCCCTTTCGTTGGCCATACCCCATTGACCACAACCATTTTTTTTTTACCGGGGCCCGGTGGTGCTTTCAGCAGCCCTGGTTGTATTCAGAAAGTCATACGTTTTCCAACAACATATCACAATGCATCCCTTAAGGGGTCATCCGATTAAACCCATCTTCAAACTTAGATTGTGCCTTAAAATGATAAGGTACAGTGAGTAGGATTAAGTGAGTAATTGGATTACTCTGCTAATCCCCTACTTCTATGTATTGTATTGCAGCTGAGAACAATAGGATAGCCATGGTGAACCATGGTGAGCCATGGCCTAAGGAAGATAGATGAGATGGGCTCCTACTGTAGTGTGCAAAGTTTGAAGACATTTACTTAAAGCAGTCGAGAGTTATCATTGAACATTCATACACACAAATAAACATCATTCAATTATACTTATGTAGATTGTACACAATGGGAAAATTTACTAACAGAAATAAGCCTATTTTAGGTGTATTCGTAGGCAGTTGTATGCAAATACGACTGCCGACACGTATTTTTCGGCATTTACTATGCCGAAAATACCCCAATTCGGATTCGTGGCACATTTGTATTTAGGAAAACTAATGTGTATGCCATTGGATGAATACGAATAGGAATCACCATTCAGTTGAATTTACTAAACGGCCGTAATGCTAATTGCCGCGAAAATACGCCTTTAAATTATTATTTTCCAGGTGGATTTGACAGAAGCCTGCAAGGATTAGTCAGATCCATGCAGGCATCAGTGTTAAAACATAAAAAAAAAAAATAATAATAATAATAATAATAATAAAAAAATGGTTTGGGGTCCCTCCCCCATGGCCATCACCAGCCCCGGGCTCAAAGAGCCAGTCCTGGTTCTAAATATTCATGGGGGAAAACGAGTGAATGATCCCTGAAATTTCTACAACTAGCACTAGGGTCTAGGGCTGGTCCTGGTTCCCAAAATATGGGGGACAAAACAAGTAGGGGTCCCCCGTATTTTGAGAACCAGCACTGGGCCCAACCAGCCAGCAGGGTTATGCCACAATACCCCCTAACCGGTCAGCCCTGGTGAAATTGGGACCGCCCCAATAAAGGGGTCCCTGCCTTCAGAGTTAATTTGCCCGAGCTGAAGCCCGCTGCTTTCCACGGTGCCCCTGGGCTGTGGGTACCAGGCTGATAGCCATTGTGTAAAAGATTGAACTATTGGGTTTTGCTGTGGAACTATGAGTTCCAGCAAGCCTGGGCCGCATACTGGGACTTGGAGAACCACAAGTCCCAGCATGCAGCCCATTAATGGCGCCTGTACACGATGCCAGGATGAATTGGTGGAGCCGCAGAATGTCTTTGTTTACATTCAGCAGCTTCTCCCCCGAATAGCGCTATTGGCCACCTAGCAGCAAATGTGGCTGCCTGCTAGGCAGCCAACAGCGCTATTCGGGGGAGGAGCCACAGAATGTAAACAAAGACATTCCCCCATATATATAGCCGCTAAATATGAATACGGCCGAATTTGCGCGCCTATGCCATCGGCAAAATATAAATCCGTAAATACTGCAGATTAGTATATCTGACCTATTTATGAATCATATTTTGCATAAAATCCAACTGATGCTGGTTGTATTAAGAATAGGAATATGAGGTATTCGTATTCTTAGTAAATTTCCCCCACTGAGTAATGCAACTTTTGCATTTACTGCTAACACTGCCAAGCCAAACCTGGGCGTGGGAGTGTAGGTATACACAATTGTTAAATCTGACCAGGGATGGACTGAGCTGCTTTTTGGCTCGGGCATTTTGTACCCTACAAGGGGCGTGGCCACTGCTAACAGGGCCACATCACAAGTTGGGGGCATGGGCTTGCGGCATGCCCACATGTTTCTTCAATGTGGACAATTGTTCAATGTGCATCAATAGTCATTGATTACTGTTTTGGTAACTATATATACGGTATATAGTATTATATTAGTATTATTCCATTTGTGTTGAGTTACATGTCATTGGATGCTGGAGATTATTTTCTGCATACCATTCTCTAGATATGTTCAGCATCCGGGTGGTTGGGATACTGGCGTTACCTATACTGATGCTGAGACCGCTACTGGAATCCCAAGATCAATTGGAATGCTGGTACCAAAATACTGAGGGGCAGATGTACTTAGCTTGAAACATGATAAAATGGAGAGTAATAAACCACCAGCTGCCAAGTGCCATATCACAGGCTGTATTTGAAAAATGACAGGTAGAAGCTGATTGGTTGGTGGTTTATCACTCTCCTTTTTATCACTTTTCAAGGCTTAGTACATCTGGCCTTGAGTGCGTACATAAGGTCAGGCTGGGAAAGGGGGGATCATTAGGTTTAGGCATGGGGGCTTAGGGTTAGGCTGTGGAGAGGGGGGAGGTTTGGCAGGGGGTTGGTAGGGTACTTAGAGTGGGGTTAGAGTTATTCTGCATGGTGGTGGGTACTAGGAATAGGCGGTGGAGAGGCAGAGTTAGGCATTCAGCGTGGGGGGGGGGGGGGGTTGGGTTAGGCAGCAGGGTGGGGGAGTTAGGTTTAGGTTGAGACAGTGGGCTATGAAGGTTTGGGTTAGGCACTCTACGATAATTTACAGTGCATTGTTTTGCCTGGTAAATTATTGCCACTTTTAAAAAAATAATACATGTTTGGTTGGCATCCCGCACCTCTGGCATACTTGGATTGTATTAAATCCAGCCGACTTTCTGCAGAGGGATGCAGAAGAATTTAAGCCAGGAGAAAAAAACATGTAAGGCCAAATTCCATCCAGGGTAAAATTCTGCATCCACATAACAAACATTGAGGGTAACATTTTGCTGATTTTTGCAACTCACCCCTTTGGAATCAGTAAATTAAATATTGTTTCTTCTTGTGTCTTTATGCCTGGTAAATATGTTTCAAAAGCAACAACTGTAGGTCCATTTTTCTTTTTAGGATAAAAGCAACCTTTATGCCCTAACCTGCTTTAAAATTCGGTTTCTTTTTTTTAATTTAAATTTTTTATTTTTTTTGGCCTCACTAGGGTTAAGAAGTATCTTTCGTGTAGATATTTCCCAGCAAAATAAAACACTTCACAGAAAGTTAGAGGAAATTTTAATTTCCGTTCTTCCGCACAGGTAACAATTTTCTGTGTTGCTTTGACAAATCTGCCCCCACCCTCATCCATCATCCCACTGTAATAATAGCAATGCAGTGAGCTGAGGTCTTTCTTCCTGCTCCTGCCTGCTCTTATCCTGGGCTCATGCTGGGTGCAGCTCTTGAAATGCGCTTTAAAAAATTATTTTAAAGGAAGCAGGGGTGGTTGCCAAAGCAACCCACCCAGAGATGAATCAAGGCCATAGATTAATGTATCTTTTTGATTGTTCGACAACTGGATTTGTTCTATAGGCAGCCAAAGAGATCTCTCTTGTCATTTAGCCTAAAGAAAATGTTAAGAACTAGTATTAAGTAATTATGAAGTCATAAAAAGTACATACAGCTTGTCTGCATTCACTCTGTGCTTTGTGGCAATAATCCTTTACAACTACTTAGAACAAGAGTGAATGTGCGTTAAATGCTGCAGCATATAGATTTGCTGTGCATTTGTGCATCAGGACAAGTAGGGCAAAGCTCAATAAGTAGCAAGCGGTGGTTATTAAATAGACTAGTTGGGAAGGATGACTAGAGACACTAGAAATGTAAGGCTGTTTTGGAAGAAGTGCCCTCTTCAGTGCACTGTTTAACAATACCGCAGGTTGAGCAGACTCCAGTGCACATGTAAACTCCCATAGAGTTGTGTTTTTAAGTTTTTCATATTTTTCATATTCTTACCCTCCCTTCTAACAGCATAACTCTAACATCTACCCCATGACCTGGAGCCCAAACACCCCCTCCCTCTAAGTGCCTATCCCTTCCTTCCTGCAGCCCTAACCTCTCCCCCCACACAGCCTAACCCTTATTACCCCGATTACTTCCTAAACTTAACCCCCCTTCCCCAGCTTGAAAATAACTCTCTACCAACATTTACAGGGAAAGTATATAAACCTAATACCATTTGTTTCATTTCTCTAAAAAAAAAAAAAAAAAAACACCTCCCAGTAGTTCCTTGATTGTTTACAAATGGTTTCTATGGGAATCCATTTGTTCTGTGGAGAAAAAGGTAAATATATCCTGTCCTCAGATGCACCATTCTCCTGACAATATTGGAGGCATCAAA
This sequence comes from Crinia signifera, assembly GCF_055691185.1. Lineage (NCBI taxonomy): Eukaryota > Metazoa > Chordata > Amphibia > Anura > Myobatrachidae > Crinia > Crinia signifera. Next base: position 414,565,544 of record NC_139217.1, on the reverse strand, counting down.
CACTCAGCTATTCCTGCTTGATGTTTGTTATCTCCAATGACACCACTAAAATAATAAAGCAATAGTTTGCTATGTTCATTACTCCAGTGTTTATATGGAAGTCACCTGTAAACAGATGATGCGTCCAATGTAGGGGGGGGGGGGGGGTACACACTAGAGCAGGGGTCCTAAAACTATTTGGTTCTGGGACCCCATCACACAGTAAACACATATTGCAACATTATGTGCTCTTCAGGGCCTAGTTTTTCAAACTGCCATCCTGTCCGCCGCTGCAGTGCCACTCCTAGATGGGCCACGTGTTTGTGCCACCCACTTGTGTGGCTTAGCATAGTCATCCAGCTACTGTGAGGTGTGAGGTGTTCAGGATAGACTGGAAATTAGTGTAAATTAATGTTATTAAGGTTAATAATAATAACATAGGTGCAAAAAAAAACCACCCCAATTTCTACAATTTTAGCAGTTTTTATGGTTTAAAAAAAAAACAGTTTCAAAACACAAAACTCAAATTACGAACATGGTGGTGTTTTAGAACAGATCCAGATCCAAAACACGGCCGGAGATACAGACCCAAAACACGAAAAACTAAAAGTGGCATATGCACACCCCTAGTTATAAGTGGATAAATGAAATGACAGCAGTTGTTAATATTATTATATAATTTATGATAGTTACAAAGGCCCATATTATGGTTCACTTGCAAAGGCAAATTCCTTCTCAAATGGACAAAACCATGTGCACTGTTGGGGGGGGGGCAGATGTAACATGTGCATAGAGAATTAGATTTTGGTGGGGTTTGAGATCTATATTGCAGTGTAATGATAAAGCAGTCAGTATTTTCCCTGCACAGAAACAAAATAACTCACCTAAATCTAAATCTCTGCACATGTTACATCTGCCCCACCTGCAGTGCACATGGTTTTGTCCATTTGAGAAGGAATGTGCCTTTGCGAGTCAACCAGAATAAGGGCCAATGCCCGTACAGAGGAACTTTATACAATCCATATCATAGACTTAAAATTTAAAAATTCCAAAGGACTATCAAACTATATAAATAGCACTAGTAGAGGATATAAAAAAGGCACACAACGCAGCCCAATGCGTTATTACTGTTCTAAGTAAATACACCAGCTGAGCAATATGTGATTACAGGGAACCAATAGAGAATTGCACCATTAGGTGAAGTACAACAGACATCATTATATGCAATCATTAAAGCATTGTACCATTACATAAAACACCAGCACGGGACATGAGACAAGCAGAACGATTGAAATCAGCAGAGCATTACACCAGTACATGAAATCACCAGAGCATTACATGAGCCCATTAAGGCATTGCACTGCTCTGATGCCAAGGAACGAAAAAAAAAAAAAAAAATAGGTGTAAATTAGGACTTCTGCAGCAACAGTTCATCTAACACATACAGATAGCTTCAAATTGGGTAGAAGTATAGTTAACCTTTACAGTGTATCTAGGATTCCAACGCAGGTTCCAAACTTTAGCTTAGCAATCTAATGTGATAAGTTCAGTGGGTTAGTTCAGACCACTTGAGGGACAGAGACAAATGGGCCTGATTCAGGCCTCATTGCTGCGCTGTAAATCTTCAGCTAAAAGATTGTCCATGTTGACTGTGTCGACATCCGGGGGTGACTAGGAGCCTGAGGGTGTCAGTTTGTGACAGCAGGAAGCAGATGGTGACAAGGGGAGCAGTAGGTGACAGCAAAAGTAGTGGTGACAGCAGGAAGCTGAGGGTGTAAGTGGGTAACATCAGGAGACAGTGGGTGGCAGGGCTGATCAGATGGTGAATGTAGGGCACAGTGGGTGACAGGGCTAGGCAGTGGGTGACAAGATGAGACAGTTGGTGACTGCGGGAGGCAATGAGTGGCACTGACAATGGGTGGAACCCTATGCTGTGTGCTGCTGATTATGTGAATAAATCATTAGGCAGTAGCAGCAGAGTGGGACATAGCAATGCAGTCGGGATCATGTAGGGTTGGTCAAAGTAATACAAACTGGGGCATGCTGAGAGGAACATACACATTGTGGCACACAATGAGGTATATAGTAATACAGACTGAGACATGGCAACAGGCAGTGCACAGCCAATGCTACAACATTGTGTATTCCAGAGATAGACCGCCAGCCCAAGCAGACAAAAATGGGACTGGTGTGGGGGGCATTTGACACCCTGCCCCTCGGCTCAGCCTGACACTGGTAGTCCTGCATATATAATATATTTTCAGTGCAGATGAATTTATCACATCACTGCAATGTCCCTGTACCTAAGAGTACACCAGTCCTGCAGTATACCTGTACCTTGGTGTACCTCATCCCTGCAATGTCCCTGTACCTCAGAGTACCCCATTCCTGCAGTATACCTGTTCCTCGGTGTACCTCATCCCTGCAATGTCCCTGTACCTCAGAGGACCCCATTCCTGCAGTATACCTGTACCTCGGTGTACCTCATCCCTGCAATGTCACTATACCCCAGAGTACACCAGTCCTGCAGTATACCTGTACCTCAGTACCTCATCCCTGCAATGTCCCTGTACCTCAGAGTACCCCATTCCTGCAGTATACCTGTACCTCAGTGTACCTCATCCCTGCAATGTCACTGTACCTCAGAGTACACCAGTCCTGCAGTATACGTTTACCTCTGTGTACCTTATCCCTGCAATGTCCCTGTACCTCAGAGTACACCAGTCCTGCAGTATACGTTTACCTCTGTGTACCTCATCCCTGCAATGTCCCTGTACCTCAGAGTACCCCATTCCTGCAGTATACCTGTACCTCAGTGTACCTTATCCCTGCAATGTCCCTGTACCTCAGAGTACACCAGTCCTGCAGTATACGTTTACCTCTGTGTACCTTATCCCTGCAATGTCCCTGTACCTCAGAGTACACCAGTCCTGCAGTATACCTGTACCTCGGTGTAGCTCATTCCTGCAATGTCCCTGTACCTCAGAGTACACCAGTCCTGTAGTATACCTGTACCTCGGTGTACCTAATCCCTGCAATGTCCCTGTACCTCAGAGTACACCAGTCCTGCAGTATACCTGTACCTCGGTGTACCTCATCCCTGCAATGTCCCTGTACCTCAGAGTACCTCATTCCTGCAGTATACCTGTACCTCGGTGTACCTCATCCCTGCAATTTCCCTGTACCTCAGAGTACCCCATTCCTGCAGTATACCTGTTCCTTGGTGTACCTCATCCCTGCAATGTCACTGTACCTCAGAGTACACCAGTCCTGCAGTATACCTGTACCTCGGTGTACCTCATCCCTGCAATGTCACTATACCTCAGAGTACCCCATTCCTGAAGTATACCTGTACCTCGGTGTACCTTATCCCTGCAATGTCACTATACCCCAGAGTACACCAGTCCTGCAGTATACCTGTACCTCAGTACCTCATCCCTGCAATGTCCCTGTACCTCAGAGTACCCCATTCCTGCAGTATACCTGTACCTCGGTGTACCTTATCCCTGCAATGTCCCTGTACCTCAGAGTACACCAGTCCTGCAGTATACCTGTACCTCGGTGTACCTCATCCCTGCAATGTCCCTGTACCTCAGAGTACACCAGTCCTGCAGTATACGTTTACCTCTGTGTACCTCATCCCTGCAATGTCCCTGTACCTCAGAGTACCCCATTCCTGCAGTATACCTGTACCTCAGTGTACCTCATCCCTGCAATTTCCCTGTACCTCAGAGTACCCCATTCCTGCAGTATACCTGTTCCTCGGTGTACCTCATCCCTGCAATGTCACTGTACCTCAGAGTACACCAGTCCTGCAGTATACCTGTACCTCGGTGTACCTCATCCCTGCAATTTCCCTGTACCTCAGAGTACCCCATTCCTGCAGTATACCTGTACCTCAGTGTACCTCATCCCTGCAATGTCACTGTACCTCAGAGTACACCAGTCCTGCAGTATACCTGTACCTCGGTGTACCTCATCCCTGCAATGTCACTATACCTCAGAGTACCCCATTCCTGAAGTATACCTGTACCTCGGTGTACCTTATCCCTGCAATGTCACTATACCCCAGAGTACACCAGTCCTGCAGTATACCTGTACCTCAGTACCTCATCCCTGCAATGTCCCTGTACCTCAGAGTACCCCATTCCTGCAGTATACCTGTACCTCGGTGTACCTTATCCCTGCAATGTCCCTGTACCTCAGAGTACACCAGTCCTGCAGTATACCTGTACCTCGGTGTACCTCATCCCTGCAATGTCCCTGTACCTCAGAGTACACCAGTCCTGCAGTATACGTTTACCTCTGTGTACCTCATCCCTGCAATGTCCCTGTACCTCAGAGTACCCCATTCCTGCAGTATACCTGTACCTCAGTGTACCTCATCCCTGCAATGTCCCTGTACCTCAGAGTACCCCATTCCTGCAGTATACCTGTTCCTCGGTGTACCTCATCCCTGCAATGTCACTGTACCTCAGAGTACACCAGTCCTGCAGTATACCTGTACCTCGGTGTACCTCATCCCTGCAATTTCCCTGTACCTCAGAGTACCCCATTCCTGCAGTATACCTGTACCTCAGTGTACCTCATCCCTGCAATGTCCCTGTAACCCATTCCTACATTTCCAGGATTACAAACGCCCGGGCACCAGATAGATGTCTGCATTTTTAGACAGACCGGAGCAATCTCAGATAGGTGGCAATAGGCACAGAGCTGCAATCTACATGTACTTCCTGGGGTACTTGTGACTTATCTGGGCGCCCGATGTTGAAATTGTATGCCAGTACCCTAAGCATGCGATTTGATGCGATTTGATGCGATTTGACGCGATTTCCCTTGAAATTCCCTTGAAGAGAAAATCGCTGTTGCATTGTATGCTATTGTATTGCATGTGATGCGATTTGATGCGATTTTAATATGTACAGGCACCCAGATGCCTGTTTCATATGTGAAATGGCCCCCCAGACCCCATTTTTAATTGTATACCCACCCTGATGGCTAAATGACCCCCATTGTTAAAGCCACCCCACTATCAACGCCAACCCGAAGTGTGGCAAGCGCAGCGAGCCCGCGAGGGGCGGCGATACGCGTCCTCCGACCTTTTCCTACCCCCACAATCCACGTCGGCGTGGAGTTGATTTTATATAGTGTGGCGAGCGCAGCGAGCCACCGAGCCCGAAGCGTGGCGAGCGCAGCGCGCCCCGCGAGGGGACGTGGTTACCTTCACAGCTATACGCGTCCCCTCGCGGGCTTCACAGGTATCCGCGTCCCCTCGCGGGCTTCACAGGTATCCGCGTACGCTCGCCACGCTTCGGGCTCAGTGGCTCGCTGCGCTCGCCACACTATATAAAATCAACTCCTCGCCGATGTGGATAGTGGGGGTATGAAAAGGTCGGAGGACGCGTACCGCCGCCCCTCGCGGGCTCACTGCGCTCGCCACGCTTTGGGTTGGCGTTGATAGTGGGGTGGCGTTAACAATGGGGGGCATTTAGCCATCAGGGTGGGAATACAATTAAAAATGGGGTCTGGGGGGCCATTTCACATATGAAACAGGCATCTGGGTGCCTTCACATATTAAAATCACTGCAAATCGCGGCAAATGCGATTTGACGCGATTTTTAGGTGCGATGAAGAAAATCGGGCGCCCAGATAAGTCACAAGTACCCTTCCTGCTTTACACAGGGGTGTAAGCCGGGCCAGATTAACAATGGGACAGATGGGACTACAGCTCCTGTCCTCCACATAAAATATGCCCATCATTATGACATCATGATGATAACGTGACCTGCTGTTCACATGTATTTCTATTTTTATGACAAGGTGATGCCATTTTCCTTTTTACGAAGACATTGGAGTCTTTAGTATAGGCGTATACATGCCTACATGACACCCGCGCCACCCACACAGCACTGACCACAGCTTCTCCCATTCTAGCAATAGGCATTTACCACTCGCTGCACTCCGAATACTCTGAATACTCCGAATACTCCTTAGAATCCTTAGAACTATAATTGTGCTGAGACAGCCTATGGAATATGGCACTTATTCAGGTTGACTCTGTCGGGTGCGAAATCGCACCGGGACCGATGTTTTGCATATGCGCATGCGCAGCAGCATTTCTGCGCATGTGTATACGCTGGTGCGAACTAAGCACAAAATCTGTTCGGCAAGTGCACGCTCCCTGCACGTGGAGAAGTATGTGGGGTGCTGAGCTGGGCCATTAGCATATGTGAACGCTCAGCATTTCATGGGTGTTCCCATGAAACGCTGGGCGTACACATGCTAATGCATTTGTGACGCACGTGCGGGGGGCGGACAGCTGACATAACCGGATGTCAGCTGCTGCCCAATTCCATGGAATTCTACACACACATGTATGAGTGGTCTGGACCACCCTTACATATGCGTGCGCCTTCGCCATCATTCGATGGTCGGCGATAATCGAAAGATGTGGGAGGTGCCCACTGGCATGCGAATGGATGTTTATGAAAAGCATCCACTCGCATGCCAGGCGAACAAACCCGGCGTGTGAAGGGGGCGGGCATACCACCATTCGCAGGGCGGCTTCTGGTTGACTCACAAGGGTGCGAATTTGCGAATCAATAAGTTGTAATTTGCCTATTACTGTACTGTACATTTAAAAACTAGAAAAACTGTAAAACGTACCATTCACACCGTGGCTTCCAACTTCAAGAGTTTTGAACTTTTCATTTGCATTGAAGTTACTTCACAGTTTCTTTTATGCGGCACCTTTAAAAATAAAAACATTTGCCATGTGAGATTTGCAGCCATTCTATAGCCATTAATATTATACAGTTTGTAAACTAAAAATATGATTATGTATAGATAGATATCAATAAAGAAACATATCAAACACATCAAAACAAATAATGGCCTGTATCAGCAGTTTTGCTGAGATAGCAAAACTGGAACTGCTTTATGTAACATATGGGGTGGGGGTGGGGGGGGGGGTGTGGGGTGGGGGTGTCACCAGCACAGGGGCAATACTAGAAATCGTAGAAGGCAGGTGCCAGGACGCCATGTTTGCTTGTTTATCACTCTCCATTTTTTCACTTTTGAAGCTTTAGTGCATCTGGCTCTTAAGGAGAGTTCCACCAACCACTTATTTTTATGTATGCATTTTCCATTTGCCTACTTTACAACAGCGGCGTAACTACTAACGGGGGGCGCTGTGCATGTGGGGGCGCCGGGGGCTGCGGTGCTATAGTTCACCCCCCCCAATCCCCCGCAGACTTACCTATCTCGCTGGTGCCGGCGGCTCCGTTCTTCTGCTGAGAACCACCACAAAATTGCCGCCCCCATACAGCAGACAGTTTCAGAGAACTGTGTTCTATATGGGGGCGGCCATTTTGTGGTGGTCCTCAGCAGAAGAACGGAGACGCCGGGACCAGCGCGATAGGTAAGGCTGCGGGGGATTTGGGGGGGGGGGGGGGGTATGGATTGCTTGGCGGCGGGGCATTGGGTGTACCCAAAACTTACAGCGGGGGGGCGCCCAAAACTTAGCTACGCCACTACTTTACAACAGACGTACGCAAAACGACAAGAGTGTGCAGAAAGTTGAACTCTGAAGTGGATGGGCTACCATAACAGTAGCCCACACAGGGACTGACTTCTGTCAGCTATAAACACTATAGTTACTGTGGCTGCAATGGACACATTTTCTCGACTACTATTTGATGAAATAACATGTATCTATGGAATCATTCTGCCGTTTCAACATTGTAATGGTTTGGGGAAAGTTTTTGCGGCATACTTTAGGCCCCGTGATACTAACTGAGAAACATTGAAATGTCACAGTTTACCTGAGTGTTGTTGCTGACCATGTGAAATGCATTATGACCATAGTCTACTGCTCTTCTAATGGATACTCCTGATACCCTGCAGTTGCATAGTATCAGTTAGTGACCTGTCAGACACAGATAATACCCCATCTTTATAGGTGACTCTGATGACAGCCCTATCATAAAATATGAAATCCCACTACAATAGGCCAGTGCAATATTAAGAAGGTTGATTTTAAGGAGAAAAATAAGGAGGGAAGTACTCAGCAGGCTGAGGGGGATCCTTGCATCTACAGTATGTGGAGTTGTAGTTGTCATTTGTATTGAAGGAAAAGGAAAGACGATTAATTCACAACAGAAGTATCAAAGGTAACAACTCCAAACTGTTTTTGCTTTAAAATAAATTGCTGCTTTAAATCCAGCTGTTAGACCGAGCTAGTGCCAACCAATCGCATGCTATTATATTTGAGCTATCATCAAAAATATCAATGCCAATTATATCCAAGTGTGCCACTGGCTCCAGCTGTCACCAGATCCAAATACAATAGAGAACATTAGGGCTGTGGGGGAACAGGAGATTCCCAGCAAGGATGAGCAGCTGGCCAGTATGCAGCAACTATGTGATGTTATCTTGCCAACCTAGACCTGGTTCTTTAAGGAATGTCTCCAGCATCACATTGCATCCATTCTAGAAAAACTCTGGGTGTGCTGGAGCTTGGGTGGTCCTGCATAGTATGGGGAAGGTATACCTAATACAGCTGCCACTGAATACATATAGGGCCAGATGTACTTAGCTTGAAAAGTGATAAAATAGAGAGAGATAAAAACCAGCCAATCAGCTGCAAACTGCCATGTCACAGGCTTTGTTTGAAAAATGTAAGATAGGAGCTGATTGGTTGGTGGTTTATTAATTTCCATTTTATCACTTTTCAAGGCTTAGTACATCTCGCCCAGAACCTGTTTTACCCATTACCTGTCTCTGCAGTGAATTGTGGGTAATGCTACAGTAGACACGGCCCTGGCGAAAAAGAGAGAGAGAGATGCCCAGCTGTGTCTGAAATATCACCGCTGCACTGGATGCAGCCATTAAAGGCCCGTACACACTCAGGGCTGCTGCATGCGGGGGGACTGGGCAGGGGGAAGGTGCCGGGTATTGCAGCGGCAGGGGTGTGTGTGTTTGCCAGGGGCGGGAGGTGCTGGTGATGTGGCGAGTGCCACTGAGTAATTCCAGGGGTGGGGAGGGGGAACGGGTGATGCGGCGGCGGCCGTCTTGTCGTTCGGGGGGGGGGATTGGTGAAGACACCTGCCGGAGCCACTCTACTCCATCCAGGGGGGAAAGGGGCCTGCTCCAATCTGCCACCCTCCAGTGGCCCGCGCCCTAGGCAAATGCCTAGAGTTGCCTAGTGGTGGCACCGACCCTGTACACACTAGATATATGTCTAATGTATATGCTAAATATCGTTAACGATGCACACTCCCAAGGGGCAATAACAATGTCCTTCATTAGAGGGTGTATACACGCTTTGATTTTGACAGGTTTTCGATTCTATTTTGCTTATAGAAGCAAAATTTAATAAAAATCGAATGGTTTTTAAGATGCTTTCAGTCTGCATTTGATTCTAAGCGCACTCCCGTTTTCTCTATATCTAAAAGAAAAATAGACTGTGCAGGCAAGGAAATTTCCAATCCGATCCAGTAAATCGAATGTATACACTGTACCTAGAATGTAAATTTGATATCAAAAGTACAGATCTAATGCCAAATTTAACGGAAAATCAAATCGGACATTGAATCTAAAGCAAATTGAAGCGTGTGTACACACCTATTGTCTGTACATGAAGCTTAATCTTGATTATATCGTCAATTACTGCATGTAGGATGGGGGACTTGATGAGCAATATCGTTAATGATATCGTTCAGTGTATTCACTATATCGTTCGCCTGGGAGTTCCGACAATATTATTAACAATATTGTTCATTAACGATATTGTCTAGTGTGTATTTGGCTTGGAGATGATGGGGGAAATTTACTAAGAAGACAAATACAAATTGTCATATTCGTATTCTTAATACGAATGAATACGACTGCATACGGCAGTTTCAGCCGTATGCAAATTCGTGTTCCAGAGGGTAATTTACAAAGCAGTCAAATACGACTGCTTTGTAAACCTCCGATGACATATCCATTCGTATTAGCGGCCGTATATATGCGACCGCTAATATGAATTCGTATAGCCAGTCTGCACGGATCTGGCAAAAAAAACCGACATCCCGGCACCAGCAAACAGGTGCAAATGATTCTATTGGCCGCCTAGCGGCCAATCAGGAGCTGCAAAATTTGGCTCCTGATTGGCCGTTAGGCATCCAATAGAATCATTCGGAGCGCTTCTCCTGTTCGCTGGTGCCAGGATGTTGTTTTTTTTTTTTTGCCACGTACCAAAGGACTACTGCATGAAAGAAGAGGACAGATCTACGCCGGAGGAGACCCGTGAGTAGAATTTCCTTCCACAGGTCCCCTATGGATTTCGGCGGACCCCGGAGCCGGACCCCTGGACCCCGGAGCCCCGGACCCAGGGACCTACCTACAGGCTCAAGATAGGTAAGTATCAGTATGAAAGGGCTTTGGATGTATTTAATTTTTATTTTTCATGTGTCAGTGTGTGTTTATTTGACTATTTTTAATACTGTGGAACTACAAGTGCCAGCGGGCCCTTTAATGCCCTGCATGCTGGGACTTGTGGTTCTCCAAGTCCCAGCATGCGGGGGAGGCTTGCTGGGACTCACAGTTCCACAGTATTAAACAATAGTTTATTATTTTTTTTACCACCAGATCATCAGCCCGGTAACCACAGCCCAGGGTCACCAGGGACAGCACCAGGCTTCAGCCTGGTCAGGTAAGTCCTGGAGTCCCAGGGCCCCTGGCCAGGCTGGCTGGTCGGTAGGGATGAATGCTTTATCTGGGGGGACTTGTATAAAAAGTCTCCCCCTAGCTGTGGCATTACCCTGCTGGCAGGTTGGGCCTGGGGCTGGTTCCTAAAATACGGGGGACCCCTAAACATTTTGGGAACCAGCCCCCGGCCCTGGAGCCTGGGGCTGGTTTAAAAAAATTGGAGAACCCCTATTTGCCGGGTTTCCTGATTTTTTATTACCAGCCCCGGCTCTTTCATCCTGGTGCTGGTTATGGCTGTGGGGGGGACCCCATGCCGTTTATTAATATATTTTTTTTACACTGAAGCCTGCACGGATCAGTCAGATCCATGCAGGCTTCAGTGTAAAAAATAAATAAAAAAAGCCAAATACAACAGGAAAATGAAGTGTATTTTCCTGCCGTATTTGCCCGGCCATTCGCGGCCATTTTACGCCAATTCGCTTTTGAATGGTGATTCCTGTCATATTCTATCGATGGTGTATTCATTCATATTTGTAAACACAAATACGAATGTCCCATCAATACGAATACGAAAATTAATATTTTTGGCATAGTAAATACCAAAAATACGAATACACCCCAAAAAATGGTATTTTCCTATGAAAACACGAATTTCTTCTACGAATTCATCTTAGTAGATTTCCCCCGATGTGTTTTCTGACAGACAGATACTGTATGACAAATGTACATATATACAGTTTAGCTAGATAGCAGGACAGACATGTGATAGAAAGATATAAAGATAGATAGATAGATAGATAGATAGATAGATAGATAGATAGATAGATGGATAGATAGATAGTTGCAGTGTCACAGTAACTAGCAAGTAATATTTATTTGTAAATGTTAATATATATTGGATGAGATCTCCATATTCTGTAATTTGCATAGGGCACCACAACAGCAAGCAGTACCCATGATGTCAGTATTGATTATGGGTAATGTTTTCCTACCAGCTTTCCATGGTATTTCAGCTGGGAGGTAGTAAAACTGTATGGTGACTTTCAGAGAGCACAGAGCCCTGATGCAGCTGCTCTGTATATTGTCCCTGCATGACTCTGCCCTACAACCACTAAAAAGCCGACGGATGGTTTTGAAGCTTAGCTATGAAAGCACAAAGTGATACAATATCGTTTGTGCCAGTGTGTGGCATCGCAGGGGTGAAGGAAATTGGCCCAGCTGTCAATCATCATTTTGCACATATGGTTTTGTTGATGCAAGGGAATTATCATGCCAAATCTGAATGTAGAGTTGACTTTTCCTTTTTTGTTTTCAAAATGTCCAAATAAGCGGAGAAATCTGAGCATTTTATTCATTGTTTAGGGAAGGGATATCTAGAATTGTCACCTGTCTCATACCATTTATATATATATGGAGCAGGATACAGTGACTCCAACTGGGCGAAAGTGAAGAGGTGCATCCTGGGAGTCATTGTCAGACAGCTGCTGAGCTTCTGGAGACAATAACACAAATATTTTGCACATCAAATCTATCTGTACCTCCCAAATGAAGTAAAGCTGCTGCTACAAATGAGCTTTATATAATGCTACAGATATTTGAAATCTCTTACAGTTTTTCCTTTAGTTTTATGTCCCACTGACCAGCCTCCTGAGCTTCCTAGTACTGCACTTACCCTTTGCAGGGGCGGATTTAGGGGTGAGGGCGCCCCTAGGCACAACAATAATGTCCGCACCCCCCGTCTACTTGTATTTTTTGTATTGATTACCTATAAGCCCTCATGTTCTTTTATTATGAATACATATTTACTAAGTAGGACAGTTTACAGGGGCAGTATCTGCATGTTCTATCCATTTACACTCTATTTAAGGTGGAATATAGTACAGTACAGAGGATATGTTGCAGTTATTGGTACATTTTGGGCTGACAGAACTATCACAGGCATCCAAGTGCCGCCCCCAAACATGTGCCGCCCCTAAGCACGTGCCTAATGGGAAATTCGGCTCTGACCCTTTGTTATTTGTACACAGACCTGTTTAGCTAGGAGTCATATGTAGCTGCTCAGGTTCCTGGGGGATCATGTGGCAGCGTGTCCTATTCAAGGGGGGCTCCCCCCCATTTATGATTATTTGGGAAATATAACCCCAAAACATCCATTTTTAGAGAATAACCTCAAATATATAGAACTTCATTAAGGACGGTATCCGGAATATTGTTAGACAGCACTTACATAGACAGCCATTACATCGACACCATTAGTTCGACAGCTCAATAGGTCGACATGCTTTTAGGTCGACATACCATTAGGTCGACATGTCATTAGGTCGACAGCTCTTTAGGTCGACACTGCCATTAGGTCGACAGTGTCTATGTCGACAGTCAAAAGGTCGACATGGGTTTTTTCACTGTTTTTTGAGCCGACATGTGCCGACAGGCGGTATTTCATGCCCTACTATCCACTAGGGCGTGGAGGGAGAATAAAATAGTGTGCCGAGCGCAGCGAGGCACCGTGCCCGAAGCATGGCGAGCGAAGCGAGCGATGCGAGGGGCTGCGGTTCACTTCAAACTGTGTCCATGTCGACTGTGTCGACATTTCGGCCAAAAAACAGTGGAAAAAAAAACATGTTGACCTTTTGACTGTCGACATAGACACTGTCGACCTAATGGCAGTGTCGACCTAAAACATTTCGACCTAATGAGCTGTCGACCTAATGAGCTGTCGACCTAATGAGCTGTCGACCTAATGACATGTCGACCTAATGGTATGTCGACCTAAAAGCATGTCGACCTATTGAGCTGTCGAACTAATGGTGTCGATGTAATGGCTGTCTATGTAAGTGCTGTCTAATATCGGTCCCACATCCTTAAGGACAGCAGCAGATACTATCTCCATATGGAGTCGCTTGCAACAGCATAGCCTCCAACTGTACCGGGTCACTACGCTAGGCAGCCGTTGGACTATGCTGACAGCGTAGCTTAGCCTACGGCTGCGTACGTATGCTTATTGGCCACCCGGCTAATACACAAGTACCGAAATGATTGATGATAACATGTACTCCTGGGTTTTTCCATTAACCAGATGGGGAGAAATGTCCCTTACTGACTAATTTCACCTGCTAATATATGTGCATTGCTTAATATACACTGTTTGCTCTGGTAAGAGAAACTGAAAATCTTCTTATCCACCCAATTGGAAAAAATATAAAAATGTGCTACTCTATGTGAACATGTGCAGATGAGTAGCACACGAATGCACCCATGCGTAGATCACTGGATAAATGACCACCGCGCCACTCTGAAGACTGAGCAGTGTGGGGCCCCCGGGCGCCAGGGGCTTATGTGCAGGGCCACCGGACCCCAGTAAAAAAGGGGCGTGGCCAATGGAAATCTAATAAAGTTCAAATCTAATAAAGTACCTCTTTTTTATTTAAAATGGATCTGGAAGATCGACTTCTGGTGTTGACATGAATATCGGCACTGTCAATGTGGACATACTATATTACCATCTAAAACATATGTAGGCTGCATACCATCTACACTACAGCATACAGTAGTGATTGAATTTTATTTAGATTCTAGTTTTTTTTGCACGGAGTGATCCAGAAACCATTAAGTGAATCATTGTTGAAGATTTTTTTTTATTCACATAGATATGATTAATTAACACAACTATACAATTTAATAAAGAAGGCTATTGTCAGTGAGGAAATGAGAGGAGTATTTTAGTGTCATTCTTACATTTTAGGCATGGTGCTCCAAATAAATCTCTACTTTTCCAGAAAACCCTAAATCATATTGTTTATATTAGATACAATACTTTACCTGAAATTTGTAGTCTATATAAAGCAAAACACAGTATTGCGCCCTTTTATAGATTAGAGCAGCAGGGGAAAGAAATCTTGGATTCAAAAAATGTAATTCTGTATTGTCTTTTGATCAGTGGCATTCCTGAACCTGTGCCATACCCGAAACGGTTTGAAAAGAGGTGTGGCTTCATGGGAGGAGGTATGGCTTCACAAGAGAGGGCATGGCTTATCATCTCAAACCCCATTTCCATCAGTCTGGCTGCCCTCTAAACTGTGACAGGAGCTGTGTGCTGCACATCATTTTACAGTGAAGCACCCAACCCCGACCCTGAGTAGGAGTCGGGATTTTGGTGGTCACCGTCAGCTCTTGACAATCATGTGCGCCTTACACCCCCCCACACCCGCCTTGTAATGCCAATGTTCAAATTCAGTAAGATACATTTAGTAATTTCTCTTCCAAAACCTATATATTTATGTAAATATCCCTTTACATTTATATAAGTAAAAATGACAATCCATGCAGGCCTCCTCCTCCTCTCTGGAAGCCACAGCACCACACCGCCCAGTGCAATAGAGTCTGAGCACTAGAGTACAACAGTGCATGCTCAGATCTCTGGAAAAATGGTGCTTCGGCCATTTTTCCAACCATTCTGGCAGCGTTGCTGCCTTCACCGCGGAACTCCGGAGGTTAAGTATTACAAAATGGGTGCAGTGTGTGCGGTGTGGGCCCCATTCTAAATACGCCACTGTATATGAGGTTGAAAAATACCTAACAATATAGCTGTATTAACAGGTGTGGATCAGTTGGTCACAGACATTCATTAGACAGGTATTAGGTCGACACCATTAGGTTGACATGCATTTAGGTTGGCATGTGTCTATGTCGACATGGAGGAAGGACGACATGAGTCTAGGTTGACATGGGTTAGATCGACAGGGTCATATGGTCGACAGGGTCATTAGGTTGACATGGGTAAGGTTGACAGGGTCATTAGGTTGACATGGGTAAGGTCAACAGTGAAAAATTTTACATATTTTTACCCTTATGTCGACAAAGTCAACATAAACACTAAAACGTACCACCGCTTCCTCTCACATGCTTGGGGCATGGTGCCTCGGTACACTCGGCACACTATTCTATTCTCCTACCACGCCCTAGTGGATGGTAGGGCATGGTGGATGATGGATAGTAGGGCATGAAATACCGCCTGTCGGCACATGTCGTGTCAACATGGACAACAAAACGTACTACCAAGTCCTCGCATGGCTCGCTGCGCTCACCATGCTTCGGGCACGGTGCCTTGCTACGCTCGGCAAACTATTTTATTATCCCACCACATCCTAGTGGATGGTAGGGCATGAAATACCGCCTGTCGGCACATGTCGTGTCTACATGGACACCAAAAAGTACCACTACGTCCGCTAGCCTTGCCTCGGGCACGGTGCCTCACTTCGCCTGGCACATTACCCCCCCCCGTGCCCTAGTGGATGGTAAAATACCCATGTCGATCTAATGACCCTGTCGACCTAATGACCCATGTCGACCTAATGACCCTATCGACCTAACCCATATTGACCTAATGACCCTGTCGACCTATCCCATGTCGACCTAATGACCCTGTCGACCTAACTCACGTCGACCTAAAGTCTTGTCGACCTTACGCCATGTCAACATAAAGTCATGTCGATCTAAACTCATGTCGACCTATCTGCATGTCGACCTAGTGGTGTCGACCTAATGCTTGTCGACCTACTGGGTGACCCAATGACTGAAATTCCTGGGGGTAATGGACAGTTGTGATGCTGAGATATATAGCCGGCATGCATATGAATCTATATACATGCCCGGCTGTGTCTCAGCAGTGTGACTGTCCATTACCCCCAGGAATTGCCTTTCATTGCATGTAGAAATATATATACTATATGCATGCCTGGCTGTGTGTGTTACACTACTGTACTATTCCCTGGGCCCCGCCTCCAAGTCCATCAACTTCTTATTCAACGTTGACAAGTTGCTGCACCATCTCCGCAGCGCGCAGTCTGTACTCCCGCTGCGGCGCTGAGTTTCTTTGCCTGGTTATAGGCTCCTGTGATGGTATACCCATCTCTAGTCTAGGGGGAAACATTGCACAGACTGTCACTATATTATCTGGTAATACTGTCACTAATAGTCGCCTGGACGTCACATTATCAATGGCTATACCACACACAGCCTGGCAGCCATTGATGATGATAATTACCATGTATGGCTGTGTGGGGTACAAATATGTACCCTACACAGCCATAATTGGTAATCATCATCATCATCAATAGCTGCCAGGCTATGTGCCGTACTAGCAGGATACATCATCAATTTCTGGGGGTACAGTGTGTATTACAATTATATGATTTCCTTCCTTTCAAATCAAGGGGGGTAACATCAGCGTATCTAAAAATATTTTGGTGTAAAAGGGTAAAAAAAAGCTCCCTGACCCCTGTTCTATATGATAGTCGTTGCGCTTTGAATGCGACCAAATGCTGCCAACACCACTATAATACATAGGCCGCCGACAAGGGCAAAAGGTTTGAGGATGGCAGCAGGGAAAAAAATAGAGAGCTCTTGAGAAAAGATTCAAGATAGCAAAGATTAAATAGAAAACTTTACAGAAAACAGTGTCAGAAGAAATGCCTGGGAACGAATAAGGAAGTCAAGAGAAATGCCTGGGAAAGGGTCATGAAGGGGCACGGCAGTGTCCTCATGTATAGATCTTGCCCGGAAGACAGGCATGGGAAACGTTACATGAGAGTTGTACGAGTGAAACTCACCCATCTTACTCATTGCAGCAGACAAATTACAGTATAAGGGAAATTTGATAACATACCTTTCATTCAGCCCGAGTTCACTTATAATATGGTAATACATTTCCACTCTCATCACTCATTAATAACACTTCTTTTTTAGTAAGGTCTTGACAGTGTGATAGCGGCTTACAGTATCTATCAACTCCTGGGCCATTTACTGCGCTACTGTGACGAGGTCAGGCATGAGTTTAAATCTTGTGAGTTATTGATACTGATACATTTCTTTCTTCACAGTCACGCTGGACATCTGTGTTGTTCCTGTATTGATTTAAAAATGATTTCTTGCCTAATTTATTTTTATGTTCGTTGTAAATCTGAGAGAAAATACTACATAAAGGGGGTAATTCTGGTTAGTATGCTCGCATGCGAGCGCAATGTTTTTTAAATGTGCACTTCTGCGCATGTGCATGTGCTGGGTGCAAGTAGCCACAGCGAACAGACCATTGTGGCCGGGGTGGGGGTGGGGGGCGGCAGCGGCTGATAGTCGCGTCTATGGACATCACCCTGTGATGTGGGTGCTGGGGCTGCTTGCCATTTTCCCCTTAGAAATGCACGCAAATCTAAGACACCTTAAAGTGTCGTGGTTTTGCGTGTACCCTCCACATCATTCGATGGTCAGCGACCATCAAATGATGTCAGTGTTTCTCCGTAGGCTGCGAATGGATGTTTGTGTAAAACATCCATTCGCAGCCGTGCAGATGATTTTGGCCTGCGAAGAACTTCGCAGCAATCCGTGTCAACCAGAATACCCCCCCAAAATGTGCATACAGGTATAATTCAGATACTTAACAAAACTATGCAAATTTGGTTGTGAAAAGTCCATTTATCAAGAATGCGCTATTTATTCACCTCACTTATCATTTTATTAACAATTAAATGAATATCCCTACTTTACAATAGCATCCATCAGGGGCATAGCCAGAACTTTGTGGACACCATAGCAACATTTCGATGGAGCCCCTGTCTCAATGCTCTCCACAGCAGCTGTTAATCCTCTCCACAGCAGCTGTTAATCCTCTCCACAGCAGCTGTTAATCCTCTCCACAGCAGCTGTTAATCCTCTCCACAGCAGCTGTTAATCTTATGCCCCACAAAAGTGGCAGTTTATATGCCACATTATAGTGCCACCCCTTCATATTGTGCCACAATTCATATTACTATAAGTAGCATTATAATGCCCTCTAGTTCATTTTATGTCACGGGCATGTCAGGGGCATAACTAGATATATTATAGACTCAAAGGCAAAAGATTGTAAAGACTTTTATGTATCACCCAATGGAGAGAAATGTATATAACGGCCCGATTCTAGTCCATTCGGTCGACTGCGCATTCGCACAGGGGACCGATGGTGGTGCCCTGCACATGCACACGGGGGACCGATGGTGATGGGGCTCACACATGGGGGGGTTTGGGGCAGATGGGGGAGAAGGAAGCAGTGGGCCATAGGAATGCTCAGCATTTCATGGGCGTTCCCATGCAAACGCTAGGCTATCCTGTGTAAATGCCAGTATGACGCGGGGTTCCGGGGGCAAGTGGCTGATGTCACCCACTCACCCTATCTTCAGCCGGAAGCCCACTGTCTCCACTTACATATATTTGTGAGCCCTGGAGATATCATTTGATGGTTGCTGACCATCGAATGATTTCTCCAGCAGGTGGCACATGCCAGGGGATGTGTTTTCATAACATATCCCTTGGCATGGTTGCGAGGGGATACGCCGGCGAGGGAGGGGGGACAGCGCTTTGCCAGGGCGGGCACTTCGGGACAGTCTACCAGAATCTGGCCCAACAGGTGTATACAATAAAAATATTCTTTATTCTGTTTATGTGTCTATTTAATTGCCCATTAATGCCCCACATACTGGGACTTGTGGTTCTCCAAGTCCCTCATGAGGGTGAGGCTTGATGGGACTTGTTGTTCTACAACAAAACCCAATATTTTATTTTAAATCTATTTTTATTTCACCATTTGTATCAGCACAGCACCCACTGCCCCAGGAACTGCCTCAGGTTTCAGCCCAACTCCCCCAGGGTTCCGGACAGGGCTGACCAGCCATGGTTGTAATCTTTTGGCCAAGGAACTTGTGTGAAAAGTTTCCTGTGGCTTTACACCGCTGGCTGTAAAAATACTAGCTTGGTGCTGGCTGTAAAAATACAGGGGACCCGTATTCATGTTGTCCCCTGTATTTCTGGAACCTGCAATGGATCAAAGAGCCCAGGGTTGGTTATAGTCATCGAGGGGGACGCTGTTCAAAAAAAATTCAATTATTTTTTGTAATTTTACACAGAGAAGCATCTCGCAGATCTGACTGATCAATGCGATGCTTCAGGCTCGTCCGTATTTGGCTTCCGGGAAACTAAGCAGCCAAATACAGTATGAATGAGTTCCCCATTGAGTAATACGAATCCTGAGAATTTAGCAGCTTAGCACATTTCCGAGTTCTCAGGCCATATTTTCAGCCCAACAACGGCCGAATACATGTTCCTACAGGGGATCGGCCACCTTAGTAAATTTATCCCTCTGTCTCCATAGATTAAGATACCCTTTCCTGGTTTTAAGTCATGGTAATTGGAGAATTAGATTTGAGAGGTGGGTGTCCAAATTCAAATCAACAGTGAAGTCTCAAGGCCCATACATGCTAGCTGATGCCTGCCCCGGCATGACCTGTTCCCCGTGACATGGTGACATCATCCAGTGTCCGGCGAGGATCCAACAATCTGTTTGGAGGGTCTTAACAGTGAGTAGAGCTGTCTGTGTGGTATCTTATGACCGAACTGTGCTCTCTGTTCCATCGGCTGCATTATGACCTCTGGGAAATGAGCAGGAAACCCCCTGGCGATGAGCATATAACCCCTAGCAATGAGCATAAAACCCCTAGCAACAAGCAAGTAACCCCTGTCAACTAGCATGAAACTCCCAGCAATGAGCATGTAACTCCTGTCAATGAGCATGAAACCCCTGGCAACAGGAATTTAGGTAAAAAAAAATTCTAATAAATGTGTGGGGGTGGGAGAAGGGTGCCAGAAATATTTTGGGCAGGGGGATTCAAAATTTCACTTGACACCACTGTACAGGTTAGAGGTGTATAGGACATGCTACTATTGACTATGGAATCGTATTATCATCCCATGCAGGACAATTCCATTATTCATTGTTCCCCCAGAATGAGGTCTACTCTCTTTAAGCTCTAAAGGTGACAATACACGGTACAATTATGGTATACAGTATCGTATCGCATAGGTTTTGCAATGCAATGAAATGAGATCTAGTACAAAAAGTATGTGCAGCACAAACTTTTTGAGCTGTGTGATGAGACATGTGACGGGAGCGCGCCCAACAATTGTACAGTATATATATATATATATATATATATATATATATATATATATATAATTATTATTATTGTTGGTCAGTAGACAATGAATGGTTTGTGCATGTTTGTGCTGTTGTTGACCAACCCTACTGCCTGGGTGCTGCATTTACTGGTCATCTGATCTGAATGCAAAATGTCTGACGTGTAGAGTATGTCATACCATATGTAACAAAGCTGGACAGACATTCAGCGATCAAGCCAAATCTATTTTGTTGTGTAAATTTAGAAACAGACTTTAGTAAATTCTCTTTAACACCCACATGCCCAAATGTCTCTACTCAGTGTGGTCATTCCTAGAATACTCCATCGTACAGGCAGATAAGACTTGCCAGGTGATGATTTTTCTTTAACAGCTGCTGGGGATTAAAATAGTAAAGAATGTAACAATTTCTGCAGGAGACACAATGCCATCCCCATTCTGAAGGTGAAAAAAAAATGGTCTGAGACTGAGACGTGTTTAAAAAAATATGAACAGATTGGATAAAGAGCTCTCATTCAATTTCCAAGTAAATACATTATATTATAAAAAACAACTGAATGACTATAAATAGATTAGCAAGAGTTTAATGTGAATTTGCATAATAGGCAAATACAGTGGGCCTAATTTAGATGCGGTCGCAAAGCAGCTCTTATTTGCAAACTGGTCTATGGGGGAAATTTACTAAGACGTGTATTCTACTTCACATGTGATGTTGCTATGGGCAACCAATCAGATCCTGTCTACTATCTTCTAGAGGGTGCTAAATAAACAAGAAGTAGATTCTGATTGGTTGCCCATAACAACATCACATGTGAAGGAGAATACGCATCTTAGTAAATTTCCCCCCATGGTTTCATACTGCGTATGCATATGAGCCACAGTGCGCAAGCGCAGCGAGTGAACTGAGATGGCGGTCGCACTGAGGGATTAGGCGCAAAGTGTGACATGAAGGCTAACCTACACTAGCCGACCCGGCTGATGCCGATATAGTTAACGATATCGGCTGTGGGCGAGCGATATTGTGTGTACTCACTGAACAATATCAACCACCGATATTGTTCAGTGACATCACCGGGGACCCACCAAACATGTAGGTCATTGGGCAATATAGCAAAATTGACATGCATATTCTGCAGACATCAATCATTGTTACCAGTATTGAGTGTACACACTAGACAATACTGTGAAAGATATCGCTCAGAAGCCCCTCACAGGGGGTGATTCACGTTGGACCTGAAGAAGGCGAATTCAGGTCCGTTCTGATGTTCCAATGGTGCCTGGGGGGTCTGCGCATGCGCATGAACGTATTTGTGCATGTGCAAACCACAAGAGCGAACGGCTGCATCGAGTTTCACACTCGCCAAACCGTTTGCTCCAGATGGGGCAGGCAGGGGGTGGACATCGGCCCAGACCAGGGGAACACCCTTCGTTTTATCGGTGTCCCCATGAAAACACTGGCAATTCCCCACCGGGCCTGCCGGGGGTAGGCGGTTGACGTCACACAACAACTTCGATGGAAATAAGTCAGTTTAGACTGACTTTTATTTCTGAAGGGGAGAGAATCCACCATCGAATCATTTCTCTCCCCTTTGCATGGTACCAAGGGGATTTGGCAGCAGCGCGCGCGGGGACAGACGGTCGGCCGGTTGGCGTGCAGCGTTACAGCGAACGACCGCTGCTTATGGAGCCTTACTGAATCAGGCCCACAATTTCCTCTAGAGCAGGGGCGTGACTAGATATTCATAGGCCCCTTAGCAAAGGTTTTTAAGGACCCCCTATTCAGCTCTGGGCCCCATAGCAGCTGCACCCCTTGCACCTATGGCAGTTGCACCCTTGCTCTAGAGCAGGCATGTCCAAACTATGGCCCTCCAGCTGTTGTCACACTACAAGTCCCATCATGCCTTGACACATTTTTGCTATTAGGGAATGCTAAAACTATGGCAAGGCATGCTGGGATGTGTAGTTTCACAACAGCTGGAAGGCCACAGTTTGGACATGCCTGCTCTAGAATGTATGGGGCTTCACACCTGTGTTTTTAGCTGGCAGTCTTCTTATAATAAATAACCTTAAATCACACAGTATGTGTTCATGTTACATTTGCTTATTGCCGTGATAATGGTTTCATACGGTAGAGCAACAAGCTCTGTTCAATCCAACGCCTAAACATTTATTTTATTATTTTTGACAGTAATTCCGTTCTGTCTGGAAAAGTACTGAACAAAGAATATGTTTAGCAGCACAACACTCAGCGGGTTTCCTCACAAGCTAACAGTTCACTTGAACCTATCAGAAACATTACATTGCATTTGATTTTCATGTTATTAATATATTTCTGTTACATTTTATGCCAGCATATTACGATACGATAACGCTAGGGTCACATTTTGAAGCAAACTATTACTGCCTTGTATCTGGTTTAAGATCAAGTCCTCAGGTAGCTGCAACTTCATCTCTAATTGTAAAAGGATTATGCATTTAGTAAATCCTTTAATATGGATTCAGTTCATCCCCTGTACTGTAGGTAGGCACAAGCAGGCAGAGACAGACTGGCCACACAAAGGTTTCTGATAGCTGTAGTGATCATATACAGTATTACTTAGCACATGGGGTCTAATTGAGACTTGACTGCCGCCGTGCGTATCGATAGACTGTACATGCGCCTAAGCCGCAATGCGTGTGAGGGACACCATGCATCGAAGAAATCCTTATACACTAAGAGCTCACAACATGACTGACAGGAAGATAGATTTGGGGGTGGTAACCAGATGTTTTTTGGCTGTGCTTAGAAAGGCATGGCAGAAAAAATGCAGGTGTGCCCAATCATTTTAGAGGAGGGTGTGTGATGTCAGCGCCAGCCTCCAGCACGGTGAGTCCATTGCAGCCGTAGAGTACAGTCCAGGGCTACTGCGAATAGTGGTGACAAGTGAGGAGATCATTAGATGTGAGCAGCTTGCACATGGTTTGGGAAATACTTACATAGCTGTGAAGTCTTTGCAAGCCGTACACATCTCTTCGCACGGCGTACACATCGATACGCAAGGCGATTCACAAGGCGCCAATCATTTATGGTTAAGAAACTGCCTATGTCTTGACCCACTCAGATTCGCATGACAGGTATAGTTTTAAGCTTGAGTATCCCTCTGTTACTTTAAAGAAAGTTATTGTACAGATTGTACCCCTCTCATTCAGCCCCAGCTCTCGCCAAAATGCCCCCCCCTGGTGAGCGCTGGCTGACTGGGTTGCGTGAGTGTCTCACACACAGGCGTGTGCCAGTCACTCTGCATCGGGCATCAGAAACCCTGCCTGTTTCTGCTTCAAGACGGGTAGGGTTGGGGGGGGGAGGTTGTGGGGCGTCATCAACCGACGGCGAGGTAGCGGGGACAGATGGGGAGATCCATTGGAACGGCACGCGTGCCCCATTCCAGGGGTTAGTGGCGGATTCCATCGCCAGCTCCAGCCTGAATGACAGGCGCTACATTTGTATGTGACCTTTGGAATTGTTGTAATTATTAAAGAGTGCAAAGACTGATTCCTTCTTGTTGGACCACTTAGTAAAGTGGGGCTTTCCCGGTGCCAACTGGGTGAGCGCAGGGCCAACTTAACAGCATTAACTACCTACACAACCTCACCTCTGTTGGTGCTAATCACTGATAAGGTCATTGAGTGCAATCACTGGAGAAAGAGTACAAGGGGAGGAGGGACCAATGCTGGACAGCGCTAATGGGATTGCAGTGAGCATTTTGCTTTTTTTATTTGCCCTGCCTTAGGCTGCTCTGGGGCCCCTATGCTTGTGGGGCCCCTGGGGAGTAGCTCACCAAGCCCACTGGAAAAGATGGCCCTGAGTGAGCGGGGTGCACAGACACATATGGTTATGTAATTCCTATGTTTTTTTAAAAAAATGCCCGAGTTTGGCTGGCATGCCACACTGCCACGGAACTCAGGCTGCATTACATTCTGCCCCTGATTTCTTGTCTCTTTTACTGCTCAAATCTTATGTAATTTTTTTTTTCTTTTTATTCTATCTTTTATTAGTCTCTCATCCCCACCTGTCGTACATCTCCTTATGTAACAACCTACATTTGTACCTTGAATCAACAAGAATCACTTTAGACAACATGAAGCACCGATGCCTTTTAAACTCTTTGCTTTGTGGAAAGCTCACAGAGGATGTATTGTTACATTCTTCCTCCTTATTACTCTCTAATAGCTGTTCTGTGTCTGGCTAATTTATCCAGCAGTGAGGTCTTTTTGACACCAAGAATGCAATGAATAAGGTAGCAGCAAGTGTAATATCTCACCTGAGAAAGATGCCCTTGAATGCATCTGCCTCGGTAGGAGATCACTCATTGTATAACAAGTGTTTTCCACTTTATATATAGGGCATAGTTTGACAGTCTCAAATGATAGCAAAATCCATAAACAATCTCCGGTGTTAAGAATACAAATGTTTTTGAGATGCTGACTGGATTAAGCCCAAGCCGTTCAAACTGAGTTTTGCACATCGATGACTAATCTCCCAGAATGTCCTGTTTTGAGGAGCTTTTCTGAGACAAAAGACCATCCTCCCATATTGTATCATTTATCCACCAGCAGTCAGAGGGCGTGATGACATGATTTGGGGTGAATCGCATCATCACAGCCGTACCCTTGATCCCTGATACAGAAAGTCACAGTGAACAACAGGCAGTTAAAATAAAATCAGGAAAGAGGACTGTGCATGAGTGTGTCTGAATTGTTTAGGTCAGTGGACCACAAACGTTTTTGAATCACGGCACCCTAGAGTATCATCATTTTTTTCATGGCACCCCTAGGCCAAAGGTTTCTGAGAAATCTAGAAAAAAAATATAAAATTAAGTAGATAGGGGGAAATTTAATAGGATGAGAGATTCAGAAAGGGAGAGATTTGGGAAGGAATCTCCAGGTTTTTTTAAAGCGGCAATCATTTACACTTCCAAAGCAAACTGGTTTTGCAGTGTAAATGATTGCCGCTTTAAAAAAACTGGCGATTTCTTACCAAATCTCTCACTGAATCTCTCTATGAAATCTCACCCTTTGTATATATATCATCCCTAGATTTATTTATGTGGTAAAGGTCAGGATTCAGTTCTATTTGTCTGCATACAGATGGAGCGCCTCTCAATCAGCACTTGGAATCACCAGATTCCCTGCACTGGCGAGAGCCAGCGGAGAGGCGCAACATTTGAGGGGAACGCATGAGTGTCTCACACACACACGCGCGTCCCCATCACTCGGCAGCGGGGAGCAGAATACCTGCCTGTCTCTGCTTCAGGGAGATGGGGGGGGGGGTGCGATGGAGCAGCAGGGAGGCGGCGGAAGGCTCAGATGGAATGGGGCTCGTGAGCATCTCGTGCATGCGTGCCACCTTCCGTATGATGGGGGGTCCTGGCGGTTGGCGATAGAATCACCAGGACCCGCAAGCATGTTAGGCGCCTTATCTGTTTGTTATGATTGGAAGCCACCAACACTGCTTTTGCCGGTTAGACTAACCATAAATAATTTGAATTGGTCCTGGACCACCAATCCATGGCACCCATGCAAGTACTCCGAGGCACCCCAGGGTGCACAGTTTGGGAACCACTGTTTTAGGTGTATGTTATCTACTGCTAAATGAGCCATGCCTTAATTCCATATAAATGATCAACTAAAAAGTTTGACAATGTGATAAGAATTGGAAAACAACTTTTAACGTAAATAACTAGATTTTAAGTGTATAGAGAGTATGTGAGCATTACCTACAGGAATAAGCAAGACATCTGGGGTTCCACCACATAGTCTGAATGCTGGGCTTCAGATGTATTTGTTTTAAGAAGCATTTTTATATAGGAAAGCGAGAAGGATGGAAATATCCAAAGTCTTTAATATTTTGCTCAATGACCCTCTTTCTCCCCTACTTCTTAAGGGTGCAGGAGTCTATATTGAGCCATTTTGAATGGCGGTCTTATTAACGAACCAATGTAAGGCTTTGAGCAAAGTCCCTGACGAAAGCTATTTTAAGAAACGACTGATCAAGTCAACTGTTTTCCAGTCAAATATGTATAAGTATAACCAAACACAAATATCAATTTAAAAATAAAAGTACTTAAATTATTAAATAAAAAAACAAAAAGATTTGACTGTTTTTAACTTATTTATTTTTTAATATTCCATATTATGGATATTTTTTAAGTTTGCATTTGGAAGCATTTATGACAACTGTAAATTGGCAGAAAAATGTAATAAGCTGTTTTTACAATTATCATTATTTTACATATTTCAGTAGTTATCTTTCACTATACGTAAAATAGCCTAATGTGATAATGTATTTGTTCCAATTTTGCACAGCTGGTACCTCTAGGTTATTAGCTTTGTCTAAAGGCAAGGACAGATGGTGGAGTTGTCAATTGTTTTCGCAGCTATGTTATGCTGTGCTGGATGCCCACATGAACACGCTGAGTCATTCGAATAAGTAGATTTTCTTAGTGATTTTAATGCCATTCGTAGACCAGAATTCTTTTTTAAAAGTGCCCGTGGCTTTATTTTTTATTCAGTGCCAAGAATGGTAAAGATGACGTAAATGCATAAGTGAATTCAGGAGTCCAGGTAGGGTGAACTAACTGTATCTCAATCAAATCCTTTTTGCAATCTGAAAATATTCTCTCTTGTCATAGTGCTATTCTGGAAATAAACCCCAGACAGAGCAGAGGTTAATTAGTGCAGTGTTCATTTATTATATATCACAAGGATGCAATTGAAAAGAAGACTTGTCTTCTGAGATGTGCCATTCCAGTCTGGCAGTAGGAATTATTATCCTTTTCTCTATCTCAAGAATAAAAAGATTTCTGCAATGTCCCATCCCTTATCAGTGGTAAACTACCCTTTACGTGGTTTAAGTGGTACGACCTGAGTATTGCGTATTGGCAGAAATAGCCAATATATTGAGTAAGATACAGTCTCCTAATTGCTCAAAGTGTAATGGGCTCACAGCTCAGAGAAAGTAAATGAATGTATTTGAAATAATAACAAAACCATACTTGTGCAGTTTAAATAAATACAGCTCTGTGCTCTCCCCACAGTCTATGTCCAATACGTTAAACAAACAGTATGAAGAAAACAGGAACATTAGTAAAGAGAAGTCTGAACAGGGAAGTAGCCATATTTTGACCAGACTTTTGTTATTTATATAGATATATATATATATATATTTTTTTTTCCATAGCCAATCTGAAAGCATTCGGCAGGGACTCCAGTTAGACTTGAACCAGCACACCAGTCTAATTGCTTCAATTACCGAACATTTATTAGTGATAGGCTTATTCCAACAATCCAATCATATAACCAACGCAACTTTACATTTTCAGCAATACATCATACTTAACAATGATTCAATGGACCACCACCCCACATCAGTTTTTTTTATCACTGTTGTTTCCAATGGTAAAGCGCAACAGAATGTGCTGTGCTATATAAGTGACTGTAAATAAATGAAAAATAAAAATAATATATATATATAAAAGTACAGGGTGCGGCACTCACAACACTCTCTCAGTAACCAGAGATTGGCCAACGTGTTACATCAACGTTTCAAATTTTATTTTGTCTTCAGGATGCCGCACCCTGTACCTCTGTATTGCTGTTTTGCTGTGAGGGCACCAACCACCAGTGAAGTGTGTTATTGGGAGTACCGGACCTCATTTCCATATATACACATACTAAAATATCTATCTATCTCTCTATCGATTGATATATATACATTATATAGATATATATTGATATATTCATATGGGTAAGCATTAGGGTAGTCCTTATTTATAAAAGTTAGATTTTTTTGTATGTCTGACCAACTCATAAGCTTGTATTTGGTTTAAAAACATCAAGTGCAAAATTATTATTATTTTTTATATATTTACAGGTCGCTCAATGAGGTCAAAGTTTTACTATAGTAAAATGTATATGTCCCTTTATATGTCACTTTTATCATGCGACAATTTGCTATTCACAAGTGTATATATATATATATACTGTATATATACACACTAGTAAGCCCGCTCAAAGCAAAAGCTTCGCCCTTTATATGTCACTTTTATCATGCGACAATTTGCTATTCACTAGTATATTTATACAAGGGCGTAACTACCATAGGAGCAGGGGGTGCAGCTGCTATTGGGCCCAGAGCTAAAAGGGGGCCCACTTTGCATGTCAAAGTATCATGTGCAGTATATATTTTTTCAGCATTAGGTGATAAATAGGGGCCCTTACAAACTTTTTGCTATGGGGCCCACATGTATCTAGTTACACCACTGTATTTATATATATATTTATATACACTAGTAAGCCCACTCAAAGCAAAAGCTTCGCCCTTTATATGTCACTTTTATCATGCGACAATTTGCTATTCACAAGTATATTTATATATATATTTATATACACTAGTAAGCCCACTCAAAGCAAAAGCTTTGAAAGCTAGTATGCTACCTTCTGTGTTTGTGCATGTGTGAGAAAGAGATGTCGTTTCACTCTATGCCAGCAGATGGCAGTGTTTCAGAGACTCACAGACACTAGACATGTACAGTTTATAGATGATATATATATATATATATATATATATACACACAAACACACATACATACAGTATATAAATGGTATGATGTAAGTGACAGTAATGGCACAGTAACAGGGGACGGGCTTTGACAGAACAGAGAAAATTAGGTTGCCCCTTCCTTAGGTATCAGTGACAGAGTAAGGTAGCACCCCCCTCAGGTACGTGTCACTACAACAGCCACCGACCCCCTCCCAACTTCAGGCCCTGGTACCTGCGAAGCAGGGTCACTCTCCAGCCTCTCACTCCCCACTGACAAAGTCGGAGCTGTTAGCCAATCCACTCTACCTGGTGCTGTGCATCTCGGCCCAGGCCCCTTCCCTTCCCCTCACTGGCTTCCGGCTACTCTCCGTCCTAACTACTACTGTTGCCACTGACACCTGAGTGCCCAGCCAGCTGCAGCCAGTATACATCTGAGATGGGAGGAATCGGAGACTAATTATCCAGGCCTGGGCAGTTAGAACCCCCCCCTCCTGAGTATATCTATACATGAGGCCGGTGCCATCTTTGGGAACATGGCGCCTATACAGTACAGTGAAAGCAAAGATTCTGGTACTGTACCACAGTCTTCGCTCTCCGATGAACATGCAACATCTTTCAAAATATCATGGATTGAAGGCACCAGCCAAGACGGAGAGACCCACTTCTCACAAACAAGGTAGGAAGCTAGAGCCCTCCACCTCACTCCTGTCCCCTTGATTAAAATGGCGCCCCCTGTGGGCCTTACAATTATTAGCCCCCTTTTCAGGTAATGACCTTGTTCATTTCCAGAGTCCTATGCTGACCTCCTGAGTCCAGCTGAGCTCCTTGAACCGCCCTTGGACTGCTTCCCAGGCAGCAGGATCACATGTGATAGTTATTTTGCATGTGATCTATCACATGTGATCCAAGCCAAGGCTCCAGTTCTGATATATCTTTAGTGCAGTACTAGCGATCTAGGGGCTACGATCCAATGCGCATGGGACCTTGCATCGGATTTGACCGGATCTAAAATACAAGCGGTTTCTTGACCTGATGAGTCATAATCAGGTGCAATCGGACAAAATTGCATAATTGTATGGCCAGCTTAATTCACAGTACCTCTCATCAGGTCCTATAAAATAGCAACATTGTCTGGCAATGCCGCCAATTAGCACAGGTTAGACAGTAATTCACACAGTCCACTCCCTTTTTCGCACAAAGCAACCATAACCCTCTTCTGGTAAACAACACTCCTGTGGACTGCCAAAATCAGGAGCGCTGTGAACAAATTGGGATTAATGCAGGGCACGTGTCATCTGTGCATATTCATTTTCCAGAAGGTACAAACATTTTTAATAATAATTTGCAAACATCCCTTTATGCCCCTTTCCCACTGCAGGTCTAAAACGGTAAATTGCAGATTTTTCAGCGCAATTTACCGTTTAAGGCTGCAGTGGGAAAGCGCCAGAGTTGAAATACCGGTTAAAGATAACCGGTATTTCAACCCGTTTAAAAAGCAGAGTCCTACACGGTTTAATACCGTTTTTAAGGCAGTGGGAATGCCTTTTAAACGGTATTTAAACTCTAGGCAGTCCCTGTGCCTGATGAGAACTAGTAGTTCCCACTTTGCGCATGTGTCATGAGCGCAGTGCATAATAATGAGCCGCTCATTACATATGCGCATATGTAATGAGTGGCTCATTATTATGCTCTGCGCTCTTGACACATGCGCAAAGTGGGAACTACTAGTTCTCATCAGGCTCAGGGACTGCCTGGACCCCGTATGGACCGCCGCTGCCTCCCCACTGCCCTGCATCCCCGGCCTGGATCCCCGTGCAGGTAAGTACAAGGGGAGGGGACATGGGGGCACAGGGGGTTAGGCACTCTTTACACTTGGGGGGGGGGGGGGGTTAGGCTTTCTTTACACTGGGGGGGTTAGGCACTCTTTACACTTGGGGGGGTAGGCACTCTTTACATTTTAAACGGTTCACTGCAATGGGAATGGTACTTAAACGGTATTTAAGACGGTAATCTGCTGCAGTGGGAATGCTAATACCGTTTTAAATACCGTTTAAAAATACCAGTACTTAAAATGGGTCTGCAGTGGGAAAGCAGCATAAGTTAATTATTGGACATTGTAATTATTCACATTCCATTGAACTGACTGACTATGTTATACTCCTGTTTTTCATCTATTTCCTATATTCGAGACACGCAGTATATCTATGTACAGTACTGCGTTTTTTTTCCTTTCTTACCACAACAGGTGTCACATGCTCCACCCTTATGCATGGAACAGTTTAGGATTAACGTAAGCAGCTGCCAAAGATCTGCTGAATCTGTCACCCTGCTCAAATGCTAAAACAGTTATTTAGAATGTTCCATTGATGCAATGAGTATTAAAGGTCTCAGAAATATTGATATCATGTGTGATGTCTCAGCTAATCTCAGCTGAAAAGAGCTGGGTCGCTTAACCTACAAACTTTGATTCACGTAGCAAACCTATTGTCCGTTTCATGACGTGGTTTAATTGATCCTAATATTTCACTGACCTCACATACAGAAGACAATATATGTTGACCGATAATGCAAATTTTTGTTTTCGTTTAAGAAAAGTAAGCACAAGAAATTTCTGGACTGTATACTGTACAATACTGTAAGTAGCAGTTTTAGTAAAACATTTGCTGTAAATAAAAAAATGGCACTACACTAAATATGCAATAATTGAAAAAATTGGGGGCTAATTCAGCTTCAGACAGTAACTGCATTCACATGGCAGCGCACGTCCCTGAGCACTTAAACTGCAGTTGCAATAAGAACAATGCGACCGCAGTATAAGGCACGTCAAGTGTCTGGCAACGCGCTGTTGCGATGGTACAGGCCATACAAAGCAGATGTGTCAGGACAATTTGCGGTCCGGGCCGTGGTAGTATCGTGACATCATGCCTGCCTGTCGACTAGCTCTGCAGCTAAGCTGCGGAGACAAGGGGCTAATTTTAGGATACAACTCTTCTCTGTATAGTGATGTGCTCGCATACTGGCAATTGCAATCGGAAAACTTTGGGATTGCGTTGAGGGACCCAACCTGTGGGGCGTTCTTGCACTGTGCTGGGAAGCCCGCCGCATGCTAGAGGGTTCAGTTGTGGTTTAAGCGAATCTTTGCAAAGCTACAATTTAAGGTGAATTAGGCCCTCAATCCACAGCAAAGGCAACATAAATATCTCTGCCCTGTTTCCAAACAGTCAGCATAAACACAATGGTCCTTCCTGTTATTAGTTACACATTTATTTCCCCCTGTAATATATTATTGATACAATTAACAAATAGCTATACAATTATGCTACACATTATAACTAATCCCCAGACATCTTCATATTTATCTTCATGAACACCACATCTTTAATACTGTACAATGATTTCATTAATTCATTTACACTCACGTGAATTTGTTGCTAATCAAATCAGTTGTAAAATTGTTAACTTTGTTATGGGGACACCGTACTAGGTCTACAACAACAAAGTCGACAAGCATGAGGTCGACACCATTAGGTCGACATGCATGAAGGTCGACATGACTGAAGATTGACATAGGTTTAGGTCAACAGGGTCATTAGGTCGACTTTGGAAAGGTCGACAGTCAAAAGGTTGACATGGGGTTTTTTCACTACTTTTCGAGCCGGCATGTGCCGACAGGCGGTATTTCATTATGTGCGTCACAACAGTAAAATGTTGTTTATTTAACTAATATGAGTCCAGACGAACACCGGAGGGCCAAATGTAATAGGGTGAGAGTTTCTGAAAGTGAGAGATTTTGGGAGAGTTTTCCCATTTTTTTTAAAGCAGCAATCAATTACATGGCAAAATCAACCTGGTTTTGCAGTGTAAATGATTGCTGCTTTAAAAAAAAAAAGGGAAACTCTCCCAAAATCTCTCACTTTCTGAAACTCTCACCCTATTACATTTGGCCCCAAGATTCTTTTTTTTGGCATTGGAAATGTCTCAGTATCAAGGTATCAAAAATATTTAGAACAATATAGCCCAATGCCGTGGCCTCTGTTTCTCATTGGAGCCAGTAACGTACATGTGTAACATAAATAAAGTAAGTGTACATGGCCTAATAGATAAATTAACTGATATGAGTGTATGTATATGAATTTAATATGTTTTGTATATAAAATATTCATTTTAACAATGAGATAAATAAATGCTTAATAATAAAAAGCAACAGAAGAATAGTTTGTTGTTGTTTTTTTAAACCTCTAACAATATATGTTTAAAGTATATTTTGCAATTTTGCAGTAAATTTTTAAATGTAATGTTAATAATAATGATAATAATCATCATAATCATAATTATAATTATAATAATAATAGTAGTACTATGAAATAATTTATTAGGTCACATATTGTATACAATACAAATATATAGGGGGAAATTTAACAGAATGAGAGATTCAGAAAGTGAGCGATTTGGTAAGAAATCTCCAGTTTTTTTTAAAGCGGCAATCATTTACACTGCAAAACCAGTTTGATTTTGCAGTGTAAATGATTGCTGCTTTAAAAAAACTGGAGATTTCTTACCAAAGCTCTCACTTTCTGAATCTCTCATCCTATTAAATTTCACCCTATAGTTTTTTTTGTAAATGTGCATGTTATATTGACTATTACAGAGATTGATACAGATGGGAGCAACCGAGGTGGTGACCCACAAGAGTCTCACATGCTCTTGCGTGCCATAATCTTGGTGATTGGTGCGCCGAGTCAGAAAGCTATGGCGTGCCCGTGTTCCATCTGTATTGACATTACATAATTAATCAATAATGACCAATAATGACAAGTTTGTACCATTTTATTCTAAGATGTAATTTCATTACACATGAGTTAATTAACTGCTGGTCCTTTTGGGCACTGGGCTTGAGTAGTAGCAATTAGTACTATTAGCAACTAGTTGGTTGCAATTCATCTAGCAAGTAATTATACTGTATTTCCCAAATAGTTTGTGCAAATAACTGCAGTTAAACCTTATATACATTTTATGCCATTTGCAGAGCAAACACAACTTGTAAAATATGTTGTCATGGTCAGCAAAGTGGATGTCCAAAGTGGATGCAAATGGTTGCAAGACAGTTAGAAACCTGCTGTAAAAAAATTAAACTTCTATATAGAAAATGAAAATATGTTTATATTGAAATTAAAATGGCTTCATGTGTCACCATTAATTGCTTCCATTTAGCACCTTCGTACTCCCCTACTTTTTCTTGTATTGTTCTGTCCCCATTTAATGTCCCCAATTAATAGTTTGTTGTTGTAATTTTTTTTATGCATTTTGGATAAAATACCCTTACCTTTCTGTTATGGTGTCTAAACAAATGTGCCACCATTTTTTAAAACATATTCTTGTCTTAATATAGACCTACGCAACATGTACATATATGTCTGTACATATAATTAAAAAACTCGCATCATGATATTCTTATATATGAATTAGCAAAATATCAAGAATTGTGTAATATCTTACATTCCCTGAAAAGTAACTGCTTAATTGCATTGTTTGGTTGACAAATGCTTTAAAAATATTTGTTTTTCCTATTAATTGAGAAACAATGGATTTATTAAATCCAGACTGTAAAAAAAAAAAAAAAAAGCAGACATGAAAAGTTAGAAAGAATTCATTCTTAGAACAAATAAAAAATGTTTTGCCGTGTTTAAAAGACACAGCGAAAATACAAATTTTTAACTTGAAAATGTAAATTCTCAGATTTCAGCAACTATAGTTTGATGCAGCAAAATAACCATTTCCTTTATGCTTTGCAGAGTGACATTAAATTGTGTTCACAAAGTTCTTTATCGGCATAACAAACATTAACAGAAACATTTACAGAACACCAATACAAGACTGAAACTGCTAATGCATTAAACATATTTGTATAAACTTTCAATCTGTATACTTAATTTAGTGTAGTGGATAATGGAAACAAATTATTTAGTGTACAAAAATACGAAGCCCAGAGCAAGACCTTCTACATGTGTTTCCACGGTCATCGAAAAGTACAAGTAAACATCTCAAGTTTGAACAAATAAATAAACAAGATCTTTTCACATAAGAAACTAGAGTACATGAAGCTTGTTTAGTTTATTTGTATTGCATTCAATTTATAACCTTCAAGTTTCACCATAGCTTCACTGCTATGAGTACCGAACATATCTAGTGACTCTTTTAACAGAAAAAAAAACAAACAAAAAAAACAAAAAAACTTACCAGTGCCCTGCTTCTCCAGGAAGTTGTGCCCTACAGCACCTGCTGAGGGATAGGTTGACCAAACTCTGACAGGTAAAAAAATTCCTGTATAATAAAGCCAGACCAGCTGGCTTTGAAGAGAAACCCCCAGTACGGGTTCTTGCCTCAGTGTGTATCGAACATGAGGACAGTAGCTTTTTCCCCTCTAGCTGTTGACCTGTAGGAAGCGAGATTCCCTTGCACAAGTGTCTGGCAGGCCCACCAGCACCTGCTCCTGTCACTCTGGTATAATTTTAGCTGTTAAAGGTATCACTGACAACCAGACCTTTGTCAGCGCTGGCAAAGAACACAAGATTAAAGCTACTCAAACATATGCCTCACTTAACATGGAAAATCAGGAACACTTTTAAGTTTTACACAAACTATATCAATATCAGGTTTTGCCAGTTATATTTTATTTGTAATTAATTCATTAAATACTTTTTAAATATTTTTTTTTCTACGACATTACAAAGCTTTTTGGGTTGATAAGTGACAACAACTGCAGAATCTCTCTCTCTCTCTCTCTCTCTCTCTCTCTCTCTCTCTCTCTCTCTCTCTCTCCCCCCTCTCTCTCCCATAGGGTACCAGGAACAATAGCCACTAGAACCATCAGCAGCACCCTAAGGACGCAACAGGAAATGCCTTTTTGCCTGGTGCCCCACAGCTTGAGCACTGTATATCTAATAATATATATATATATATATATATATATATATATATATATATATATATATTGCAGGGTGATTTGGCACTCACTAGAAATAGTTCAAAGGTCCCTGTTGCCATCCGATTTTTAAGGAGACAAATCTCCAAGATACATCATCATTCGCGGCGGCACTCAGGTAAAAAGACACGGTAGACAGTTGCTGGATCTAAGCCAACGTTTCAAAGAGTTTATCTCTTTTTCGTCAGGGCAAACAAATAATGTAAAAAACACTCACCAATATATGTGCAGTTAATCCCATCACCAAATGCGTCAAAGCCGTACAGCCTCGCAGTCAGTCTGCGGTTCCGGCTTGTTGCAGTGACGTCACCCAAAGTGCGTCTATCACCATAGAAACAAAGAGTAAAACAAACTGTTAACATCATACACAAGACATGAAAGCAGCAATGGCATAATCAAACATATTCAATAAGTTGAAAAGAAAGCACCAATAGAGTACGTCATACCACACCTAAACATGATATAAAGAACAAGCATAATATTATAAGAAGCAGCCTAGACCTAATGATTCATTCAAACCACGGGGACTCAAGGAGTCTAATCGATGAATCCATTTAGCCTCTATTTGCAATAGGATTTTAGATCTGTTACCACCGCGTTTAAGCGGGGGAACATGATCAATTATCATGTGCTTAAATGCGGTAGGTGAATGGCCCGTCTCTGCATAGACTACATATCTGGTCGAACATGTCAAACGGAACTTAATGGTGCATAGTGACATCACTGGTTTTAATAGAGCAGCATCTAGCACATTTTTAACCTCTGCTAGACCTGGTTGTGTTAAATGCACTGGCTGTGTGACCTGCAGCTACATGATGACAGGCACCAGTATCAAACACCCGTTTCTCAAAAAAACTTTTCCCATTAAGTTCCGTTTGACATGTTCGACCAGATATGTAGTCTATGTTTTAATTTGCCCGTGCGGGAAATATTATGTAGGCAAAACTGATTGTGAGTTTAAAACACGTATGGCTCAGCACCGGTTAGCACTTCGTACAGCAGTGCTGAAAGGTACGAGTGACCAGCCCGTGGCTCGCCACTATGCAGAGACGGGCCATTCACCTACCGCATTTAAGCACATGATAATTGATCATGTTCCCCCGCTTAAACGCGGTGGTAACAGATCTAAAATCCTATTGCAAATAGAGGCTAAATGGATTCATCGATTAGACTCCTTGAGTCCCCGTGGTTTGAATGAATCATTAGGTCTAGGCTGCTTCTTATAATATTATGCTTGTTCTTTATATCATGTTTAGGTGTGGTATGACGTACTCTATTGGTGCTTTCTTTTCAACTTATTGAATATGTTTGATTATGCCATTGCTGCTTTCATGTCTTGTGTATGATGTTAACAGTTTGTTTTACTCTTTGTTTCTATGGTGATAGACGCACTTTGGGTGACGTCACTGCAACAAGCCGGAACCGCAGACTGACTGCGAGGCTGTACGGCTTTGACGCATTTGGTGATGGGATTAACTGCACATATATTGGTGAGTGTTTTTTACATTATTTGTTTGCCCTGACGAAAAAGAGATAAACTCTTTGAAACGTTGGCTTAGATCCAGCAACTGTCTACCGTGTCTTTTTACCTGAGTGCCGCCGCGAATGATGATGTATCTTGGAGATTTGTCTCCTTAAAAATCGGATGGCAACAGGGACCTTTGAACTATTTCTAGTGAGTGCCAAATCACCCTGCAACATATTGGTTGAACCGTTGATCTACACGGCTCCCATTTCGATTGTGGCACCCTGGCTTTTATATCAGTTTACTCCAACATCAGTGTGTCTAATTAGTGCCTGCATTTGTGCACTATAGGAGTATATTCTCCTGTTTTATCCCGGACTGTTACTGCATACATTTATGACAATGGAAGCGGCTTTTGAACGAGTGGTCCTTGACAGAAGTGATAGCCACTCGTATTCGGATGCAGAGGCTGATAAACTAATCTTTAAAGACAAAGTCTTCTCTTCTCCTGACAACATCTCTACAGCCGACCTGTATCATGAACTGATTAAACTTAAAAAGCGCGAGCAAGATTTCTACTACCATGCGGCAACTTTATCCGAATATTATACGGAAAAGAAAATCCCTAGGGGATTTCGGATCAACAATATTCCGACAATTGGTCGCCACAGTATTCCTTTCTGTAGGAAATGGTGCGCTATTTTAAATAAATGCTCCTTTGACCTCCTCCTGTTGGTCGTGGAGGAGTCTACGAAGGAGTTAAACACTACCAGAGAAAAGATTGCCCAATTTGAGAGCGTCCATAAACCCACACTCGTCAGTGACACCACAGAAAAATGGATGGACAAATTACAAGTGCAAATCACCCAATATCAAAAAGATCTTATCAAGTACAAAAAAGAAAAATTCTCAAAAGTGACGAATGACTATGATACTCAAAATGTGTATGGTTGGCTCACTGGTAACCCAAACAGGAGCAACAGATTTAGAGATCGCCGCCGATTTGGCAGGGGTAACCAATCTGGCTCTTCAAACGAATCTGGCAATTCAGCCAATGAGACAGATCACCGTAGCAAACGATCTGCAAGAAATCGTTTCATCCCTTTAGCCGTGAGAACACGGGCGCAAATAGCCACAGACGGACACCCACCCGTAGAGGCGGCCAGTGGAGACGCAATAAGGGGCCGCAAACCTCCGACCGCCAGGAAGTAGTCTTCAATCTTTCCTCGACTCCTCTCTCTGAAGTAGAGCATTCAATACTGCAGAAAGGTCTCAACTTTGTACCAACAACTAAACATGATTCTTTCTTGTGGAAAACAGAAACTTTTAAACTGAATCGCCAATTAAAACTCCAGGAGTTCTTCGGCTCGAGAGGATGTACCAGTGGAGCAGAACCATTACCACCTGAACTGTTTAAATTAGCCCCTAAATCCAAATTCGACCCCCCATCAATTAACCCGTCTATTAAATCTTTTGTACGTATGGTGGAATCTTCAATCAAGATGCCGGATTGTACCGACATGATAAAACATTCTAATTTAAATAAAGCTGAGTTTACTGCATTAAAGTCACTTGGTGCAAGACGTGATATTGTAATCAGAGCCGCTGACAAAGGCGGCTCGATTGTTGTTCAGGATCTGTCTGACTATAAGGCAGAGATAGCCAGACAGTTATCCGATGTGAACACTTACAAGCTGTTGAATTCTGATCCAACTATGGTTTTTAAACGAGAGCTCGATAATTATCTTAACGCTGCTGCTTCTTCTGGCGTTATCTCCATCAATGTTAAAAATTTGTTGACTTGTGAATTTCCGAAAAAACCACTACTTTATACTTTGCCAAAAGTTCATAAACAATTGGTTAATCCCCCGGGCAGACCGATTATTTCTGCCCGTGGGTCGATTTTTCAACAGGTATCTGGCTTCTTAGATGTGTACCTACAACCTGTAGTTCAAAAATCACCGTTCTATTTACAGGATACCACTGCCTTGTTACTAGCGTTACAGAACCTCAATGACATTCCATCCAATTGTATTCTATGCAGTATTGATGTGAGTGCACTGTATACCAGTATACCACATCATGAGGGCATTAGCGCCACTCGTAATCTCATCATGACAAGTCAGCATTACAAAGGTCCTGATGTAAACTTTTTTTGTGACCTTCTTGAATTGGTTCTCACTAAGAATTATTTTTATTTTGATGGCCAATATTTTCTACAGGTGAGTGGCTGTGCGATGGGGTCCTCAGTGGCCCCATCGTACGCCAACGCCTATATGATGGCAGTAGAACATGACATATTTTTTTCTGACCCGACCACATCATCTAACATCAAGTACTACGCACGTTATATTGACGATATGATCCTGCTGTGGACAGGATCTAAATCGTCGTTGCTACAAGTCATTGAGCAACAGAATAACAGCAATAGTCCCATTAAATTAACTTGTACATGTTCAGAGTCCTCCATCAACTTCTTAGACGTCTGCATCTCTATTGAGAATGGGGCACTTAAAACATCATTATACACCAAGCCCACAGACCGTAATCTACTATTATCACCTGCCAGTTTCCATCCTCCTTCACTTATCAAAGGTTTACCATATTCTCAAATGCTGCGGGTACGGAGAATATGTAGTGATGAATTAGACCTGTTAGCACAACTAGACACTATGATTGAAAAATTTTGTGATAGAGGATACAGTCGACAAATGTTGTTAGAAACTAGAAACAAGGTCCTGGCCATTCCCCGTTCTAAAACTTTAAAGAGAAGAAACAAATCTAGGAAAAAGCATACCAATACCATCTTTTGGCCTAACCGCTATAATACAGCTAGTCACATAGCTAAGAAAGCAGTACAATCGTACTGGCCGATCATTTCATCGGACAAGGACCTTAAAAGTTTAATGGATAAAAGACTCATGACCAGCTATTCCAGGGGTCCCAACCTGCGCGACCATTTGGTGCATAGTGACATCACTGGTTTTAATAGAGCAGCATCTAGCACATTTTTAACCTCTGCTAGACCTGGTTGTGTTAAATGCACTGGCTGTGTGACCTGCAGCTACATGATGACAGGCACCAGTATCAAACACCCGTTTCTCAAAAAAACTTTTCCCATTAAGTTCCGTTTGACATGTTCGACCAGATATGTAGTCTATGTTTTAATTTGCCCGTGCGGGAAATATTATGTAGGCAAAACTGATTGTGAGTTTAAAACACGTATGGCTCAGCACCGGTTAGCACTTCGTACAGCAGTGCTGAAAGGTACGAGTGACCAGCCCGTGGCTCGCCACTATGCAGAGACGGGCCATTCACCTACCGCATTTAAGCACATGATAATTGATCATGTTCCCCCGCTTAAACGCGGTGGTAACAGATCTAAAATCCTATTGCAAATAGAGGCTAAATGGATTCATCGATTAGACTCCTTGAGTCCCCGTGGTTTGAATGAATCATTAGGTCTAGGCTGCTTCTTATAATATTATGCTTGTTCTTTATATCATGTTTAGGTGTGGTATGACGTACTCTATTGGTGCTTTCTTTTCAACTTATTGAATATGTTTGATTATGCCATTGCTGCTTTCATGTCTTGTGTATGATGTTAACAGTTTGTTTTACTCTTTGTTTCTATGGTGATAGACGCACTTTGGGTGACGTCACTGCAACAAGCCGGAACCGCAGACTGACTGCGAGGCTGTACGGCTTTGACGCATTTGGTGATGGGATTAACTGCACATATATTGGTGAGTGTTTTTTACATTATTTGTTTGCCCTGACGAAAAAGAGATAAACTCTTTGAAACGTTGGCTTAGATCCAGCAACTGTCTACCGTGTCTTTTTACCTGAGTGCCGCCGCGAATGATGATATATATATATATATATATATATGTATATCACAATTTTTTCCCAAATTAGGACTCACAGAACCTAACAGTCTAGGTCAGGCATTTCCAAACTATGGCCCTCCAGCTGTTCTGAAACTACACATCCCAGCATGCCTTTCCATAGTTTTAGCATTCCCTAAAAGCAAAAGTGCGGCAAAGCATGATGGGACTTGTAGTTTCACAACAGCTGGAGGGCCATAGTTTGGACATGCCTGGTCTAGGTTTTAAGGGTAGCACTGATGACTTATGTCCTGACTCAGAGATGGACCCAAATGTCACCACCACTGCGTCTTTGTATGCAGCAGCTTTATAATAATATGCAAATGCCACAGGTTTCTTGAGGAAAAGACACCAACTACTGGCTTGATGCAGAATTAGATCAACATTGCACCCATTGGGCATAGCAACGGACCTCAAAGTAACACAAGGGTCACTCAGGATGTCCAGCAATACTAAACTTCCACTTCCCATGAAACTGCATCTGAAGACACAGAGGGTGACATTTATTAGAGATCGTTGTTGGGTTTTTGGCGATTTATATCGCAAAAACGGCCGTTTTTTTTTTCTTTCCCAAATCGACTACTTAATGGGTGCCGATTTGCAGCATAAATCGCACTTTTTGCCGCTAATTCGCACTTTCTGAAGTACAACATTGCATCCAGATGTTTTCCCATTGAAAAAATACAAATCGCTAATTTAATGTCTGCCGCATTTGGAAATCGGCAGCAAAGTGCGATTTCTGCCCTAAAAACACAGACCAAGTCCAGGGTGGCGGTTTGCAAAAAATCGCCACCGTTTGAGCGTAGAAACAGTTAAATCTCTCACAGGTGACCCACATACCACTTACTAACTCCCCTACATATACTCCCACATGATTATGGACACCTGTGAGGCTGTTTGAGATGGACATTTTGCACAGTGGACTGGAGGTGCTAGTGTGTGAGCTGGGCCGTTTGGAGGAGCTATGCAGAAGGGATGCTGCTGCTGCCCACCAGATCCAGGTACCCCGACCACTCCGTGCTTTGCGTCGGTACCGTGCTAGGGTGTACCTGGACTCCCTCTCTGATCAACAGGTGGTGGAAATGTTTAGGTTGAACCGACAGAACCTGTTGAACTTATATGAGCAGGTGAGAGATGATTTGGACCCTTGTGGGGGGGCCAACTATGCAGTGTCTTGGCTGCAGAAATTAATGTGCGCCCTCCACTTGTTTGCCACAGGCTCCACTCAGTCTGTGAGCTCATGGGCCTTGGGGGTGTCACAAGCCACTTTCTCTAAACATTTTTCTCAAGTGTTAAATGCATTAAAGAAGCTGTGGCGCACATATATCACATTCCCACGTTGTGAGTCCGAGTGGCAGGACCTGAAGGTGGAATTCTATCGGCTCTCAGCATTTCCAAATGTGCTGGGAGCCATAGACTGCACCCACATTGGGATTCGGGCCCCACACGTGAGGGAGCATGTCTATGTTAATCGCAGGGGCAGACATTCCCTCAATGTGCAGGTGGTCTGCGATGCCAACCTCAGAATTCTCAGTGTGGTTGCAGGCTACCCCGGGAACTGCCATGATGCCTATATCCTGCGGCACTCAGCTCTCTGGGACCGTTTCCACAACAACACCATGCCAGAGGGCTGGCTACTTGGTAAGTCACTTACCACTGTTTACATGATGTTTGCGTACCTATGTCTTTACCTTTAACATCCATGTGTGGGACCTTCTAATCAAGAGTCATTTCTGTTGAAATTGTTTATACCAGCCCAAACAATGTAGTATAGGCTGCTACTATTATGTACCAATTACCCACATGATATGTGACCACACAAATCCCTTTACATGTTAGGTGACTCAGGATATGGGTGTCATTCGTGGCTCATGACACCTCTGCGGAACCCACAAAGCCCTGCACAGCACCGCTACAATGCTGCACATATTGCTACCCACAATGTAGTGGAACGCACCTTTGGGGTGCTGAAAAGCCGATTTTGGTGTTTGGACAGGTCAGCAGGTACACTGCTATACCACCCTGCCAAAGTAGTTTTGGTTGTCCAGGCTTGCTGCATGCTGCATAACATAGCTTTGGGTCAACCAAATTATGTTGATGTGGCCCCTGCAGCAGTCTTGCAGGAAGCTCAAACTACTGATGTTGTAGTGCGAGGTACACGGAGGGGGGATGTGGTTCGTACACGGATGATCCGGCAGCATTTCACAGGTAATTTGTGTGTGTACAATGAATAGTAATGGGGAACCTGTAACACACATACATTGGTAACATTACATTTTTCCCTGTCCATGTTAATTGCCCAGAAGCAGACCAACAATAATGGGCAACCCCTGCAAGCTACCCCACCGCAGCATACTTTATGGCTGGCAACATGATAACACCTATAACAATGTCAAGTAAGTACTGTAGTTTTCAGTGTGTGCAAATGTTGGCAACTACAAATGAACATAGGCTTCATGGATGTAGGTGACATGGTTCATTGATCTCAGGTGCTTGAAATGGTGCAAAAAAAGTGGTGGCTACATACAGTATGCAATTCCCAATGCTTATCCCCTTCAAATGTGACTATTTCCTTAAAATCCCATTACTAATAAGCACACCCAACCCAAAGTCCCATGGCTGCTAAAAAGTCACTAGTTGACAATACATAATAGAACAGTGTGGGTAATCATTTGGAAAAAATGACAACAAGTTTGCTGGATGCA
Organism: Crinia signifera; assembly: GCF_055691185.1. NCBI lineage: Eukaryota > Metazoa > Chordata > Amphibia > Anura > Myobatrachidae > Crinia > Crinia signifera. The sequence continues at coordinate 414,521,257 of NC_139217.1, read as the reverse complement.
AATAATTTTTACTTGCAGAAACATTTGGCCATAGGCCATAGCATATGAAACATTTGCAGGAAGAATCACTGCAACAGTGAATGCAAAAAAGAATAAACATGATACACATGTAAATGCAAAGAAGATTATTCATGTTTAAATACTGCCCGGGTATTCGTACCCTTACCAGTAGTGGCACCACCACCCCTAGTACGGACACTACGCCATGGGGGAGTAGTGGGGGACCCACTCATGGGTGTGGAGGAGACACTACTGCTTTGGGTAGATGTGGTTTGGTGCTGACCTAACAAAGTATTAGCACTGAGGTTGATTTGCGTTTGAAGGGACATCAACACAGTTGTTTGGCCATTAATTGCTTGGGTCTGTTCAACCATGTTGGTATTTAGACCTCGAAAACTAGTAGTTTGACCCTGAATGGCATGGCCAATTTCTGCTAAGCGTGTGTCTAATGTAGAGACAAGACGAATTTGTGTCCCTACATTAGCCCGCACGGTACTTGTTTCCTAGCACGGCCACAAATCTTGGCCATCGGGGGTAATTTGAGTGGCCTGCGACGCGACCGACGCGATGCCCCCGATTTTTCCATTGAAATGCATTGAAAACAGTGAAAAATCGGGTCGGTCGCGTCGTGTGCACCTAAAAATGCTTAAATGGTCCAGACGCGATGCCCCCGATTTCTCCATAGGGAACAATGTTAAATGCCTCAATTTACCCGCGATGACCACGATTTCCCATAGGAAACAATGTTAAATGGATCAATTTACCCAAATCAGCATAGGAACAATAGTAAATGGGCCAAAAACACCCCTGAACATTGAAATGTCCCCCCAAAAGTAGTTGACACCACCCCGCCATCAACGTGAACCCGAAGTGTGGCGAGCGCAGCGAGCCCGCGAGGGGCGGAGGTACGCGTCCTCCGACCTTTTAATGCCCTACTATCCACTAGGGCGTGGAGTGAGAATAGAATAGTGTGGACGAGCGCAGCGAGCCACCGAGCCCGAAGCGTGGCGATCGCAGCGAGCCCCGCGAGGGGACGCGGATACCTTCACAGGTAAACGCGTCCCTTCGCGGGCTTCCCAGGTGTCCGCGTCGCCATGGACACCTGGGAAGCCCGCGAGGGGACGCGTATAACTGTGAAGGTATCCGCGTCCCCTCGCGGGGCTCGTTGCGCTCGCCACGCTTCGGGCTCGGTGGCTCGCTGCGCTCGCCACACTATTCTATTCTCACTCCACGCCCTAGTGGATAGTAGGGCATGAAAAGGTCGGAGGACGCGTACCGCCGCCCCTCGCGGGCTCGCTGCACTCGCCACGCTTCGGGTTCACGTTGATGGCGGGGTGGCGTCAACTACTTTTGGGGGGACATTTCAATGTTCAGGGGTGTTTTTGGCCCATTTACTATTGTTCCTATGATAATTTGGCTAAATTGAGCCATTTCACATAGGAACAATAGTAAATGGGCCAAAAACACAAATTGTTCTCTATGGGGAAATCGCGGGCATCGCGTCTGGCCCATCGCACCCGATTTTTTAGCGGCCGCGATGGCCCCGATTTTACCCCCGATGACCGCGATTATGATCGTTGTGGCCGTGCTAGGAAACAAGTACCGCCCGCACACTTTGGGAAATTCTTCTCATTTGCAGAGCTATGTTCCGCACATACCCCTTCACCGTTTCTAGTTGGGTGGTCTGCACCTCCATAAAAGCAAGTTGTTTCCCCTTAAAAATATGGATGGATTGCGCCAACTCCTCCGCACTAGTGGGGGTGTTGGTGGGTGCAATGCTTGTGGGCTGCTGCCTATGTGACTGCGTATAGGGGGCTTCATTGACTGGGTGTGCTTGGTTTTGTGCAGGCTCCAACGATGTCACCGTCTCCAGTATGATTTCACTCATGTCGTCGAGATTTTGCATGGGATCCGTTGGTTCAGGCATCGGTTGTGAAGGACCTACACATGAGAAAAGAGTGGTAAGTATGCTATGCAGATTGGTGTATGGTGGGTCATGTTACCTTAGTTGGAATGGTTAGGTGTTGCTCATGCATTATGCATTGGCACAGGCTACTGTGGTGGGGACAGGCATGTGTGATTTGTGCAATGTGTGTGTGTGTAACACTATGATATCTCACCTGCAGACTGGACAGTGTCACCAATCGGATGTGGCTGATGTTGGTCAACAGCAGGCTGGGACTCCAGAGCTGGAGCTGTTTGAAAGAAGAAGACATTTTCTATTATTATCATTTGCACCTAACTGACATTTTTCGCATGATGCAGATAAAAACTTTTCCTCAATCAAACTTTTGGACCCTGATATGATTACATAAGGAATTTGAAGACTTTGAACTGAAGTGGTTATTTGAGTATTATGACTGTGAACAATTTTTTGAATCCACTTGCAAATAACAGGAAAGACCAGCAGATTAGACATGTAAAAGTGACTGTAAAGTGCTTTGTGATTTTGCTGGGATATGTAGTTCCACACACAGAAATCTTTTGGACACATAAAGCATAGCAGCATAATAGCATGCGCACATGACATAGCAAAATGTTACATTGACATGTGTGGACACTTACCAGTTGGCGGTGGAGTGGGGGGCCTGTCTGTGTCGGCAATGTGGATGCCGGGAAGCACCTCCGGTGGGATGATTCGGCGTAGCAACCTCTCATATGCCTTAAAGCGGACCTCCTGCCTAGGGCTACCTCCTGTGCGACAGGCTACTTTCTTCTCCAGGGCAAGCTTGGCTTTGAGGAGGCGCTTGATGTCATTGTAACGCTTTTTGACGTTGCGCACACTCCTCTTGTGTGTGCTAACTGCATTTACCGCGGAGGTGATACTGTCCCACATCCCCTTCTTCCTTGCCACACTTGTGCGATGATGGTGAGGACCAAGTAGGCGGTCATACAGGGGCAGGAGTGCACGCACCAGGGCCATATTCTCCTCATATGAGAACCTGACTTTCCTCCCACTAGCTGTACGAGCTGCATCATCCTCCTCCACATTTCCAGCCTCACCCTCTTCCTCCTCCTCCTCCTGTCCTGGTTCTTCACCCAGCACCTCCAATTCAGCTTCCTCTGCCTCCTGCACAGGCCAGTCCACCTCCGAGAAATCCCCCTGTTGCAGCTCCTCCTCTGTGTGCCTGGCACTCTGTTCCTCCTGTGAGGACACCTGGCTTGTGCCTGCTTCCTCCTCATCCTCCATAGCCACCTGTTCAGCTTCCACCATGTGGCCTCTCCCTGGTGCAGCTCTTGCTGGGAGCATGCTGGCTCTCCCTGTCCTGCCTCTACCAGTGCTGGCTCTCACTCCCCTACCTCTCCCAGTGGTTGGGGTGTTTGGGCCCAAGCTGGCTGTCCCTCTGCCTCCTCTGCACCTGACAAAACCTCCTCTCCTCTCCATTTCAAACGCCTTACTCCCTTTCAAAGGGTAAAATGGCGTCTGCGCCCCTTTATATAGGGGGTGTGATGCGTATTGCAAGGGTCTAAGGTGGGCCAATAGGTTAGCATGTTGTATGGGCTGTTCAGGTGTATTGGTGTAAATCGCACTCCGGTTGGCCGCAAATACGCACATGACCGAACCCGGAAATCGCACTTTTATGGCGTATTACATTGACTCAATTCGCACCTTATCGCCGTCTATCGCCATGTATCGCACTTTTCAGGCGGCTTTGCGCCAGCCATTCAATATGCGATTTCTGGGAAAAAATGCGATATAAAAAAATGGTGATACACGGCGATTTGAGTTTAAATCGCATTTTGTCAAAAACGGTAAACACAATAAATCTCGCCCAGAGACTGGATTTGGTCTGCCTGCTGGAGCACTATGTATTTTTAATGATGCCGTTCATTCTGTACAATGCTCCCGCTGTATTTGACAATAGTCAGTAAGGTCTTGTGTGGCCTACTTTATGTCATCGTAGTTTTGTACAGCATCTAGATGACATCTTCTCCACTGAAATTCCATCTCATCACCAGCATGTCAAAAAAGTATTCCAATCACTCAGACAAAACAACTTTACTGAAACGTGTGTGATTGAAGTGTATTCCATCCCATTAATTGGGAATATGATTTTTTTTGCAAACTATAATCACAAAGTTATCTGGGTAGTATTCCAAGGTGGTCTCACCTATCATCACACCAGGTGGTCTCACCTATCATCACGTCAGGAAGATGCCAACCCAGCTTCAGACACTACAATAAAAACAACACAAAAAGATGCCCAGCTCTAGCAGTGGCCATGAAGTTGGCTTTTGAATGAAGGCATGTTTTGAAAGATCCACATGATCCAGTCACCATCTACACCGATCACAAGACCTTGCTTCCCTTAAGTCATCTCAGTACATGAATCCATGTCAAACCAGCTTGTCTTTTTTTTTTTTACATTTTGACATACAGTATATCTTTTTGATGCCTTACTATGGAGGATGAGAGTCATAGAGAGACATACCATGTTCAGTCCTCAGTGTTTAGCAGTTCTCACCCAAAGCTCAGGGGTAGACTTTCCCTGAGCAGCAGGGACAGTGTAATGGTTAGCATTAGTGCCCCACAGCACTGAGGTCATGGGTTTGATTCCCACCATGGCCTAACTGTGCAGAGTTTATATATTCTCCCCGTGCTTGCATAGGTTTCCTCCGGGTACTCCGGTTTCCTACCACAATTCAAAAATATTGATTGGCGCCCAACAAAATGAACCCTAGAGTGAATGTGTGTGCATGTACATGTGGTAGGGAATATAGATTGTAAACTCCACTGGGGCAGGGACTGATGTGAAAATTCAAATATTCTCTGATCAGTGCTGCGGAATATTTGTGCACTTTATAAATAACTGGTAATATATAAATAATTAAACATTTTCATAAAAGACTATTACAAAAGACACTACTCTCGTTTTGCTGGGCTTAATGGAATTCATAACTCTCAAGAAAAAATACTCTACAACTCCCAGTGGCTCACCATTCCTCAGGATGTAAAGCAGTTGTGGACTGCTCCAAGTATGCACAGCAGAAAATGTCCAGGTGAATACCAGTGGACCAGCCACTTCCCTTTGCAGAACCAAACACTTCATGAAGTCACATATCAATGGACTTTGTGACAGATCTGCCTCCCTCCAATAAGTTTACTACTTTCTGTGTTATTGTAGATTGTCCCTCCAATATACAGTAGCATGCTTTGTTTCATTTTGAGGTCTTCCATCAGTTGCAGTACTGGCTTAATTATTTTTCAGTGAGATATTCTGACTCCATTGGTGGCAGCTTGAGATTGTGCTTTACAGAGGAATTCAATCTGTGACCAAATTCTGGATCTTCCTGTTGCTTGTAATCACCTGACCAACCAGGGTCCAGCAACAATGGACAACTGCTGTGCTCAGCCTATCAGGACTCAGAACTCTCTATTTAAACCTGGCCTAGTGAAGTGAACATGGCTAGAACAATTTTCTTCTGTAAGGATACTTTTCCTTTGTCTGTTTGTATCTAGCTTCTGATACAGGAGGAAACCCACACATGCTTGCGCGGGTTTCCTCCGGGTACTCCGGTTTCCTCACACAATCCAAAAACATACTGCAGGTTAATTGGCTCCCAACAAAACTAACCCTAGAATGACTGTGATCATGTACATGTGGTAGGGAATAATGACTGTCAGCTCCATTGGGGCAGGGACTGGTATATGTGTGCGCCATAGGCGCCGAAACCGTGGGTGCTCCTGGGCCCAAGCACCCACGGAAAGTGAGGAACACCCACGGCACGAGCCACGGCAGTGGAGTCCCAGCAACGGATATGCTGTCAGCAGTGGGGGTCCCTGTGGCAGATGGGAACTAGTAGCGGTAGTAGCTGCTAGTTTCCATCTGCCGCAGGGACCCTGCTGCTGACGGCATATCCATTGCTGGGACCCCGCTGCTAGGATCCCGGACCCCGGCGGTGAGCAGCGGGTGAGTCCCGGAAGAAGGGGGCGCCCCTGGTGTGCGCTATATAAATAACTCATAATAAAAATAAAGTCATATATCTACTGCATTGCTATACAGCGTTCAGTATCAGCCGTCAGTCCCCAGAACTGCTACAGTATAATATACAGAATTAAGACTTGATAATCAGTTTCCTGAATCGCTGCCTAGCAACTTCAAACATCACCGGCAGCCTGCATGTTGTGTACAAAGCAATCCGCTTCCTACATCGCCTGCAGCCTGCATTTTGTGTACAAAGGGCCTGATTCAGGCTTGCTCAGTATGTCCATAAAACACTGGACGTTCCCATGGACGATCCTCTTCCCTGTCGCAATCCACCACTGTTCCTCCCTCCCAGCTGCGAATGGTCATTCACTATCGGGGTTTGCGCATGCACATTTCCGCACATGCGCAAACCTCGGCAATCGGCGCAGGGGCCGAATTAGGGTCACTGCGAGTGATCCAGAATCGGCCCCAGAGTAAAACTATAAAGCTCACCCGCAGCCGGCTTCCATTGTGCAAAGTACTCAGCTACAAACAACACCTGCAGCCTGTTTCCATTGTGCAGAGGGGATGCAGTCAGGATGCCGTCATTTAAACATACAGATGCCGGCATTCCAACTGCCGCCAGAAGACTGGTGCTGGAACCTCAAACAGGATCAAGATTGTGATGCTGGAATACCGACAGTCTGTATCCCAAATGGTCAGTATGCGGGGTGCGGCTGTTGCATTCAACCAGGGATGTAGGGGTTAGATTTTTGCAGTGGGGGGGACTTAGGGTTAGATGCATGGAGGGGGTTAGGGAGGGTTAGGGATAGGATGCGGAATGCTGTGGAGGGTTACAGTGGCAAACGCAGGACATACATACACACACATATATAGTATTTATACGTACACACATACACACACACACACACATACATAGCATACATATACACACATAGCATACATAGGTAGACACACACATAGTATATATACACCCATACACAGACACACATAGCATACACACACACACACACACACACACACAGCATACGTACATACATGGATACACATACACACATAGAATACATACATACTCATAGCATACATACACACGCATACCCCACTTCATTAACAGAAGTTTATGCACTACAGGGGGCATTATGTATATGGCACTATGGGGGCCATTACGTATATATGGCACTATGGGGGGGAAGTACGTATATGGCACTACGAGGGGCAGTGTGTAAATGGCATTATGTCGGGGCAGTATGTATATGCTATTGAGGGAATTACTTAAATGGTACTATGGGGGGCATTATGTATATGGCACTATGGGGGGCACTACGTATATGGTACTATGGGGGGCAGTACGTAAATTGCATTATAGGGATGCACTATGAATATGGCACTATGGGTGGGCATTCCAGTGGCGTGCCAAGAAATTTTTCTCCCCCTGCCCAAAAAATTCTGGCACCCCCAAGAAGGGGCGAGGCGATTGACTATGGGCACCGCTGGATGAGTTGACAGGTGACCCAGGCTGCAGTGAGCGCTGAGCATATGCATGGGGCGGTGACCCACTCATTACATATACACTACACTGGAGTGGGACCAGCTCAGCACTCACTTTTGCCTAGGTTGTCTGTCAGTTCAGCCCAGGCGCCCACCACAGACCCTGCTGGCGCCGGTCCCCCAAGCCACCGCAGAGTCTGCATATGTAGCTACGCCACTGGGGCATTCTATATTGCACTATGACTGTTGTTGCGAGCGCAGCGAGCCACCGAGCCTGAAGCGTGGCAAGCGCAGCGAGCCCGTGAGAGGACACGGAACACATGTAAAGTAATCCACGTCTGCTCGCCACGCTTCAGGTTCGGTGGCTCACTGCGCTCGCAACACATTATAATATCAACTCCATGCCGACGTGGATAGTGGGGGTATGAAAAGGTCAGGAGGATGCATAATGTGTCCCCTCGCGGAGCACGCTGCGCTCGACACGCTTCGGGCTGGCATGGATAGTGGGGGTGTTTCAGGAACACATTCACACCTGTCATGTCAGCCAGGTTTAAATGGTCAATGGTGCCCAAACAATGTAATAAGCGCTGACTGACTGCGCTAACTGCGTAACGCTGACTGACTACGCTAACTAGGTAAGCTCCGGCTGGCCGCGAATGGGAGGGAACACAACGCTGATACTGAGAGGGACGCCGGACAGACTACGCTAACTATGTAAGCTCCGGCTAGGCACAAACGGGTTGCAGCCCGACACTCTGCCTGCGGGGTTTCAAGCCCCGGTGACTTCCCGGTAAATGGATAGCTTCAATAGAGAACAGAGAGGCGGCACTCTGAGGACTTTGTGAGAGAAAATCTTTAGTGATAGGTGTCCCAAAGTTTTGTCGTCTGGCAGCCCCTTTGTCATGGTGTACATATATATATATATATTATTCTCTCTCTCTCTCTCTCTCTCTCTCTCTCTCTCTCTCTCTCTCTCTCTCTGTGGGCAGAATCTACCAAGGACAGTACACCCAGCACCCACTGTGCCAATACTATTTGCATATGTACTAGCATATGCAATTAAAAGGGCAGCTATCCCTATAAAAGCTGACCTCTGCAATATGCTCCGGTACCTGACGGGAGGAGGCCCAATAGAGGGGGTGACACCATCACTACACCGGGTGATACCAACCCTAGTGACGTAAGGGGGGGCTACATGCTTGTTGCTAAAGGGGTTACATGCTCACACCGTGCCAGCACTCCCGGAATCTGCACTTCCAGATTTCACGCTAGGACCTCTAGCTCCTGTCTCCCATAATGTGGCGGTTATTTTTGTAGGGCTGTTTATGCAGATTTCAGGCTGTCTTCCATGGTGCCGGCTATCCACCATTTTTTTTATTCCATTGACAGGTGTTACATTTTGCCCATAGCAACATCACATGTGAAGTAGAATACACATCTTAGTAAATTTCCCCCAATGTCTCAAGGGATCTAATACCACTGGTGTGGGTAGTAAAGCTACATTATGGCCCTTATTCTGGTTTCCTCACAAAGGCAAATTCCTTTTCAAATGGACAAAACCATGTGCACTTCAAAGGGGGGCAGATGTAGCATGTTTGTAGAGAGAATTAGATTTTGCATGGGGTTTTACTTCACAGTGAGATCTATATTGCAGTGTAAAAATAAAGCAGTCAGTATTTACCCTGCACAGAAACAAAATAACTCACCCAAATCTAAATCTCTCTGCACATGTTACATCTGCCCCACCTGCAGTGCACATGGCTTTGCCCATTTAAAAAGGAATTTGCCTTTGCAAGTGAACCAGAATAAAGGCATGATGTAGATCAACACTAGAGGTGGAGGGAAATTGTACAGGGAGATCAATCAATCAATTGCTATAGCGGCTCTACAAAGATGATTGGAAATTGCTATTGTAGGCATATACTGTATATATCATGTACATATGTCTAGTGTCTGTGTGTCTCCAAAACACTGCCATCGGTTGGCAGCAAGTAAAACTACATCTCTTTCTCTCACACATGCACAAACACAGATGCAATCACAAGGTAGCAGACTACCTTTGGAAGCATTTGCTTCAAGCGGACTTACTAGTATGTGTTTATATATAAATATATATATACAGTATATATATATATATATATATATATATATATATATAAATATATATATATATATATAGATACCGTAGATAGATAGATAGATAAAATATTACTAAATAAGCTTTTAAATAAATGTTGTTACTCTTAATGAATAAACAACAAAATCCAGTATTTTCTGGGTGAAAAAACGTGTCCATTAGGTGGGGTATATGTGAACTTGATTTCAGATGCACAAAAAGACTAGCTTTCGCAGTTCCTGGGTTTTGCAACCTTTTCATTTCGTTTTCCTTACAGTGAAATGAGAAGCGTTTTAGGCATCTCAGAAAGGAATTATTAATCATGGTCCCAAAATTAGACCTGGTGTTGTGTTGAGAGGCTGAGTGCTGAAAGGTTGTTGTGTAAGGAAGCATTACTAGCAGCTCTTTAGGAACAGTACAAAATAAAGGGTCTCTGAGAACTCCCAGAACCGGCCATCGAAGCCAGCGCACCTTGCAGCCCTCATTATTATTGAATTAAAAGCATTGATAATTAATGCGCTTCTTTAATAAAATAGATTCGGAGATAAAGAGGAAGACTTCTTTCTGGAGACAGAGACGGAAGAGGGTGCTAAGCAACAATATGATTATGACAAATAAAATGAATTGTAAACGGTCACATAACCATATTAACACGACATAACGGTATTCCAAGCAGAATTGTATTTCCTTAGTTGATCGTGTGATGGTTTTTAAATACATTTCCCGAAATGTCTTGTACTCATTACCACTGCTCTCAGGGGGGGTGTAGAAAATAATCTGGGTCAGGGACCCTTTGTAAAATAAACAAAGTTCCTATTTACTTGCTATGTATAAACAGCTACTCACCGAGCCTTGTTCCCCTGCAGGGGTACCACTTTCAGATAAAAACACCGGCCTGATTGGCATCATCTAGTATCCAAGGAAACGGCATAAGTACCTCTCTTACTGTGAGCTTATTCTTACACAAGATTTGGAAGCAGAGTATTGAATAAGTAAGTGTTATTATTTAATAATTATACAGGAATTTCTTTTCACAGGACTGCAATGTGGGAACAGGTTCTGTATTGTTAAAATCATCATAACAAAACCCTTATGTTTTCATCATACTTCATAAAATTATGTGTTTGTTCTCATGCAACCCATCAGTTCACTTTCTGAAACAACACAACCTCCCAAAACCTTGATGAACAGGGCAGCATGCGGGGAAAATATACCCTGAGAAACAGGCAGTTCATTTTATACAAGACAAAGGAGCATTGTGTAGTTAACTCTTAAAGTGGTACTAAACCTGAAAAGTAGACGTCATGGGGGAACGTTACTGCTTTATATCGGTAATATTGGATAATCAGCCAGGAGCTGCTCAATGGTTGCTGTTATATTTCTCTGCAAGTCCGGCCCCCATTACAATCCATTGCTAGAATCAAGCACATTCACCTATTAAAATAAATTAATGTCATACCCCTTTGACATCGCAAATGTCGGGTCGCACCCGGAATTTGTACACAGGTCTGACCGGGAAGCTGTGAACAGTTAAACACTGCAAATGCTGGGTCGCTTCTATGTTGGACCTGTGCTGACGTCATCCGGGGGGTGGGGCAAAGCGGCGGCGCGTCAGGCTGGGGCACGGGAGAAAGCAGCACAGAGGTGATGCTGCTGCCTCCTCCATAGAAGTGAATGGGACCCGGATTGCTCGACCCGGGTTACCCGTTCACACTGCCTAGCAACCCAGGTCTGAATCTGGAATAACACTTTATTTATTCCCGGTTGGATTACATAGTAACATAGTATTTAAGGTTCAAAAAAAGACGTTAGTCCATAGAGTTCAACCTATCTAACTTGTAACTACTGATTTCCGTAAGTCCCTATAGGATTCCCTTTGTGTCCAAAAATGTATCCAGTTTTGATATAAATTCATGAACAGTGGTTGCTGTAATCACCCCCACTTGCAATAAGTTCCAGAATTTTGCTGCTCTAATGGTGAAGAATCCTCTTCTTAATTCAGTACGGAATTTATTTTCCTCGAGCCTCAGTACATGTCCACGTGTCCTAAGTATAGGCCTGTTAGTGAGCAAATCATCTCCCAGTTCTATATGATTCCCAATCCTGTATTTGAACATACAGTACTAATCATATCTCCTCTCAACCTCTGTTGTTTCTCCAGTGAAAACATATTTAGCCTGGTTAACCTATCTTTGTATTCTAGTGATCGAGACCTTTTACTAGCTTAGTCTCCCTCCTCTGTACCTGTTCCAGGTTATTTTTTTTTTCTTTATTAAGTGCGTTGCTGAGAACTGAACACAGTATTCCAAGTGTGGTTTCACCAATGCCTTGTAAAGCGGCACTACCACATTGGCATCCATTGAATCCATTCCCCTTTTAATGCATGCCAGTGTCTGGTTTGCTTTTCCTGCTGCACTTGAGCAGTGTGCACTATTACCCAATTTATGATCTATGATGACCCCTAAGTAACATAGGGGTAGATTTATTAAACTCGGTGAAGTGATAAACTGTCTGGTTTTTATCACCGGCCAATCAAGTTACAGGCTTGGTTTGAAATATGACAGGTAGGAGATGATTGGCTGGTGATAAAAACTAGACAGTTTATCACTTCACCGAGCTTAATAAATCTACCCCATAGTAACATAGTCATTTAGGGTTGAAAAAAGACATCAGTCCATCGAGTTCACCCCATCTAACTAGTCTAGTCGTTCCTAGGCTAGGTTCCTAGGCTAAGACCTTCTCCACTGCAGAATTCCCTATATTACCTCCATTTAAACTATAAGTAGCTTGTTGATTTTTGTTCTCCTAATGAATTACTTTACATTTTTCAATGTTCAACCGCATTTTCTACCTTTCCGCCCACCTTTCCAGTTTAATGAAGTCGCTTTGTAGTGTATCCACATCCTCTCCTGAGTTAAATTACTTACTCAATTTTGTGACATCTGCAAATATTGCAATCTTACTCTCTAGGGGCAAAAGGTATCAAGCTTCAAAAGTGATAAAATCGAGAGTGATAAACTACCAGCCAATCAGCTCCCACCTGCCATATCACAGGCTGGGTTTGAAAAATAACAGGTAGGAGCTGATTGGCTGGCTGTTTATTACTCTCCATTTTATCACTTTTGAAGCTTGATACATCTGGCCCTCTGTCACTACTTATATCATTAATGTATACATTAAACAAAGTGGTTCCCAATATTGAATCTTGCGGGACTCCACTTTGGACCTTACCCCAGTTGGAATGTATGCCATTTACCACCATTTACCAATCTGTCCCCATTTGTGCAACCAGTTTTTAATCCAATTACAAATTTTATCTCCTACCCTAAGTTACCTAGTTTTATTAACAACATTTTATGAGGCACCGTTTCAAAAGCTTTATAGAAATCAAGAAGTATTACATCAACAGATTTCCCTAAGTCCACCCCCTACTCACATCTTCATAGAAGCTAATTAAATTAGTCTGGCATGAACTATTTTTGACAAACCCTTGCTGAGCCTTACTTATCACCTTCTCCTGTTCTAAGAAATGTTGGATACTATCTCTTATTATTCTTTCTAATATTTTAACCACAATGGATGTAAAGCTGACCGGTCTATAATTTTCATGGTTTGTTTTGCTACCTTTCTTCCATATTGGTACTACGTTAGCTATACGCCAGTCCCTTGGTACCATCCCTGAGTTTATTAATTCATTGTATATCAGAAATGATGGTAGTGCTATGACAGAACCTACAGTTTGGGAGTAATCAAGAGCTGAGCATTTAATCTTTGGGAGATCCTCTGAAGATTCTTCTGCTTTCTCTTTTTCTTCTATTACCAGGGTAGCCTGTTTATTTTTTAGTGGACCAATATTTTCCTTCCTTAACCGTTTCCCGACAAAGGTTGCGTGCTTGCACAAATGCCAGGGCCCAGTCCGTCGCTGTTAGAACCTGCCCTCCTATCTCGCCCCAGATACATGGATTTTTCTGCAGTCCATGAATTTGATGGTACTGTAAGTGCATCATATATCATGATCTCATTATGTAAATGTTACGGTCATGTGACCTTAAAGGAATGTCATTCTTTGATACTATAGTATAGAAATGAATAATTGTATTAAAGGGCAACGTGAACGCATTAACCCTTTGAGTGCCAAGTGAATGTGTGAAAATTGTCAAGCAAACATTTTTATTCATCATAGCGACCTGTAATGTTTAGCTTATATAGTATAATATTTTTTACACAACATTTTTAATTTGAATTTATATAACAAATGTGAGCGACGCTGGCATTTTTCGCAGATATTTTGCACGTCTCTCACAAAGGGTTAAGTAAAATAGGGCACTATGCTGTTTCCCCTTTTTTCAAGTCGGCAATTTTTTTTTTCTTCTAGCTTCTACCCTCCGCTCTTCAATCCCCTCCCTCCTCTTCTATCATATATTCAGCATCGGTGTCATAGTCATCAATGGTTGCTGACTTACATAATATCATCAACTGTTATTCGGTATGTGCTGAAAGGTTTGTACCCATGCTTAGAATCCTAGCTAGGCATTTACCGAAACATAAAAATTTACTGAATAAGGGTCAAGCTTACACTGTTATTTACACTGTATTCCAAGAATGTTATTATGTTAGTTTATACAGAATGGAAAGAAATATGTTGTGCAGAAAATAAGCATCCCTGTGTATTGTATTGTATTGTATTGTATTGTATTGTATTCCTGTAAATGATTTTACTTTTATCCGTAAATTTGTTTGATTTAGAATCCTGAATACAGAACCAGTAGGGATATGTAAACAAACACTCCACATGGCTCTGAAAGGAATACTGTAGCAGGGCAACATCGTCTCAATGGCAATGAGATCTTACTATAATAAAGATTTTACAGGATCATTTGTTTCTTTTGCAAGGGGCAATATGCTGCAATTTCTTTTTGAGCATAATAGTGGTTGTGATCAGTGTGGGTGCTGGCAAGCAGCAGAATATTTCTAATATGCCCTTAGTGGCTATTAATAGTCCCACATTGTCATTCCAAAGAGTTCATTGGGGTGATTCATCAACCAAATGTAACTCATGTATTTCTCACCATAGCTCAGACTGGCTCCAGTTTCCACTCGTCCACTTCATACACCTTGCACTAGACGTTACACTCTTTGATCAATTTTTTTTTTTTAAATTAGGTCTACTAGATTTGTTAGCAATTAAAATGAAAAGTGCATTCGGATTTATCGCCTTTTGCTTCAAACTACCACTGTGGACGATAACCCCCAAGAATGCCTTTGGATGGAGAAGCCTATTTACCTAAGTGCTAAGTTTCACTCTGTACCCTACTGTAATACATTTTTTGTTCTTGCCTTCGTAGAATGGTAATAATAGTTTCAAATCCTAAACAAAATTCCATTCACAGAAAATTATATCATGTTTGCTATTTAAAAAAACAAAATGCAATTATAGTAAATTGTCGCAAAATTAGAGGTTTTTTTTTTATCAGAGAAATCACCAGCGATAATAGATAATAAAACAGACATATTGCTGGTTACAGGGTTCTAAGATAAATTGACCCCATTGCGTGCAGTTTTCTCCCAAATAACAATTGCTCAATATCTTATAATATAACCCAATTTCCCAAAAAGAATCCTTTGGGATAGCTCACATGACAATTATGCAACAATTATGCCATGCTGTCACCAGAAATTGTGGTGCCTGGGACTGACAAAATAGAACTCCACCCCCCCCCCAACACCACCACCACCAGCACCACACAAACAAAAAAGAAAAAAGACACTGCTGTGCCACCCTGCCCCTATGTGACTTTAAATAACCACAGACCTGCTCTGAATACAGTAGGGCAGCCCACCGCTCTCTGTCCGGATGTCTCCACATTCAATTCTGCCTGGATGGCGGCTGTCCCTGGCAATGAGAATTTCACTCCCCTTGGCAATGAGCATTTTACTCCTCCTTGGCAATAAGCATGTAACCCCCTTGACAATGAGCATTTAACTCCCCTGTGGCAACGAGCATGTAAATCCCCCTTCACAATGAGCATGAAACCCCCTTGGCATTGAGAATAAAGCCCCCTTGGCATAGAGATTGAAACCCACTTCACATTGAGCATGAAGCCCCTGGCATCGAGCATGTAACCCCTGGCATTGAGCAAGAAACCCCTAGCAATGAGCATGTAATGGGTATCACAGTTTGTTGTATAATATGTAATGGGCATCATGTTGTGTGGCACAATGTGTAATGGGCATTATGGTGTGTGACAATGTGTAATGGGCATTACAGTGTGTGGCACAATGTGTAATGGTGCAGTGTGTCTAGGAGGCTCTAGCAAGGGGCACTACTGTGTAGTGTAATTTGAATCGGTATTATGTGGCCATGCCCTACATTTTTGCTGGGCGTATTCAGCGTGTACTGTCGCTATTTTTACGTATCAATTGATACTCCACCCACATTGTAGCTCCACCCTCGTTATTCACAGTGAAGGGCCCTAAAATCGATGTTTGCTTACCATAAAAAATTAGGCTTGGACCGGCCATGAGGCAGATTGTGACAGGGAAAAACAGTGGGTGACAGGAAGAGGGTAACCAGGGTAACAGTGGGCTCCTGAGTTCTCAGGGGTGCGGGTGCACTGCAGTTTCGCCTCTGATTGAGATATCAAAACCCAAACCTAAATACATTTACAGAGCAAAAGATTAAATTCACTTCTTAATACGCACATCCCTGGAATCACTCCGCAGCTGATCTCAATAGTATGCCTGTCAGCAACAGCATTAACATACAGACTCTGTAGCAGCTGCAGCCAAAAGATGCAGCCACTACTTCAACTGTATATATTACATATTATTATTATTGTTTATTTATATGGTGCCACAAGGGTTCTGCATCGCCTGACAATATATAGATGAGCAAAATACAAAAATATAATGAATTACAGTACAATGCAATTTAGGGCAAGTACATAAATAAAGACAGTTGCATCAGGGGACAGGACACTGTTTGTGAGAGCTTACATTCATTCTAAAGGGAAGCGGAAGACACATTGGGGGTGACACAGCAGGGAAAGAAATGAGCATAAACAGAAGGTTAGGATGAGAATTGGTTAGATTTAATGAAGAAGTGGGTCTTGAGAGCCCGTTTTAAGTTTTTGCAGGGAGGTGGAGACTCTGATAGGAAGGGGTAGAGAATTCCAGAATAGGGAACACAAGGGCCAAAATATTGTAGGAGGAAGTAACCCACTGGCAGGATTTGTGGAGCAAAGAGGACGGGTGGTAGTGTAAAGAGATAAGGTCAGACATGTAGGTGGGAGAACAATGGATGATGGCTTTGTATAACTGAATCACCTGCTATATATGCACTATGGCAGAGCCAGATTAAAGGGAGGGCTCAGGGGGTCAGTTCCCCCAGGCCCCCTTGACCCCTTGGGACACTTAACTGGGTACTTACGATGACTTTATCCCATAAAGTAACTTCACTGCTACACATTTCTGGGAAGGGGGGAATGTTGTATGAGCTCCTATCTTTTGATTATTACTGTTATTATAGTACATTGTGCAGAGGAATGGAATGCCATCGGTCACAGTACTGACACTGGCATTTCCAACCAACTACCACCAGAAGACTGTCAGCATCCCAAGCATAATTAGCATTAGTGGAGGGGGGGATTCTCTCCTTTAGGAACACCAGTACTCTGACCACCGACATCCCCATCACCAGTCATTCATATCTATATGGATGAAGCCCCACACAGACACACAGTATGCACAACAAGAGGTAGAGGGGCCCCTGTTTTAGGTTCCCCGGTCCCCTCGAAGACTTAATCTGGTCCTGCACTATGGTATATATGGTATATAACCGAACCACCCACTATATATACACTATGGTAAATACAGTATGGTGCTCCTTTTGCTTTGTTATTTGGGAATGTGCATCCATCGATTAAAGCTTTCAGATTATGGGCACATTTTGTATTCTAAATCTTAAAAATAATATTAAGCAACACAAAAAAAAGTTCCCATATTCCAATAATAGAAACATTTTATTCGAATTTCTGAACCATGTAATGAGACAAGTATCACGGCTGAGGCTCTATGATGTATCGGATCACACCATAAATTTACGCCTGTGGAATAATCATCCCCATCACCTCATCTATTCCTCTGGTTACGCTGCAATGAGGCTGATTTACAACATAAAAACAAGAACTTACCAAACTCAACAAAAACAAAGGGAAAGATGCCACTTATCAGAAGTGACACTTCTCCGCTAAGAAGCAAGGTTAAGAGTTTACATTCTTTTCTTAAATACGTTTTTGTAGTCCTCATGTTCCACTAATTTGTGAACATTTACACTTACAATGATTTGTGGCCATTAACGCAAACATTCTAAGATACTGTTCTGCAGCAGATTACAGGGGTTATATCAATTGTTGTAGTATAGTTTATTCTAAAATACAAATGTAACACTTATTGCAAACTACTGAGAAAAGGACTAGTCAGTGACTTAAAGTCCATACATACTGGGCGTTATTGCCAAGCGTGTGTGAACACACTGAGCATTTTTCGCCCATTTTAGCGATTTTCCCCAGGGTGGATGACTTTCAATAGCAGGACGCTATGGAAAGCCGTCTATTCTGCCCCACATCTGCTGGTATTACCAGCAGATGCACAGTGGTAAGGGTTGGGATTGCCGCATTGGTTTAAAGAATATGCTGAAAATATATATATATATATATCTATATATATATCTATATATATATCTATATATATATATATATATATATATATATATATATATATATATATATTACAGCAACTGGGCACTCCTGGGACTTGTAGTACTCAGAAATAATGACAGACACAGCGGTCTGCGGGCAACGTTTCGGTCGTTTATTGACCTTTTTCAAGCTTGAAAAAGTTCAATAAACGACCGAAACGTTGCCCGTAGACTGCTGTGTCTGTCATTATTTCTGAGCACTACAAGTCCCAGGAGTGCATTCGTTGCTGTACTATCGATTTGGCACACCAGTGGTTCCCATCGAGTGTCGATCTTATGTGATTCTCTCTCTCTCTCTCTCTCTCTCTCTCTTTCTCTCTCTATATATATATGCAACATTGTATTCTCTGTAAGACACAGAATATCAAACTTGTGAGACATGGAAGCTAAAAGTCTCATTATAGCGACAAAAGCACCAGTATAACCCAACGGATATCAGTATATATGCACTATTCTCTTTCAGAATTTGTTATTTATTATCGTTAAGAAATATTATTTCTAGTGCTATATAATAGTACTTATATACAGCAAAGTATTACACACATATTACTAGTCTCAACCCCTCAACCTACTCAGTCGCAACCCCTCAAAATAGATCTGTGCCCATGGAATTGACCAAATATCGCCCAAGGAGGGCTATGACTCCTCAGGCCATGGCAGCTAACTTGAACCTCTCAGCAGTGATGGGGACCTGTAAAGATCCATGTTCCCTAGTCCATTTTTATAACAGGGCTGTGACAGAGGCACTGGATACTATAGCCCCATTGCGTATTCGACCCTGCAAACCACACCATCAAGCTCCCTGGTTTGACAACAGTATTCGTGATCTCAAGAAAAGGGGTCGTATACTTGAAAGACGATGGAGGAAGACAAACCTGGCAGAGGATAAATTAAATCTAATCAAACACATTGGAATATACCAATCAACAATCACCCGCAAGAAAACAGTGTTCCTTTCAAATGAGATCATGACAGCAAAAAATAGGCCCGCTCAGCTTTTCCGTACAGTGGAGATGCTTTGCAAACCAGCATGCCTGCAGCCTGATGTAACCCTCTCGCAGTCAAGATGCAATGAGTTTGCTAAATTCTTCGCAGATAAAGTATCTATCATCCGGGCTGGAATCCCCACAGTGACACCAAAGGAGTTCCAACAGACCAAGCCTACCAGTTTAAGACACTTGCCTTCATGGGACATCTTTGACCAAGTGGATGTACAATACATTGCTGGAATTTCCAGACTGTTGCGTCCCTCCTCCTGTGATCTGGACCCTGCCCCATCCAAGCTTCTTTTAGGGTGTATGGAAATAATCGGCCCTGCATTTGCAAAAATAGTTCAATGCTCTTTGCAGACAGGCGTTTTTCCCGAACCACTAAAGGAAGCAATAGTCAGACCACTTCTTAAAAAATCTAATTTAGACCCTGACTGCATGACCAACTACAGGCCAGTATCAAATCTTCCTTTTCTAGGAAAGGTTATTGAGAAAGTGGTTGCAACTCAACTAGAGACCCACCTGTTAACCCATGACATTTATGATCCATTCCAGTCAGGATTCAGGAGAAGACATAGCACAGAAACAGCTCTGGTATGTGTGCTCAATGATCTTCTAAATGCAAGGGATAGAGGAGACTGTTCAATCCTAATCCTTCTGGACCTCTCTGCAGCATTTGACACCATTGACCATGGGATTCTAATTGAGCGCCTGAAGAATTTCTGTGGCCTGGGTGGCACAGTCCTTAGCTGGTTCAAATCATTTCTCGCTGGCAGGTCACAGAGAGTTGCATCGGGAGTATACTCTTCACCACCAGTGCCGTTGTCTTGTGGTGTCCCACAGGGCTCTATACTATCTCCCATGCTTTTTGCAGTATACATGCTTCCACTTGGTGACATAATCAGACGTCACGGCCTGGTCTACCACTGCTATGCAGATGATACCCAACTGTACCTGTCCTTTGCTCCAGGCACCGATAACACAATAACAACCTTAAATGGCTGCCTAGCTGAGCTCCAGGAGTGGATGAGTGCCAGTTGGCTGAGACTGAACCCAGATAAAACAGAAGTCCTGATGATAAATCACAGGACAAGACGGCAGCATAGCCAACTGACAGGTCTTAAGCTGGGGGGCACAGCACTAAAAAACTCTGATCATGTGCGGAATCTTGGTGTTGTCCTGGATAATGGCCTGACACTTAAACATCAGGTGTCAGCCACAATCAAATCCTCATTCTTTCATCTGAGAAACATAGCCAGAATCAAGCATTTAATTCCCTCAGAAGACCTTCCTAAAGTCATACATGCATTTATATCATCACGCCTAGACTACTGCAATGCTCTCTACCTGGGTCTTCCAGCAAAAGAATTGCACCGCTTGCAGCTGGTACAAAATGCAGCCGCCAGACTATTAACTAACCAGCCCCGCTCCTGCCACATAACTCCCATTCTCTACGCCCTTCACTGGCTACCTGTAAAATGGCGAATCGTTTTCAAGATTGGCTTACTCACTTTCAAGGCCCTACATGACCAGGGCCCAAGGTACCTGCAACAGCTGCTGATCCCTTACTGTCCTACTCGATTACTACGATCCACTGAAGAAGGACTACTAACAGTACCCAGAATCTCCCTGAATTCATCTGGGGGTCGAGCTTTCAACTTTGCTGCTCCAACTCTGTGGAACTCTCTTCCTCGCACAGTGCGAGAAGCGCCCACTATAGAATCCTTTAAAAATAGACTAAAGACATTCCTATTTACTCAAGCATTTCACTGACATCTACTGTTAAGCTTGTTTTGTATTTCGAGCTGTAAAGACAATGGCCCTTATTCTGATCGGTGCGGATATTCCCGCATTCTTACGGTGCGGTCCGCACGCCACGGTGTTTTGCCGCGTGCGGCCATCGTCCGTAGAAACGCCCACGGGTCCTCCGCATTCGGACGGACTCACTCTTTAAGAACAGGGCGTGTTTACGGACGACATACAAAGCATGCGTGTGCGGGAGAAACACTCCGATTCGGCACGGTATTACAGAGTATTACAGAGTATGCTCGGGAATACCGCATCCGAACGGGAGCCAAGCGGTGCTACCGCACGTAAGCGGAGTATTTACGCCAAACAACCCACTATGAAGTATCTTCTGCTATACATCACATGACCCACTTATTCAATTACCTATCCTCATAAAAAACTGCTTATTTGGAACATGTCGAATACACATGTGTATTGCTAGTATTAATATTCTGTCATGTCCATTGTTAGCAGTTTGAAAGTGTCTGACAAGTACAGCATATGTGGGGGATTAGTACGGTTTCCTTGAAGCAGCAATGGTTTCAATTAAAGCACTGACAAGCGTCCTATTAGTGAGTAATGAGTAAAGGAGTCGATTCTATTGGGTTCAGGTGTTAATGGTTGTAGTCATTAGGCGTACGTTCGCCTACCGCATGAACGAGTGGTGTCCGCAAAGCAATAGTACACTTGTGGACACCGCACATTTCTGCCCTTTTTGATCGCGTGCATTCGGAGTGGTTTCCGAATGTACGCCCCCCAACATAAGTGTACTCCCCCGTGTCCGCCCATGTTTCCGCCCCGTTTTGCCCACTTTGAAACTACGCCCATGTGTCATTCCGCATGACGCCCATAATACGCCCCTATTTCCCGACTGATAGCGGTGAACAGTTTTGGACGGGATTTGCCCGAACTGGTACCGAGTCAAGGCGTGGCACATGCGCGTAGCGTTCTCCACGCATGCGCAGACGCCATAAAGACGCGATCCGTAAGTACGCGGTAAAGTCCGCGTCAATCAGAATAAGGGCCAATGTGTGAAGCACTTTGAGTCCTATTGGGAGAAAAGTGCTATATAAATATCATTATTATTATTATTATTATTATTATTATTACTAGCTGACATATAAGGGAAGAAACACATTTTTGGTAACGCTCTTTTCCTCACCTGTACACGTGGGCAATTTATAGATTAGTTATTCAATTTGTTGCATCTTTTATTCATACACTATGGGGGTTATTCACGTTCATTCGGTCCTCCGTGCATTCGCACGGAGGACCGATGTTGCGCGTCTGCGCATAGGCAGGCGTGTTTCTGCACATGTGCAGATGTAGGGTGCGTGGATCTTTTAAAATGTGTCAGTAAGTAATGAATGCACCTGTGCACCTGTTGGGTAACTTAGAAAATGTGAACTGTGTGGACCGAGTTTGAGAACCACTGAACTATATAATAGGAATCAAACTCACAACATTCAGGCTGAGCCTATTACTGCTCCTCAGGTAGGGGCAGACTTGGGTTTTAGCAGACAACAAGACTGACCCTATAGTACAGTATTCTGTAAATTGATTTGTATGTCATACATGGGTTTATTTATGGGTGAGGGGCAGGATTAGCTTCTGTTTGTCCACATATTTTATTATTGGTAGCCCACCAGCAATGTTTTTGCCTTTTACAATGACCATAAATAATTTCAATTGCCTGGAGACCACTAATCCAAGGCACCCCTGCAAGTAGGGTGACCAACAGGGCCGGCGCTACCCGCTCAGCAAGACCTTCAAAGCAGGGAGGCGCCGGGCCCTAGAGGCGCCTCTCCCTCCTCTGCATCCCTGCTGCTGCGCCTGGTACACTGTGATAGACAGCATGAAGGCTTCTCTAGTCCGATACCTGGCTGTGTCCTCCGCTTCCCTTTGCTCCATACCTCCCCTGCTGTCCTGTCAAACAACAACACGGGAAGCAGCACCGCGGCCTCCCCCCATCAGTGGCAGATTGGTGAGGGGAAGCTGTGACTACTCACTCTCCCTCTTTTGAAGCCCTATGCAGCTGTATGCTCTAACAGCAGACCCCGGGCAGCTCCTCCTGTCCTAAACTCCTAATGCTGTGCTGCGTGTGTGCTGCTTCCTGTTGAGACAAGAACAGGAAGTCACATGACTGTACTGGAGGAACCAGCAGGCAGGCATTAGGGGAGCCGAGCAGCCCGGACAGTGTATCAGCCTGCAGCAGGAGCTCCCACACCACCTGCACACAGAAGAGCAGCTGCTTAGCAATGCCGCCCTCAGGTCAGTTCTGCTGCAAATAAACAGGAAGGAGGGTAATGGCATACTAACAATGTGTGGGGGAGTCAATGTTATATTGCTATTGTTTTTTTTTTGGGGGGGGGGGGGGGCATAGCTCTGTTTGTCACCCAGTGACCTCTATCCTGTCTCCCACTGGCTCTCCCTTTTACATCTCTCTCCTGTGACCTGCTGACTCTCTCCCTGTCACCTCTCTCTCCTGTCACCTGCTGACTCTCTGCCTGTCACCCCTCTCTCCTGTGATCTCCTGACCCTCTCCCTGTCACCTCTCTCCTGTAACCCACTGACTCTCTCACTGTCACCTGCTGACTCTCTCCCTGTCCCCTTTCTCTCTCCCTGTTACCTCTCTCTCTCTCCGGTGATCCGCTGACTCTCACCCCTCTCTCTCTTCTGTCACCTCTCTCTCTTGTCACCCTCTGACTTTGTCCCTCCCTCTCCCCGTCACCTTTCTCTCCTGTCACCTTCTAACTCTTTGCCTCTCCCCGTCACCTCTCCTGTCACCCGCTGACTCTCTCCCTGTCACCTCTCTCCTGTGATGAGCTGACTCTCTCCATTTCACCTCTCTCTGCTGTCACCTCTATCTCTCTCCTGTCACCCACTGGGCCATGGGTGGGCATGCACCCACAATTCATAAAATCAAATGGTGTGTACGCTCCCATGAACAGACCACGGTTAGGCACATGCACAATGCAGATAAGACTGACCACATCAGTATTTGTAAGAGGGCGCAAATTTTACGGTTTGCAGGAGGGCGCCGGACTCCCTAGCACCGGCCCTGGTGACCAACTCATCCCTTTAATCCGGGACACATATTAATTACACAGGTTCTTTGGCTGGCTTTCACCTGGTTTTAAACTGCCACACCTCAAGACTCCATTACACCTGGATTTTAAACTGCCACAGAACCTGTGTAATTAATATGTGTCCCGGATTAAAGGGTTGAGTTGGTCACCCTACCTGCAAGTGTCCCGAGGCACCCCAGGGAGCCTAGGCAGTTTGGGAACCACTGTACCAATTATGCTGCAGTGGTCTGGCATGGGTAGTATACAGAAGGAAGGTACTGTATAGCGAGAGAGCAGAGTAGCATCCACATAATATCTGTTTAAAGGCTGAATTACACACTCCCCTCCCCCTATTTACAACAGAACAAGTGGATGCATGTAACCCCACCTGACCAACTCAAGCATGGTGATTGGGTTGGGGCATGTTTTATTGTATTTGTATCATATGTTGTTTAGGGACAGGTTTGGGTGGAACACTTGGACATTGGGTTGGTTGGTTACGGCAGATCATGTGTTCTTGATTTTATTATGGGCAAATATTATGGGAAGAGATCATCCAGTCACTAGGTGGTGAGGACATCTACTGGCTGATCTTGCGTCTCCATTTTAGTTTACATCCTGGAACTTCTTTCCCCCTTTGGACTCATTCCGGGTGAGATCTATGGAGGAAGGACTTGTTTTTCTAGCAGAGGATCATCAACAGTTTGTTTGGTTTTATGAAGCCTTTTTATTATGTGACCGCTGTATGTCAATAAATCCTGTCATTTGTCCAAACTGGTGGTGTGTGGCTGTGGATCTGAAAAAGATACCTTTATGCGCATACTGTATATAGGGATTTTTCCCTAGGTGAGTGTCATTCTTTTGGTTGCAGTTTGGGGATAGGATCAGCTTCTTCCATCCATTCATCTATCTATCCCATGGTGCCACCTGTAAAGAAACCTTTTTAGGAACCTCACCCACATTTGTGAGGTGAGTGTCAATGGGTATATCCCATTATAACAACCTGAAAACCATAATTAACATCCCAATCTTTCTTTTTTTGGGAGCACCTTGGGTGGAAAGGAGAGGATCTATAAAGACCATCTGGTAATAATACAGAAGATCCTGTTATATGACAGCGCTGAGGGGAACATTTGTTTTTTAATTGTTTTCTCCTAAGGTTTTGGTAACCCTAAGTGTTCTCTAGCTGCAGTCTTGGGTGCAAGCGATTTTGTAGTTTCACAGCGCCCGATATATCAGATGCGATATCAGCCGATATATCAGATGCGATATCGGCCGACATATGAAGCGATTTTGGACCTGTTCATAACCCCATTATCCACTACGCATGGAGTTGATTGTATATAGTGTGGTGAGCACAGTAATCCGCGGCCCCTCCCGGGGTTCGCTACGCTCGCCACACTTCGGGCCCGGTGGCTCGCTGCGCTCGCCACACTATATAAAATGATCTCCCTACATAGTGGATCGATGTAATCTTTTGGTGGCGCCTTCTGCTGGGTGATATCTTCAGATATGGCGCTTGCTATTGCGTGCTCATGTGCCATCATCTGAAATATCACATGGTTAGTGTGTAGTGGTTTGTTGTGTAGAGGGGGTACTGCACACAGGGCTCCCCTGGGGGTTACTATGCCCCCGCTCAAATTGGGGCCAACTTCAGAGGTCTTCCTCCTGATATCAAGTTTTAGACTGGTAGCATCCTGGATTTCTCATCATTATCATATTTGATTTATGTATAATAAGTGTTACTGTAATCTATCTCTACATCAGCTAACATTGCTAAATAGAGTTCTTCATTATACCTAGCTTAATGCTTGAAGAAGACTCACTCTGCACCTACAAAACATGCTACCAATCAGATTCTAGCTTTCATTTTATAGAATGTACTAGATCAGTGGTAGCCAACTCCAGTCCTCGAGAGCTACCAACAGTTCACATTTTCCAGACAACCTAGCTGCTACACAGCTGCACTCATTAATCACTGACACATTTTAAAATATACACAGATGGAGCTAATTAGCTCACTTGTGATTCTGTGAGGAGACCTGCAAAACATGCACTGTTGGTAGCTCTCGAGGACTAGGGTTGGCTACCCCAGTACTAGATAAATAATAAAATCTGATATGTTACTATAATCTCCAGCAGGATATTTTTGAAGACCCTCATGGGAAAGAGATGGTGCATTTCAAATGTGACAGCGGTTTAATATGAAGCTACGCAGTCTTTGTACCCCACAAGAAAATACATTATAACATAAACTGAAATTGGTAAAGATCAAACATTGTGGCAGATTCAGACCTGATGGCATGGCCGGGAATTTGCAGTGACCAGTGTTCAGCAGACGCTGCCCGGGTAGAGTGAAATCCTTGCAAATGAATGTGATCACTGTGCGAATGGATGTGTACGGCTGCAGATCTATTCGCAGCCCTGCGAAAATCTTCAAAACCATTGTAAGCCATCGGCACCAGTCATTACAGACTCAGAGTAGCCAGAGACGTATGACTGAGAGGAAAACAGGCATGTCCGGTCTGTTGCTGGCGCCACACACTAAGAGGGGTATTCAATTCCCCGCCGCTACTCCCAACGGGGAAAATAGCGGTGGGGACTTATTCAATGCTGTCTCTCCCGACAGCATTGACCAGGGATCTCGGCAGAACGGGCCCGACTTTACAAGCAGTCGGGCCCGTTCTGCCGAGAATGGCCAGGAATTGTCGAGCTCCACGCCGCAGCTAGATGATTTATGGCCGTATTTCATGGCCACGCCCCCTTTTATGTGCTTGAATCCTGACTGCCGAGCTGCAGTCGAGCCTGCCGAGAGTGGGACCAGGTCACGGCTTTCAGGCCAGCCTGTCGTGACCCGTATTTGAATACCCCCCTAAAACTCATGCGCATGCCAGTGTTTTCTCTGTCACTTCCATAACACTTCTGGTTACCACCCCCTGATTCCTACTTCTTGTGAATCACCTTGTGAACGGTGATTTAAAAAAATAGCAGGCTTTAAATCCTAGGACTGCCTCGTGCATGCGTACTACAGGCCGTATACATGTGCAATCTATCAATAATCGTCCACCATGCGTATTTGCGGCCGTGCAATCAGGTCTGAATTACTCCATTGTCATATGCTTTTACCAGTTTTTTTTCCTTTTCCTTTTGAGTTTTTTGTATATTTTATATTGTACCTATTTCTCCTTTCACTAATTTGTCAGAAACCAAAACAACAGCTCAGAGAGGATTATTTTTATTCAGTTGGTCTCATAAAGTTTGCGAATTGATTTTCCGTGAGACAGTCACCCATTTTGTTGTAGACATGGGTACTTTGCAATCCTCTACTTGTATCTTGACAGAAACCTCTCCATGTGAAAGTTGTAGCCAACTTCCGTGCTTTCTGCAGGAGTTTTTGAGATGCTGGCTAGGTATTTTCTGTGCCCTGAAATATATAAAAACACTTAACACTTGCATTTTTTGAGACGTGCTACTAGATAATTTAAAACAACTTTCACTAGAATTAGGGTGAATTATGTTTATTATTTTGGGGGCTCTTAAATCATTTTTAAATAAATAGTCATTTATATTTAAATACTTGCCAACAGTCCCACTCTTGGTGGTACAGTCCCAACTTTTGTCCACCAATCATGATTCTTGTGTGTGTCTGTGGGTGTGTGTATAGTGCCAAGGGAGCTGAGGGGAGTTAGCAAGGTGCTGCCGTGCCATAACTGTGGAGATAGGTGTCTTAACGGGATGTGGCATAAATATTGGATTATTTAAAGGGTGGGAGGCCTGGCTACATCCCAATTTTGTCACAATCATGTCCCTTGTCCTCGACTGAGATCTTCCATGTTGAGACAAAAATAATAATACAAAGTACATTTATTCATCCTTATATATCTGTGCGCTCATACCCTGCTGCTGCATTTGTACCAAACATCCCTTTATCGGCATGCCAGGTTCTGTGCAACTCGCCTAGCGCAGAAATACAGACTCAGTCACCCACAGATAGAAAAGTGTGTCATGGATCATTACAGTCTCGTGACACTGTTTTGTCACATCTGATTGTGACTAAGATGCATATACGTGAAAAATGATACTACAACACTCTGCATTGTATAGTGTCACCATGGCGTATACTTACTAAAGTGCAAGTTTTTAGAAGTGAAGATGTTGCCAACCACTAAGATACTGGGCCTAAATCACACCTGCTCGCAGAGTAAATTTGTTCTCAAAATGGGCAAAACCATGCTGCACTGTAGACAGCGCCCCAGGCGGGTGGGGGCCTGGCGCTCACCCGCTTCACAGTAGCCGAGGGAGGGGGGATGCCCTGTGTGTGACGGACCCGGCTGCTGATGGGGGGGCGGATGCCGGGCGTGCGGCGGACCCGGCTGCTGCTACTTCTGTTAGAGTCACCCCAGCCTGGTGATTCACTCTACAGGGGGCAGCGATGGGAGATGCAGCGGCGACAGAGGGGGAGGAGAGAGAGAGTTAAAGCTCACCTCCATCCCATCCGGGGGGACAGCTGCTCCAACTTCCGCCCTCCAGTGGCCGGCGCCCTAGGCAAATGCCTAAAGCTGCCTAGTCGTGGCGCCGGCCCTGACTGTAGATGAGGCAGCTGTAACATGGTAACATGTAAAAGCGCAATGGAATATGCTGCGCTATATAACAAACTGTTAATAAATAAAAAATAAATTAATAAACATGTACAGAGAGAGTTAGAATTGGGTGGGGTGTGTTCAATCTGAAATCTAAATTGCAGTGTAAGAATAAAGCAGCCAGAATTTACCCTGCACTGAAACAAAAGAAGCCACCCAAATCTAACTCTCTCTGCACATATTAAGCTCCGTACACACGGAGCAGTTTGGACGCTGAGTGATTTTGACTTAATATCGCTCATCGATAAATTTCTTAGTGACCAAATCGCTGATTGTCCCGTTTTCATCTGCGACCAGCAATGGTCACTGATGAAAACAATGTCACTGAAGGCAAAAGCTGCTGGTTGCAGGAGCATGGTCCTCCGACCAGTGACCAGTACTGGGCTGTTTGCAGGAGCGCGCTACTAGCGACCATCACCCGGTAGACAAACAGACATGGTCACTCAGCAACCATATCCCCACTATATAGGCTGAAATTGCCCTGTGTGTATGGGGCCTTACATTTACCCCATCTTCAGTGCAGCATGGTTTTTCCCATTTTGAGAACAAATTCGCCTTGCGATCAGGTCAGAATTAGGCCCACTAGCTATTATATTCTAAAAGTTGCTAAATAAAAGAAAGGTACGTTCTGATTGGTTATTAACTGTGAGTATGAGGACACATCTGTGTGTATTCTCACATTTATATGAAGACTATTAATGAAGCATCTCTTATATAGGGACAGGTGTAGAAACTGGAAGTGACTCTTTATTTTTTATTAGATTTTCCATAGCCGGTCTGAATAGACCTTGAAGGACATCGCAGACGTGTGTTTATTTTTTACAAAAGTGTTTGCTCTGATAGTAGTTGACAAACTTGTCTTCTGAGATCCAGTATTTGTCTTTCTATTGCAGGTGTCTTATGATTTACCTGATGACGACTGTGGGTTGGGGGAAACGTATGATACAGAGGTACCTGTTCTACTGAAATGAAATGAGGGGAATATTATGTAACCTGAATTAGTACATATACTGTACTGGCTGATAGAGAAAAATGTTAAAGTTTTCAATGGTTTCCTATTTACTATTGATTGAGGATTGACTATGTAAACAGCATGTTTGTGTGTTTTCATTAACAGCTGCTCAGAATACTAATACTGTATCATCCTTTAATGGATATTGATGATCTTTGAATGCACCCACTAACTTCTATGCCTCTGTCTTGTCTATACATCTTACCTTCAATATGCTTCTCTGAACGAGCCTCCACTGAACTATCTTTGAGCTTGAATCCTTTCATGAACATTTTTCCATGTTCATCTTTGTCATTAAGATAACATGCTCCACAATCTCCCACATATGTGCCTCTGCCTGGGTATGTAGAGGTGCATGGGATATCCTCCGAACAGTGTGGTTTTGAGCGAACAGCCTCTTTGACCTGTTCTGCAGGTGAGGCGGAGGAGCCCAGCGGTGGTGCTGGAAATGTCCTGACGTGAGCCTCATGGTCCTTCAGAGCGAAGCGCAGTTCCAGGTTCTCCTGCATCAGACCCATCATTTTCCTAAGCTCATTGTTTTGAACAGATATTCTTGAATTTTTATCTTTGAGGCCTCCCAGTTCATTGGGATGAAAGAACGATCCCATGGCTTGGAAGACTTTTTGCCAACGATAGATCTGACAATGGCTGTTAAAGAGAGCAGAATTGCATTTGAGGTAAGCCTCTGCTGCACATTATTTCTACCACTAGAAGCATGTCATGAATTGTGATGTAATCATGCGTTGCGATGTCATCAAATCATTTCAAAAACATTATTTACTATTATACTGTATCTTATTTGCATGGTGGCCTTTTGGTATTGAGGCTATGACTTTTAAATGTAAAACCTTATTTGTTCTTTATTAAACATACACAATACTATTATTCCTGTAGGGTATGGCCTTAGAGAATTACATAGCCATGCACCAATTTCAACTGCCCTCAATACAATTACGACTCTGGACTAAAGTCTGATCAGTTTGTGCTTATTAAAATCCTCAGGATGAGGGCTGGGGGATTCACCTCCTCGCGATAGCTGGCAAGTCCCCCCATAATGGTCGTACAGACCTTTCTTTACTAGGAACTTTGCTAATTTTCCCTTGTACCCCACAGAGATGCAACAGAGCAATAATGATGATTTTGTCTCATAATTGATTGTAATTTAAGTTGTAGGATTTTATGGTTATGCTGCAAATTGAATCCACATTTCCCACCATCAAGTGTCAAAGCTATAAAAAGGAAGATTTTATGAAACTTTCGGTTTAAGTGCATTCATAAATCTAAATATTCTTAATATTTTTTTAGGTACTTGTTTCCTAGCACGGCCACACCGATTTACATCGGGGTGGTCGTGTCGGAAAAATCGGGTCGATCGCATCGCATGCGATTTGGTCGCATGCGATGCGATCGACGCGACCGACCGATTTTTGACCCGTTTTTTTTTTTTTATGAAATGTAAATCGGGTCCCTGGGACCCGATTTTACATTGGATTCAGTGTAAAAATATTCCCAACCCCCCCCAAATTTAATGGCGTACACCCCACCCCACGATAGACGCCAACCCGAAGCGTGGCGAGCGCAGCGAGCCCGTGAGGGGCGGCGGTGCGCGTCCTCCGACCTTTTCATTCCCCTACTATCCACGTCGGCGTGGAGTTGAGAATAGAATAGTGTGGCGAGCGCAGCGAGCCACCGAGCCCGAAGCGTGGCGAGCGCAGCGAGCCCCGCGAGGGGACGCGGATACCTTCACAGGTAAACGCGTCCCTTCGCGGACTTCACAGGTGTCCGTGTCGCCACGGACACCTGTGAAGCCCGCCAAGGGACGCGTATAACTGTGAAGGTATCCGCGTCCCCTCGCGGGGCTCGCTGCGCTCGCCACGCTTCGGGCTCGGTGGCTCGCTGCGCTCGCCACACTATTCTATTCTCAACTCCACGCCGACGTGGATAGTAGGGGAATGAAAAGGTCGGAGGACGCGCACCGCCGCCCCTCGCGGGCTCGCTGCGCTCGCCACGCTTCGGGTTGGCGTCTATCGTGGGGTGACAACGGGGACATCTATAATGTGAAATGGGTCATATTGGCCCATTTCACATTTTTCACATTTTTTTTTCACTATTTCAATGTAAAAAAATATTTTTACATTGAACACGATGGAAAAATCGGGGGCATCGCGTCGTGACCATTGTTAATGGTCACGACCGACGCGATGCCCCCGATATTTTACCTTTCCCGACAAGATTTCAATGTTAAAATATTTTTTAACATTGAAGCCTATGGGGAAATCGCGGGCATCGCGTCGGTCGCGTCGGGACCATTTTTAATGGTCCCGACCGACGCGATGCCCCCGATATTTTATCCTAGCCGGCCAAATGGACCTGATTTCAAAGGAAATCGGGTCCATCGGGGTAATCGTGTACCTTAACTTAAGGTACACGATTACTCCAGATTGTGGCCGTGCTAGGAAACAAGTACCTTTTTTTAAATGAAATGTTGTTATTTTCACTTGACAATCTAAGCACTAAAGCTTGCTACTGTATATAAAGTAGGTCCTGATTTTGAGGTGGGAGTAAATAAAAAAGTAGAAGTAACTGCGTGCTTTGGCAAAAGCATGCCTAAAGTTATATTGGAACATTTTGCTGTGTGTACGGATGATTTACTGACTGCCCGTACACCTGTAACAGGAGCCAGTGGTGATTGACAGCTCAATTGAAGGCTCAACACACTGCCCGATCAGGACGGATCAAGCAGTGTGTATGCAGAGGACTAGCTAGGTGACATGGTGCTTGGAGGGATGCTGACATCATCAGCGGCTCTGATCTCCCCACGGCCATTGCAGGGCAGAGTAAGTCTTGACTTATGTGGTGCTGAACATGGGGGGCGATTCGATGGGGATTGATATCAAATGGATTTCCCCCTCTTCGCACAGCTGTGAGGCCATTTGCATCCATACACAGGGGCAGAAGTTCACTCTGGTGGGGAGGGGGCTAACTGATTGCAGGTCTGCAAAAAAGTTGCAGTGCCTGTTGGGCTGCTTACACACATAATGCCGCACTTGTGTCACATACGGTACATGCTCCTTACACGCATAATGCCGCACTTGTGTCACTTACTGTACATGCTGCTTACACACATAATGCCCCACTTGTGTCACTTACATGCTGCTTACACACATAATGCCCCACTTGAGTCACTTACATGCATAATGGGCCCGATTCAGATGTCATCGCTGCTTAGAGAATTAGCAGCTGCCAGGTAGACACTGCCCCCCCCCTTTATTGAAATCCCACCTTACAAATTGATGTGCACGCTGTGTGAATGGATGTGTATGGCTAGCATCGCAAGCTAGTAGTAGCCAGGGACTTACTCGACTGCTGCGATAAATACTGGTATATCCGGCCTGGAGCTGACGTCACACACCATCTACAAAAATGCTTGAGCATGTCTGCATTTTCCTATGCATGCCTGCGTTTTTCTTAGACAATGCCAGACCCAGCTATCTCTTGCTTGGTGCTTCTTGAAGTGGTAGCGTGGTGGCACCGAGTGCTGGCTAGGCTGGAGAGGTGTGTGTGTGTGTGTATGGAGGGGGGGGGGGGATGGTACAGATACTATAGTATCACCTGGGACTGAAACTGACCAGGTGCTGCTATCTGCCACTGGGTGTCACTGTATCTCATTACCATGTATCACCATCACTGTCACTGTGTATCACTGTCTGTATCACTGTCACTACATATTATTGACTGGATGGTGTCAATTTACGGTACTCGTGTATTAGCCGGGCGCCCAATTAGCATACGTACGCAGCTGTAGGCTAAGCTATGCTGTCAGCGTAGTCCAACGGCTGCCTATCGTAGTTAGCGTAGTGACTCCGCGGCAGTCCAACGGCTGCCTAGCATAGTTAGCGTAGTGACTCCACGGCAGCCCGGCTCTGTCCCCGGTGTCCATGGCTCTGTCCCTGGCGTCCATGCCAAGTCTAGTGAGTGCCTCTTAGGTAACCACCAGATCCCCTGCGCTGGGGGATGCCAGCGGAGAGGGGATCGTGCGGGCGCCAGTGGAGTGGCTCTCCAGCTGTCTGGGACGCAGGTGCGTCTCAGACACTCCTGTGTCTCAGTAATTATTAGCACGTGCGCCTCATGCATAAAATGTATTAAGTGTGCCCGAAGCGAGGCGAGCGCAGTGAGCCCTGCGTGGGGCCGCGGAACACATGTGAAGTAGTCCGCATCCCCTCACGGGGCTTGCTGCGCTCGCCACGCTTCGGGATCGGTGGCTTGCTGCGCTCGCCACACTTTAGAAAATCCACTCCATGCCGACGTGGATAGTGGGCGTATGAACAGGTCGGGAGGACACGTAATGCGTCCCCTGGCCACGCTTTGGGCTGGCGCGGATAGTGGGGGTGTTTCAGGAACACATTCACACCTGCCATATTATACATCTGAGACAGTATTGACAACATGTGTTAACTGTATTATGTAATGGCTGCAGGTTCTGCAGCCATTACACTGTCACTTCACCTTCAGCTATAACAGGGACACTGTCTGGCAGCGGTGACAGCGGCAACACTATGCTATTTCTGACAGAGACGCTGGCTACGTGGCGGTGGGAACACTACGCTGATTCTGACACTGACTATGCTAACTCGCTGGCCGTGGGAACACTACGCTGACTACGCTAACTACGCTGGCAGCGGGAACACTACGCTGATTACGCTGGCTGCGGGAACACTACGCTGATTCTGACAGTGCCGCTACGCTAACTACGTACCGGGCGCCCGGCTAATACACAAGTACCCAATTTACGAAGATGGGAGTTCTACTGAAGATGGGATGTTGCCCATAGCAACCAAGTCAAATTATACTTATTTATTTAGCACCTCCTAGAAGATAATAGAAAGGAGATGATTGGTTACTATAGGCAACATACCACCTTCAATAGAACTCCCATCTTGGTATATTTACCCCTATGTATAAATATCATTATTGTCCCTACGTATCACTGTGTGAAGATATATATTTAACATAAAACATGCATAATGTACACTCTGATGCATGCTAGTCACAGCTAGTCACAGCTAGTCACAACACCAGCAATTTACAAATGATATGTATCTCTATGAATGAGCTTCAAGCAACATTGAATATAGCAAATAAATAGTCATCCTGGCACCATGATATTATTATTATTATTATTATTACATCATACGGGCACAGAGCTATTTAATAATGTTAGACTGACAGAGGTTACTGTGTCTTCTCTCCTATATACAATACATGGTGTATCAAATGCAGACCCTGCTGGCAGCCACATATGCTGCGTGGAGAGGCAGTGGGTGACTGGAGGAAGCAGTGGGTGACTGGAGGAGTGAATGACAGGGAGGGGTTTATGGTTACAGGGATAGACAGTGGGTGACATAGATAAATAGGGAGGGAAATGAAGAAGCAGGGGTGATGCAGTGATGCAGTGGCGCTCTGCATCCTGCCCAGAAGTGACATAAAGTAATGGTTGCACAAGCGCGCTTGCTGACACTGTGATGAGCTCAGGTAGGTGGAGCTGCCTGACTGTGCTATAAAAAGCTTCTGAGCCCGGGATTATTTTCTTTGCCAGCTTCCTGTAGCCAGCCATGTACATGCGAGGGTGGCCCTAACACGGCAAAATTGGTATCTGGTCCCTGGGTTGACAATGTCTAGGTCAACACCTAAGTATGGTCGACATACCTTAGGTCGACAAAGACAGAAGGTCTACAAAGACAGAAGGTTCGGATGGCCAGCAGGCGGGTGGCGTCTACCTGTTCGCTAGGCTGCGAAAATAGCAAACAGGTCTGAATCAGGCCCATAATTCGCAAAAGGTGCCAACAGTTTATCGAGTCATTTAACAGAGGTTAATTATCGCGGGTAACTGGTTACTGTCCTATGTTCCGGGCAGACTTCTCTGTTAAATGTAAGGTCACAAGGATGTCGGTCTGTTACTACCCAGTTTGTTTTATCACTGTTTCCAATTGCAAATCGCAACGGAATTTGCCGCAGTATATAAGAAACTAAGAAATAAATAAATACATATGTTATATAGAAATTATGTATTTTTCATCACGTGTTTACAGGACCTTAGTTAATTGTAACCAATCCTTTCATGGAATAGAGTTCAATCAGTATAGTCCAGGTATAATAAAGATACAACCGCGTCTTTCTGTTGTTACCCAGTTTGTTCTATCACTGTCTACAATTGCAAAGCGCAACGGAATCTACTGCGCTATATAAGAAACTGTAAATAAATAAAATATACCCCACCCATAGGAAAATAGGAAGAAATTAGAAAGTTCTACACACTCCTCAGTCTGGCGTCATTCTCATGATATTTACTGTATATTAATTTCTATAATATTTTCTCATTTCTATAATATTTTTTATGAGCAACTGTACATAAATGAAGGGTAATAGGAATCATCTACCTTTAATAAGTGGTGATTCTCTCTGGGTTTGCGTTAGTTGAATGAGCCACTCACAGTGTTATCGCTGAGCTCAGAGTGTTTTGAAATGTGATGTCATCAAGTTGTCAACAGCGGATCACAATGAGTTGGTTATAAGCTGCAATGTATAATTAGCATATTGGGGTGAAAGCGTATTATTTATTCTAATCTTCCTTTTTATAGAAAACTCAAAACTGCTTTGGTGAATCTTAAGTGACATCTAAACAATTACCGTTGACACTTTATTGCACAGAATAAACTTTTGGTCACAGGAAGTTATTAAAAGGCTAAAGGTTAATATATGTCAAGATGTAAATTATAGTGATACAAGGATGTGAACCTTAACCTACAATAATTCTCAAAAGTAAAGCACAGAGAGAAATGTGGCGGCAAATTGCTATAGAATGGCAATTTAAAGAAAACCCCAGAAGCTACAATTTTATCATGTATATCGGGGATGTAATCAGTTGTGATAAAAGAAAAATTTAGTGCAAACAAAAATAGCACACCAAAAGTTCCGCTTATCACAACAGAAGTTTCCCCCAAAACATATAAGGGTTTGCTCTCCTGACCTCACACACTATTCTGCGATCTCCACACTTCTGTGCATGTGTGCATGCACGAGCCCTAAAACTGCGATCACATCAGATTGCAATTTCAGTGCTAGCCAGGGGGTGGTGCCGATGCAACAGGGGGCAACTGCGGTGATGCTGCATTTTGTGGGATCGGTCTGTGCCTGTCCTTGCCGCTAGACTGTGCAGCAGAGGAGCAGCTGGTAATGTGCCGGCGTATTGCGGGGTGTCCCCCCTCCGCATGCTAGCGACAGGAGTTGTACGTGTAGCTTTAGAAATGTATTAAAAATTTATATGGTGACCAGGAGATGGCTATTTGAAAGATGGAGAAGAATTATATGGTGGGCTTGTTATGGGAGTGGCGCGGGCATGCCTAATTGAAAATTCAGGTCGATTACATCGGAGGCCATATTGTCATGGACAATCAATGCCTAGCAGGGGAACGTTTTAATAATGTCCCCAATGGTAGCATCTCAAGACGTACCAAGGGGAATGTTACATCTAAAGACACACAAAGTGGATGTCTCATTCCTTGCACTTTAGGTGCACAGTTGTACATTAGGGGAAGGGTTCTTATTAGCATTAGAATAATGGCAAAAAAGGGGTGGCACAATGTGTGAGTGACCCATCGCTATTGTCCCACTATAGCAGAAGAAATAACTAGACAACATATTTTCACACAAAAACATTAAAACAAAAATAAATCCCTCATTCAATACTATAATATATGATAAAATCACAGACACATTTTGAAATTATGTTTAATTGAATGAAATATGCACATATTGCCTTTGTTTGTCACTTAAGGGCCATACACACAGAGCAATTTAGCCCCATTTCTAAGCGATCTGACTAGATTGCATAGATATTGAGCACGGATCGCTCTGTGTGTATGCCCCCAGTGCTTGCACTGTCTTTCCTGCTAAGATCGCAGTGTTTTGTCTATTAGGATAGGTAAAACGGGGTCCGCACGGATCGCTCAGCGCACATCGCGGGTAAATTGCGGGTGTGCAGCGGTGTGTGCTGAGCGATCTGTGGTTAACCATGTCCTTCAGCACCGGCTACCCCATCGCCCCATGTGTAGGGGGCTTAAGAAAACAAAAGCTTTTGCTATTATTATTTATATTATTATTATTATTATTATTATTATTAATAATAATACTAATAATAAAACGATTGTATTAAGGTTCCTATACACAATGTGATGTTCGCACTGGGCTGGATCACTTCGCCTCACAACGCATGCATTTTGCATGCGATGAGATGCAATGCGATCCGAGGGCAGTACACAAAGTATGTGCAGCACATTGTTTTTGTACTGCGCGATGAGATTCCCGCGGGAGCGCGCATCGCATCGCACGGTGCAAACGCACCGTGTATGGGCACCTTTAGAATGGTAAATTATTCTGTCCTCGTAACATTAAAGGAACTTTTTCCATCAGTTTATATACCAGTATGAGAAAGAAAGTCACATAAGCCAACTCCAAGCTAGAAATGCCCGCTGCTGAATGTGACCTGAATTAACTTCATTTAGCTGTTAGCCAACCACAGGCAGCCGGCACGGAGAAACGCTTGTGATTGACTGAGCAGCTAATAGGACTCAACAGGTCCCAGTCATTCAGCTGTGGCTGCTCATACTGAGCTGTTTCTAGGACTTTTACATTCCTTCTTCTTCTATGATATAACAGAAGCAGGTGTATCAAGAACACAAATACTTAGATTTCATAAACAGATCAGCAGATATTTGTGGAGTGTTTTATCCAAATGTATTTTGTATCTATTTAGCAATGGGAGATGAGTCCTTAACTCCAGCCATAATGGGTGTCTTACAGTTACATTGAGCTAGAGTTCTCCTTAGTCATGGAAGTCATACATAGCAAAGTTGAAGTTGGTTTATGGAGTGCGCTATTGCGCCTACCTCCATAATGCTCCATTAAATGATGCATTTATTTACCTTTACCAAGAAGGCTGCCATTATCTAATGTGCTGAGATGCGGAACATCTTGTTTTCCTGTGCCTCAGTAATATCTAATACTTACACACCGGTACAGTGTCCATGTTGACTGTGTCGACACTGGGACAAAAACTTTGAAAAACCCATGTCGACCTTTTGACTGTCGACCTAACGCTTGTGCCGATCTAATGACCCGGTCGACCTAAAGCCATGTTGACCCTTTTTCATGTGTCTACCTAAGGCCTGTCAACCTTCCTGTGGTCGACCTACACACATTCCCTTACATACTTTATAAAGGGGCAAGGCACGCCAAAGGTGAAGACAAAGAGGTGTTGTCTCACAAGAAAGGGGCGTGGCCAGACAATATTAACCGCAATTAAAATTTTGCTATAGTAGCACAATGTTCATTCATTCATATCACAATGTTACAACAGCGGCTCTTACATCTGCGGCTATGCGGGCCTCCCCCCCTCCGCTGCCACCGCTGTGCTCGTGGTCCCCGCTACTGCCACCGATGATTCTGGTCCCAGCCACCGGTCCACACAGTGGGGCTGGCGCATGCGCAGTAGCTTCTTCGGTACTGTGCATGCATTGGCCCCCAGCCTCTATAGGCTGCTTTTGCAGCAGCTTCCCTAGAGGCATTTTCAGGGCCCCGGATCCGGAGCGTGCACAGTATCGTCCTGGTACTGCTCATTCGCGGAACCTGTTTTGTATGGGCTGCTGCTCAGCAGCCCATGTAGAGGTGTCCCGGAGGGAGGGAACACCTCCCAATGGGACTGCCTTGGGGGACTGGTAGGTCAGACTTCCAATGGGAAGTCACTGCCAGTCACAGTGAAATTAGAGCAGCCTCACATACTGCATTTGGCTTCACTTAGGCCAGGGCTGGGCAATTGCGGCCCTCCAGATGTTGATGAACTACACATCCCAGGATGCTTTGCATTAGTTTTGCTATGTGGCCATGCTGAAACTAATGCAAAGCATCCTGGGATGTGTAGTTCATCAACATCTGGAGGGCCGCAATTGCCCAGCCCTGAGTTAGGCAGAGAACTGTGGTGGATTTTACTTGGGGTGCTGCAGCCCATAGGTAAAAACCGCCACTGGTTCAAGTTACGACACACAGTAGTGCGTCTTATTCACTTTATGTAACACTGAAGTGCCCTTTATTCTATTTATGCTACACAATCAGGCAACACAGACAGTGTAATGGTTAGCATTACTGCCTCACAGCGCTGAGGTCATGGGTTCAATTCCCACCATGGCCCTAATTGTACAGAGTTTGTATATTCTCCCCGTACTTGCATGGGTTTATTTTGGGTACTCCGGTTTCCTCCCACAATCCAAAAATATACTGGTAGGTTAATTGGCTCCCAACAAAATTAACCCTGGTATGTCTGTGTGGTAGGGAATATAGATTGTAAGCTTCACCGGGGCAGGGACTGATGTGAAAGTTCAAATAATTTCTGTAAAGTGCTGTAGAATAAGTAATGCCCCTTATACTGTACACATATAGGGGGACATTTACTAAAATGGGAATTAGACTTCACATGTGATGTTGCTATGGGCAACCAATCAGATTCTTATAACTATCTTCTAGAGCAGGGCTGGGCAACACCGGCCCTCCAGATGTTAGTGAACTACACATCCCAGGATGCTTTGCATTAGTTTTGCTATGTGGCCATGCTGAAACTGATGCAAGGCATGCTGGGATGTGTAGTTCATCACCATCTGGAGGGCCGGTGTTGCAAAGCCCTGTTCTAGAGCATGGGTCTTCAACCTGTGGCCCTCCAGATGTTATGGAACTACATGTCCCAGCATGCCCTGACAGTTTTGGCATTCTCTTATAGGAAAAAATGTGACAATGCATGTTGGAACATGTAGTTTTACAACATCTGGAGGGCCACAGGTTGAAGACCCATGTCTAGAGGGTGCTAAATATATAAGAAGTAGATTCTGATTGGTTGCCCATAGCAACATCACATGCAAAGCTTTATTCCCATATTAGTAAATTTCTCCCATAAAGTCCACAATAGAGGTGCAATTAACACAGCTTAAAAAATTGCTAAACCAATCAGCTTCTACATGTCATGTTACAGGCTGGGTTTGAAAAATGACAGATATGAGCTGATTGGATGGTTGGTTATCACTCTCCACTTTATCACTTTTTAAAACTTCATACATCTGGCCTTCAGTGAGGTATAGCTGCCATTAGAGTATATATCTGTATATGTAGTAGCCATCACCTATGCTGCTACTTGTCGCACCCGTGATCTGTTTGCTATGGGGTGTGTGCCTCATACTCTATCAAAAAAGTTATACAGTCTTAGACGCATCTGAAATCTAGTTATCAGATATTTAACAAGGATGACGCGTACCAACGGCTCTCCAATTGCTACACAGATGATACACAGTACTAACAAACAAAGCTTTATTATTTTTAAATTTGGCAATTATATTATTATATTACTTTTTGAATATGCTATGTTCTTTATTTTATCTGGAATAGGAAGCCCAAGTGCCACATGGACAGAGAAGATCCAGAGTGGGGCTGCCAAAGAGATGAGTCCCTTCTTACTGGCTAGTATCGCCAGAAGATGTTCTACCTCTGTGATATGTGGCTACAAACAAAATCTCTTCTATTGCTGCATAATGATTATTAGACATTAATATACTGTATATATATAAAATAGCCTGACAAGAAATGTGGGTACTTATATGTTAGTTGGCGCCCGTTACATAGTTTGCGTAGTGGTGTATTGAGAATACCAATACACCACTATGCTAGTTACGTAAACTACGTAAGTTACTTATTTAGAGCTACGTTAATGCATAATGTTTCATATCCCCACTACCCACGTCATACCTCCACTATCCACGTCGGCGTGGAGTTAATTTATAAAGTGTGGTGAGCTCAGCGAGCCACCGAGCCCGAAGCGTGGCGTGCGCAGCAAGCCCCGTGAGGGGACGCGTATCCCCTCGCGGACGTATGCGCGTCCCTATGCGGGGCTTGCTGCACTCGCCACGCTTCGGGCTCGGTGGCTCGCTGCACTCACCACACTTTATAGAATTAACTCCATGCTCACGTGGATAGCGGTGGTATGATGTGGATAGTGGGGATATGCTCTCTCCGTGGGTCCGCCATGACAGTCCCAGCACTTAGGGATGGCCATCGACCATCGATGTTTACAAAACATCAATGGTATATGGCCAATGTTGAATTGTTTTGACATCGATGGGGGAGAACCAGATGGTTTCCCACCATCGATGTCACCATCCCTGGATGACCATTGATGTGTAAAAACATTGATGGTCATCCATTGCATACTTATACACCATCGATGGTCAGTTGCACTTTTGCCATTGATGGCAACCATCAATGGCAAAGGCAACGATGGCCATCCCTGGATGATCATCGATGTGTAAAAACATTGATGGTCATCCATTGCACTTATACACCATCGATGGTCCTTTGCACTTTTGCCATCAATGGTAACCATCGATGGCAAAGGCAAGGATGTCCATACCTGGATGACCATCGATGTGTAAAAACATTGATGGTCATCCATTGCACTTATACACCATCGATGGTCCTTTGCACTTTTGCCATCAATGGTAACCATTGATGGCAAAGGCAAGGGTGGCCATCCCTGGATGACCATCGATGTGTAAAAACATTGATGGTCATCCATTGCATACTTATACACCATCGATGGTCAGTTGCACTTTTGCCATCGTTGGCAACCATCGATGGCAAAGGTGGCTGGGGGACCATCGATGACAAAGGTGGCTGGCTAGTGCCGCTGGGGGAGCCGGGAAAACGCATTGCGTCACCGCCACCTCACCGCCTGCCCTCCCGCCCGCTGCCTCACCACCCGCCCACCCGCTGCTTAGCTGGCAGTCCGGCAATGGCTATGCTGACAATGTAGCCAAAGCTACGTTGTCAGTGTAGCGTAGCCGGGCGCCCGACTAACATACAGTATAAGTCCCGAAATGATTTCTGCCAAAGTAGTCACACACGCTACTGGAGCCTGGAGTGCAAGTTCTCCACCAGAGGAAGTGCCATTTATTGGATTCTATGGGGTTCATTTACTAAGATGGGACTTCTATTAAACATGGGTTGTTGCTATGGGCAACTAATCAGATGCTATCTATTATCTCCTTAAAGTTGCTAAATAAATAAGTAGATTAGGATTTATTGCTATGGGCAACATTGCATCTTCAATACTGCTCCCATCTTACCAATTAAACCCCTATGATAAGGAAATCCTTGCAAAGTGGAGTTTCTGTGTAATTCTCTAGTGCAGTATGTACTGCACTGAAAGAAGGATCTGATATACAGTATGGGATACGGTCATTAGGTCTAGCACTAGGTCGAAAAGCATTGGGGCGACACC
This sequence comes from Crinia signifera, assembly GCF_055691185.1. Classification (NCBI taxonomy): domain Eukaryota; kingdom Metazoa; phylum Chordata; class Amphibia; order Anura; family Myobatrachidae; genus Crinia; species Crinia signifera. The sequence goes on along the minus strand of NC_139217.1, from coordinate 414,478,096 downwards.
ACTAGGTCAACATGCAGCAAGATCAACATGGGTTAAGGTCAACATGGGTCAAGGTCGACATAAATCTAGGTCAATATGGGTCAAGGTCGACATGGATCTAGGTCGACACATCTAGGCTGACACAAGCAAAAGGTCGACATGGGGTTTTCCACTGTTCTTTGAGCCGACATGTGCCGACAGGCGGTATTTCATGCCCTACCATCCACTAGGGCGTGGTGGGAGAATAAAATAGTGTGCCGAGCGCAGCGAGGCACCGTGCCCGAAGCATCGCGAGCGAAGCGAGCGATGCGAGGGGATGCAGTGCACTTCAAACTGTGTCCATGTCAACTGAGTCGACATTCGGGTCAAAATACAGTGAAAACCCTATGTCGACCTTTTGACAGTCGACCTAGCCCATGTCGACCTAATGCTTGTGTCGACCTAATGTCATGTCGACCAATACCCATGTCGACCTAGATCTATGTCGACATTGGCCCATGTCGACCTTAACCCATGTCGACCTTGCTGTATGTCGACCTAGTAGGGTCGACCCAATGCTTGTCGACCTACTTGTGGTCGACTCAACAATCCCAACCCTACAGTATATGGTGTGGATGAAGAGTTACACGTTGCAGCTGAGCACACCATGTTGTGCTGCCAGGGGTGCAAATGCAAACATTTTTCAGAAATAAAAGCTATGAAGAAGAGATATAAAATAACTCAAAGCAATACAGCATCTGTCAATCTTCATTTGCCATTAGCGTTAGATATTCCCAATGCTGCCTCATATATACTGTCAGGAGCACTCCGGGAATGTATATCTCTATAGTATCCCATACTATAGTCACCTTGGAAACGAGTGGAATACTGTTAACATGCGCAGTGCCAGTCAGTAAGACAGCATATTAGAGGTGCAGCGTTATATTAGCATAGAAAAAAACTAAAAACAAAACAACTACATATATGACTTTGCAATGCTGTTATTTCTATATCGGCAAATGGTAGAAATGTTTTACCATTTACTTTCTCTTTATATGATTTACTCTTGAATTATATAATAAACAATCAATAAAGTTGTATTTATAGGCAGTAGAAGAAGAAGAAGTACAAACCGGTACAGTTCTATGTTCTGTTGCAGTGATCAAAGGCACATAAATATGTTAAAATGATGGAATTAGTGTAAGTAAATGAAATATTGGCACAGTTTTGAAAATATATCGTGGTCAGCATGAGCAATGCTACTATAGGGGGTGATTCTACACTGAATTTGGCCCTGTTCTGATGGTTGGGGGTCTGTGCATGCCTGTAATGGCTGTGGCGAGATACACACTTGCCGGGCCTTACGTTGTGGGGAGGGAGAACCGGGGGTGGCGAGGGCGGAAACAGGGCTGGACCATGGGAAGTAACAGTCAGTTGAGACTGAGTTTTATTTCGAAGGCAGGAGAAATCATTCGATGGTCGGCAACCATCGAATGATTTCTCCTGCTAGCGGTTGCATGTGATTGGATGTATTAGCGAGCACATCAACTCGCTTGGCTCACCATCCAATGACATTTCCTTTATGTACCGCCTGAGCGTAGTCCAGGACCTACAGTAATTGGGCTGTGCGATAGAAACAGGCTGGTCAGAGCCGCAGCTGACGTCACACACCCTCCCTGAGTAGGCCTGGGCATGCCGGCATTTTCCATGACACTCCCAGTAAACGGCCGCTTACCAGCCCCAAACATCGGCTTCCTGTCAATCAACCTACATACGGCCAGCGATTAAATCAGATGCTGGATTTTATCGTAGGTTGGCCTTGCGCAGATGTACGGCTGCGAATTCACAGCCGTGCGTTCAGGTCTGAATAATCCCTTAAAACCGTTTGCAGCCTATATTACTAGGCAGAATATGGGCTCTGTGGTAACGGATTTGGACCTATTTGCTGCATGTTATGTTTTGTGAAATGATATTACTGTATATAAGAGAGAGCAGAGAGCAGAGCATTGTGTGTGCTATGCCTAATGGCTCCTAAACACCTTGTACAGTCAGTAACTCTTTGGGTTGCTTGTGTTTGCCACAAATACAGAATACAATGTGTATTAGGAGAGGGCATTACATACCTCCCAAATTTGTAGCAGATCAAATGAGTTCTTAGATTTTAGGATGTTGTTTCCATGAGATGATGATGCCTCTGTAGTGGGATGTGCAGGCTGCTGAGTAAGGACAGTAGATACCAGTGGACTGGGTCATGCGCCCAACTGTTACTTTCTTCAGTCACGTGCATGTGCACAGAAATTACCGGTGCTGCTGCTGCTGCTGCTGCTCACCATGGGCCAGATGCACTAATCTTCAAAAGTGATAGAGTGATATACAGCCAGCCAATCAGCTCCTACCTGCCATGTCACAGACTGTGTTTGAGAAATGTCAGACAGAAGCTGATTGGCTGTCTGTTTATCACTATCCATTTTATCACTTTTGATGCTTAGTGCATGTGCCCCCATGTGTCCTGCAAACCTACATACATCTCACAACCCCCTAACCCCATGCCATGAAATGCCCCGGTCATTACCGTATGATACACACGACACCTGTCCATCACAGTGGCAGCGAATGGGGACATACTGTACTGTACCTCCCAAATTTCTAATGTGTGAGACAAATTAGGACTTTTCTATGTAAATTGGGACAGTGGTGTGGTGTGTATTACAATTTTGTTTTTAGTAGATCTCCATGTTTGAAAAATTGGTGAAACTTACCTGAGATTTTACTCTCGACCAAACACAGCTGAGTAAATTTACCCCTGAGGGTGTCCAACATAACTAAAAACCTAGGGACCCAGCAAGGGGTTAAAACAGCACTGCATACACTGCTGACTACCCAAAATGCTGGACGTACCCCTGTGAACACAGGAGGGGGCGATTCCTGCTTGGGGCGGGCGGCTGACGTCACATGACTTCAGCTCCTGCCCAATGATTTTTCTCCTGACCGCATCCACCCCCATGCTTGTGTGGGATTCGCTTGGCAGGATGGGGGGAGGGGGGGAGGGTCATATACCTGCTCGCTAGTCAGCGAATATACACCATAGATAAGGAAAGTGGTATTCTGAACTTGGGCGCTCCCCTTTTTTTGGACACACAAATTGGGTACGCTATCCACTTGCCCACCATCAACAATGTTCTACAGATATTTAGATTCTACTACACATTGAGTACTGTGGGCCGTATGCATGCGCAGTCTATCGATAATCGCCCAACCTGCAAATCCGCAGCTGTGTGATCAGGTCTGAATTAGGCCCCATGTGTACAGGTTTACCCTGTTTTTAAATATCCTTATGTTGGAATAGGAATTCAATTGCGGTGCGGTAACAGAGACCCCCCGTGATACCTGTACTGTGGTCTGCGGGGGGTCTCCGTCTCCTACCTGCCGCCTCCTGCTGCCTACATGC